>NC_089017.1:70775483-71075483 GCF_963932015.1 Anas acuta
TCAAAGAGATCATTGCCTGAACCCCCAAGCAGCACAGCTCTCAAACTGTGTGAAGTCACAGATAATTAGTTTTATAAAGGTGGTGCTGTTCTCTCCCATCCACTGTGCACTACAGTTTTGTTTTTCAGTCTGTCTAAAACAAATGCCTTACGTGGTGGCTGACAAAGGGCTCTAACGTGCTCCCTTTAAAGTTTCATAAACTGAAATATCAGAACAGGAACGTGTCAGTGTATGTATCCGATGGGTGCAAACCAAGGCAGCTCCTCGGAAAGCCTCTGAGCCGATCCTGCCTGACCTTCTGGCACACGCGTATGGTGACCAGTAAGTAAGATCTGAAGAGTTGAGGAATATTTTCTGAATTTCATCATTGAGTTCCCTTCTGGAACCAAAGAGCAAAAGACTGACTGCTGCTAGTGCTCCTGGCTGGCAGATTACCTCAATGGCAAGCTGAAGTAAAGGACGTGCCCACAGGAGAATAGCAGTAGACTTCCAGGAGCCGCAGACAATCAAGAAATGGAGAATTAGTCTCAAAAGGGAAGGGGTGAAAAAAAATTTAGAAGCAAGCAAGGAGTCACCTCATGAATCTCAGGGGAATCAGATGGGATGAGAAAATCGTAGATAGATATTCAGGGAAATTCACCCTCAAAGTAATGGTGGAGAGTAATTTGTAAGGATGATTGTGAAATGACGGCATTTCACTTCTGAAGAAGTCTGAAAGCATCAGAGTGCAGCTAGCAGACCTCAGAAGTCAAGCAAATTCAGGGAACTGGTGGAAAGAGTTTTATAAAAATAGATATATTGAAGAAAAAAAAAGTGCAAGATAAATATTAGGTGATTCAGGATATATTAAAAAAAATCAATGGCAAATATCATCGGAAGAAAGGTAAGAAATAATACAAGGTTACTATGGCTGCATCAGAATTTCCTCAGTGATCCAAGAAAAAGATGAAGAAAAAAAATAAATTCAAATACAGGCAGGTGCATACTAATATTAAGGAACACAAGCACATAGTGACGAAAGCAGAAAGGCAGAAGTGCAAAACAAGTTTCAGTTACCAAGGATGTTATTATGGCAGCAAGAACAAACCTCACACTGAAGAACTGGAGTTCTGCTATTAAATGTGAGAAAAAATGCAAGGAAAAGAGAATGTAGGGAAGTCTGTACTCTCAGTGACTGCTTTTTCCTACCTCTACAAAGTAACAAAAGAAAAAAAGCAGAACTACTTAATTACAGCAACAGAAATACACTCAGTAAGATGCAACAACAGGCTAGAGAACACCTTAGCAAGACAGATGACTTGTAGGTGAGAGGACTGAATGATGCTCCCTCACCAGTACTAAGAAAGGAACCAAAACATTTTCTCAACTTGGAAGAACTGAAGGAAGTCCCTACATAAAGAAAGCATCCCGGGGCTGTTCCGAGTGCATCCACAACCTGGTGCCCAAGGTACAGCAGCTGCGAGGCCTCCTCTTGGTGCTACACCTCCTTCGGTGGCTGGGCACTGGGGGAGGCTGCAACCCATCTGCTGGTACCAGGTGCTGTCAATTTGGGCACCAGCAGGGAGACAGCAGAGCTAGAGCTCTGCGAAAGCTGGAGCCTGTATCTCTGAGCACTGATGGGTGTATGGTGTTAGTTTCACCTCCCTAAACTTTGGGGCCCGGTAAGATGCCAACTGAACATCAACCATAAAGCTCCCCTTCCCAAATGAACAGCTGCCACGCTGAGTCCTGGGATGAGCGATCACCCCTTGGCGCTGAGTCTGCTCTTCACGTGGGGCAAGAAGTCCTGCACTGGGGACAGAGGTGGAAAAACTTCTCTAAAAGAGAAAAACAAACAAACAAAAAAAAACAACAGCAAAGCAGAAGTGCACATAACAGAAAAACTCTCAGCACACCACCATCGATCCTGCAAAACCTCATGTGCAGCACCACTCCTTGAGCCGCTGCCATCCCCACACAAGGGGAAATGACACAAGGTTTGGTACAGCCAGCCCCGTCACACCTGTCTGCTCAATTCTCACTCATCTGGCTAACCTGCTACAAGGCTTTCACCACTTGCCTGCAATTCCTCTGGGCTGACAGAGATGTGCTGAACAGACAGTGGGAGACATCCTCTTGCTGCTCCCCAGACTGGACGCTGGCCATAAAGGATTAGCCACAGCCCCCCAGCTCACCCAGCACCTCCACCTGGTTACCACTCCAGACAAGCTCAAGCACCCAGCTGAGCTTCAAGTTTTGCTGAGCTTCAAGTCCTCTCTCAAACTGCTGGGAGAAAAGTACTACCCAAACATGTGTATTTTAAAGCTGTACAGATAATCTACTTGGACTCCAAAGTGGAACGTACTGGCAATATTCTCTTTTGAAATGCAAGTCATTAAAAAAAAAATACAAGTTTCAACATCCTCCCAGAAATTTTTACAGGGAGAATACTTCTCAAACTGAAAGAATTTCATCAACAGAAGGAAGATATTTGAAAATATGGTTTACGAACTGTTGCTGCACAGAAAACCAAACAAAAAACAAACAAAAAAAAGAAATCAACAACTAAAACACACAAAAAAATAAATAAAATCCTACAGTTGTGAAGTTATCCTAACAAAGTCTGACTAGCAATCTAGACAATTTTAATGTCAACTCTTCAAATTGCTGCTACAGGGGTGAAAGTTATTTGATTCCAAACTCGGGCTGATGTTTGGGCGTTAGAAAAGATACAGAACTGTATTTTTTTCATAAAATGAGAAAATAAGCAGACTACTTCTCAGACAATCTCTGTGTGACCACTTCTTGTTTCTAAATTAAAACATAAAGGTCATGGGCAGAAAGACTGAAGTTCTGCATGCATGGGATAAAATTCTGACTATTTTGCTCTCACCAATTGTACTTCTGTACAACATATAGTCAATTCAGACAAAAGTATCTTATATTTGATTTTTTTGCATGCCTAAGACCACAAATTATATTTTATCCATTATTAGGGATTGCTAGAACTACTGGAATCACAGTTGCCTTTTGATGGCATAAACCAATTCAGCCTTCACTGACATTTTATTAGTAGGAAAGTCAGGAAAGATGAAATGTAGCTCATGTCACATTGCCAAGATGCAATGCCGCAGCATGTACCCAAAGCAGGCGAGTAGTGAACAGTCAATGAGACTTCAACAGGCCATGGACAGAGTTGGCACTGGTTCCAGAAAAGGAAAAAGAAAAGAGGGGAAAAAATAAAGGGAAGGAAAACAATTAAAACAGATGGGCTCTTGGCAGTAAAATAATTTAAGTTTCCAGAAGTAAGCATCAAGGCTCATGCTTCGACTGGCTGATGCACCCCAACACTGCACACTGCTGTATTCATACTGCTGTGAGCCCACACCTGGCCGCAGGTGTGGGAGCCCATCTGAAGCCATGAATGCCCACCCTTGGGGAGTACCATCAGTGGCATCTGAAGCAAGAGAGCAGAGTATTAAGACAGTCATCATATGACCAGAAGGAACAAAGAGTGAAAGACTGAAGATGCCTTAGTGGACTCAAAGGCTTACAATTAAGATACACTGGTGAGCTCTTTGCAAGAACTTTGGGCATGCAGGTAGTTTTGCTAAGATGAGTTTCCATTTACCAAAATATGACCAGTGATATGCCATTTCACCTAAACATCCTCTGTAAAAACAGGGCAAAATAACCTTAACATTCAAAATGAACTCAAAAAATGTTTTATTAAATATAAATCCCACCTTGCCTATTGCTCAAGTTCAGACAACTGTCTGAGGAGTGACATTTTAAAGAATTTTGATCAAATTACTTGTGAACACAGTGAAGTTGATTTAAAAGAATTATGCAACTTCCACGTTTTTCATTTCTCAGTTGAATACGGATATTAATAATCAGCAAATATTTGTGTTTAAGAGGCTGTTTACACACTATTTGAAACAGACTCAAGTTATTTATATGGTGTTAAATAGACCTGATCTCAAGCCACAGAGCTACACATACACACATTGCAATGGTTATGCTGGTATTCCATGCTTCATTTAATATCATCGCCATCCTTTCTTCATTTTCTCTGTTTGTTACCAGGAAAAAAAGAAATTAATCTTGATTTACTCTGGAAGTTTTTAAGAGCAGATTCCAAAGTAAGCAGTAGTCTGCTCAACATATGATAAATGTAGCTATGGATAGACTGTAAGAACTCTGCCTTACTCAATTTTGTCCTAAGTAAGACCTGTATCTGCAGAGGCAGGGAAAGAGACATTTTTTATGACTGTGTCTTCTCCGGTCTTCATTTTCTCTATGAAGTTTTGATGAAATGTTAGTCCTACCAGAAACAAACAAACAGAAAGGGGAGAGAGCATGTGCACACGCACGCAAAGGTATTAAGATTCCTCCAGAGATATCATGCAAGCTGCTTCAAGTATCAGCTGGTAAAAAAAAAGAAAATTATCTTTCTATGAAACTACATACTCCTCTTTACTAGTTTAAAGAAGCCAGTCAACATTCCCTTGTTTCATATATGGAATTATCCAGAAAGGCTGAATACAGATTTTTTCAGACACAACCCCTTTATTTAACAATGCATCATGATTAAATTAGTACAAAATTGTATTTCGTTAAATAAAATTTTTGATGATAAATTCAGATTATGCATCAAACTATAAACTCCTTGACAACGTATCTGCTTTTCCCAAATTAAAGTTAATTCATGTTTCTAAATGACTGCAAGAACTATGTGAAAAAAAATATTAAACTTGTAATCAATAACATTGAAGTAACACTTGTGATTTACTAGTAAACTCTCCTGTTTCTAAACTAAATGTTCTTTCAAATCTAATTGGGAGTCAAAAAGCGTTTGTCCTCACTAAAAACAGTTTACCCCAGTGAACTTGAAAATCACAATATTTTTGTGGTCAAATGACAGTCACATCATGACTTCATAACAGGCCGTTCATAATTTTTTTATTGGTAAGATGAGATGTTACTACAAGTCACATCAGAGGGAAGGAATCAGCTTCTGCACAAAGCGAACTTCCACCTGACATAGAAAAATCCATCTTGTTCTCAGTTGGTTATCCCGAGTCATAAAAAAAAAAAAAAAAAAAAATCACAAATATATACCAACTTTATCTCTGGAGTGAGCACATTGTATGCCATCCATTTCCTTCCAGTAGTACAAAACTGACCTAGTCAAAACAGGGCCAGGGGTGGGAAGGAAGGTGCTGCACTGTGAAGGGAACCTCCATCACTGAAGGTTTTCTTTTCAATAATCAGCTGGACAAAGCTGACCTCATCTGCTGCTCATGATGGACCCACCTCATGAAAACCTTTTGGACCAGATGGCCTCCAGAGCCCCCCTCTATACTTCATTTATTAACAGTTTCCAAAGAACACATTTGTACCATCTTCCCTCTTCAGCTTCAGTGCATGCAGCTTATTCAGCGTCCTGCTCCTCCCACACCCAAAGCCAATCGCATTCAGATTTGAGTGCTGCACTTCACATATCCCTTCCATCCATGAAGTACTGAAGTACCTCCTGAAAATAAAGGTCTCTTTGTGGTCAGAGATTTTCTTGTGCAAGAGGACTCCATGCTCCATCTGTCACAACTCCCAGTGCGACAGTTGCCTGCTTCTGGTTGTGGCATCAGAACTTCATTTTCACATAACTGCCAAACAATTAAATTATTACTAACAGGAGAGAAAAAGCAAGTGCGTGAAGTTTCTCTACAGACCTACTCCAACAACAAGAGAAGGGAGGTCAACTTAACAGAGAAGATAACAGTGGGATTCCATCAGAAAAGAGTCTCAAATCTCTTCACTCAACAGCTGGCACTTCCTCAAAACACACCAGAAATGGGTTTCCCAAAAAGCAAAGTGCTGAAAATCCTTCAGATCTTTCTCAGGGTTAGATGAGACAGAACAGACAAAAAACAGAGAAGATGGACTCTGCCTGAAATGAATGAAAGAATTAAAGAAAAAAAGATGGGGTGGCCCCACAATGAGCCACCTCTCCCATGACCAGGACAAAAAGATTCATGACCTGTCATATTCATTTAGTGTGATGTGAAACGCATCTCCAAAAGTGCCTCTCCTCAAAGGGGAAAAATTAAAAACAGATCTCACAAAACAGAGCACACATATACACAAATCTGTTGCATTAAAACCAAGAATAAACAAAACAACTGCCTGTTTAAACATAAAAATTAATTTTTGTTAGGAATACCCTTTTTTTTAAAAAAAAAAAAACAAACTCTAAATCAGATTTGAGTAAATCCTGAACTCAATTTACAATACACTGTTTTATTATCTAAATCGTTGATGCTCAAAACTTGATCCTACATGTATTTAGAAAACATAACAATTAGTTCTTTAAAATTTCCTTTATTAATGTTACAAAAAGACAGCTTGTCAGCACAGCACCAGGCCTTCACAGCCCTGTATTCTCTGTCACCTCAAAAACCCTATGCTGCTTCATTCCCTTCTCATTAGGCTTTCAGTGGAGGGCTGCATTCAAGGCATGGAATGATATTAAACATTAAATGTAAAGTATCTATATATCTGGGTTACGTACTACATGTTTAATATACATTTTAACAAAGGGTCATTTCTTATGGACTTCAGTGCAGCAGTTAGACAAAACACTATCTCCCAACACCTTCTACTGGAGTGCTTACTGCCATATACAGTACACTCAATTCATGCCTGTATCCTATTTAATAACGTAAATTAATTATTTATTTGCCCTCTATAAACAATTTATAAATGTACCCTTACTATTAAGTGTGACTGGTGTGGCTTTACTGGGACCTTTAGTTCCACAACAAAACATTCTGCAGCATTTTACCTGTTGCATTAAGAAGTAAACCCTACTTAGAATGCACTTCATGGAAATGCACACTTGGAGATATAACAGCCCAACAAATTATTTATTTATTTTTCTTTTATTTATTTATATTTAGCTTTTTATTTACTTAAAAATTCAGTAATATGCAATGGATTTTCCAAAAGTGTATGTGAGTTGGTTAAGTTTTCACTGTAGATGAACCAGACTCCCACTGAGGTACAACAAAATGTTACCCCTCTGTCAGACAACGGTTAGCTAAACGCAGTTTTTCACTCCGGAGATTTAACTACCCAATTTTGCAAGCAAACAAGGTGCCACCAAGTCAGGCTGCCACCACTGATGGGCTGAGGGCGGATTTTGCTACAGATTTCCCAGCAGTGGCTAGTTCACATGCCGAGTCCCTCACAAACTCCCAGTCGCACACATGCCCTTCCAGGCACACTGTAAATGTATCAGGTTGTGGCCCTGTATGTTACTGATGAAGCCCACACACATCTTATCTTCTTCACCTCCACACTGAGCTGTGAGCAGCCCCTGAGGCCCTGGCCGCCCTTCAGGGCACGTGGTCGCCATGGCAGCCGGGCAGCCGCCATCTTCTGTGCCCACGCCTTCCTCCTCAGGTGAGGGCCGGGCGGTCTCAAAGTGCACCAGCGAACGACCAAGCCCACCCAAAGCCTCCTTTTCTTGACCAAGAGGGCATGAAAATGTTAGGAAAATATGCGTATTTCATTAATCCCTCATTTGGGAGGAGAAAAAAATGTAGACATTGAAGTGGTAGTGTATGTTAACCCAGCGCCAACAATCACTTTTTTGGAGAAGCTGACACCCTATATATTCCCAGCATCAAACTCAGTTACTTGTTTACGATGTGCAAGGCACTCTGCGGTAACTCCTGGCACAGCACTGGCCTGCCTTCACTGTAAATGTTTTTCTTCTCGTGTAGGAACTGCGTGGAATTTAAAGCCAATACTTACAGCGTAGCAAAAACGTAAAGAAAAGTTCCTTAACGGCAAGACACAAGAAACAACACTTCTGAAAGTTTTCCAATCTGTTGTCCGCACTCCTCCTTCCCTGGGATGTTTCTGCAGCTCCGTGAGTGAGTAATCAACCACAGCTTTGCAACAGTGCCTAAACTCGAGGGTTGTGTTGTTGTTTTTTTTTGATTAAGCTCAGAATCTTCTTTGAAAAAAAATCCTTTTAGAGTCACATTTGAACATTCAACGCGATGTAACCTACTGATAAGCAAGCACTGAGCTGGGGTGTCACTGGTGCTGCACCTATCACTGGTGAGAGTGCTCACAGTGGAAAACCAAGCCAGAGCAGCCTCTCGTATCTCCGCAGCCTCAGAGAAAGGCAGAACGCTGGAACCACGATTGCCTAACTCCGAAAGAATGACCCGTCAATAACAAACAGTGAGCAAGACCAAATGCCAAAAAAAGAAGAAAAAAAATTGCCACCCAGCTATCAGAAAGAGCACAGCATGGCCTCTTAACTCCTTCTTCCCAGCAGTCTGGATTCATTCATGAAAAAGACATGGCACCGGGGAAAAAAAAAAAAAAAAAAAGGCCCACAGCATAAAATTAATTCATGGAGCTCAAAATTACTCATCTATTTTAAGTCAATTAGATACTATAAATCACAGCCAAGTCTGCTTTTTGTGCATGTGAAAAATGCCTGTCTTAAATACTAAAATGTCCTTTTCAGATCTAAATTATGCTTTCTATGCCATCTCACAACACAAAAGCAGGAACAGTGGGGGAAAAAAAAAAAAAAAAGAGTTCTTCTGCATATGAAGTTCACAAGTTGACAAAGGAACAACTACATAATCTGAATAAAGAAAAGAACTCTGAATTTCATAAACAAAGGAGACCACCAGACTCGAGCTTTTTAAAAAAGCACTTCTTTGTAAGCTATCTGAGGAAAAACAGAAAGAGAGCAACTATAACAGGAAACACACATGCACATTCAGGTAAAAGAAAACAAAATATATAAGGTGGAATACAGACACTGAGAAATAACCAGAGTACCACACAACATTACAGGTGTTTCAGGTCTTTAGGCCAAGAAAGAGGACTAAGACTGATGTGGATGGAGATACCAGATGAGAGTTCACAGACTGCAGCAGCAAAGAATACGACACAGATGTTGTGAGTGCTGGTGTGCAAATCACAACTCAAGCCAAAAGGAGAAGGCTGCAGAATTTTAGGAGCTTGGTTGCAGTTCCCCAGCTATTTCCACTGACCACACACTTCATCACGTTGCAGAGCAAATTTGGTGCATGTGAACTAGATTCTGCCTGGAGGAAACTAAACTGGATGCTCTACTCTCAGCAACGTAAAATGCATTTCAACCCTGAGTGGAACATCAGGGTTTGAACTGCACATAGCTTAAACCTTACACATGGTGAAGGTTTTAGTTCGCGGGACCAGACTAAAATCTTGCCCAAAGTAAAGATGCCAAGCCTCACGCAACATGAACACGGGATCTTCAACATCCACTTGTGACATCTTCTGGTCTGCTTCTACCAAGGCAAATGGTGAGCTAGTTCAGGAGACATGCTATGCAGAGCACACAGGTATACTCACAGCCTATCTTATCTGCATGTGTGGTGTTATCTTTCTGTTGCTTGGTCAACAAGACAATTCTTTGCGGAATCTGGAGTTGCTAGAAAGGCCTGCCAGCGCCCTTCAAGGGTGATGAATACAATTTTCCAGCGCTGGTTTATGCAGTCCTTTGAAGATCGCTCCCTGGAGATACACAACACTGAGTAGTTCTGAAGATGTCCTTAAACTGTAAAATGACAATCACACATGGGGAAAAGGATGCATGTATTGCAATAACTGAACAAGCAAACTTTAGATAAAGATCTGTCAAGTCCAGCATGAAACTCAGGCAACCCAAGCAGGATCGGTGTGGTTAAAGGCTGCTCACTGTTTTATAATACATTCTCTTTGCAGCGCCTCTGACCTAAATAAGAATGTCCTTGCTTTTTAGAAGATGGTTACTCAATGGTTCCTTTCTGCACTCTGTCTCAAAGAGAACTTGAGCCTTGCTGTGATAATCACAGTAAAATGTAAAGGGGATGTAACCTAAATCCCAGGAACTCAGCTGTCTTCCAACCCAAAGAAAATGCCAGAGACCCAAGACCAGAAATGAAATGCCCTTCAAATAAGCGCAAGGCACAACAAAAGGTATCTAAGCCTATAATTGCATCAATCAAGAATTTGCAACAGATGGAGAGATGCAGTTGGAAACACATTAATCTCTACAGTGTTCTGTATTAGGCTATGCAATCTCTCTTCATCACTAGAAATGTAGAGAAGAAAAAAAAAAAAGAAAAAGAGTTGTTGGAGATGTGTAAGCCTTGCTAGCATGAAAGTAAAAGAAGTCTGTGTCCCTGTGAAGCCTATCTTTATAAAACATTTCTAATGAGAATCCTGCAACTTCCCTAACTTTCCCTGCAGATGCAATAGCCACAGAACAGAAAGATAATCCTTAATAGGATATATTTTTCCCAAAGCAGCTTGCTATCAGCATCAGCCATTAGAACTGGATTTAAGCCCCATGGGAGTACTGGGACTTGATGGACAGCAAAGTCTGACCAGGCCCTTCACTTTCTACTTCTGAGCATTTACCTTCTGCAAGGCCTTTTACCAACACCTCCTGAGAACCACACTGCTTTAAGCAACCAGCTGTTACGGCCAACAAAAACCCTCCAAACAGCCCATACCACACAACCCCCGTCTCCAGGTAGAGATGGTGAAGGCCCTGCTGGAGCACCAGATGCTTCCAGCTCACACAGTTCTTGTGCTGTGTGCTGAAGGACGGGCATAATTTGCCCCTCAAAGGGAACAAGGGGAACTCACAGGCCAGCTCCCATCACATCCCAGCTCTGTGCCCACCACCAAACCCAGGGGCAAGCTTCCCACCAGCACCACGTTCGGGGATGCTTACAAAACAGGGCTGCCTAAGCCCCGTTTTTGCAGGAAGGGGGATTCTGCGGCATGCACTCACAGGTGGCACTCTCAAGACTTGCCCGTATCTTTGCTGTATTGCCTCTCTCCTTTTCACTATTTACACAGTCCATGCTGAGTCCTACAAAAGCCACAAGACCTGCCCATTGAGCTTTCTCCTGCTGGTGCTGTGGTGTTTCTACTCCTGGCAGCCCCAGGGCTTACCCTTAAGCCTCTTGTTTGCTTGTGCCACATTATTGCTTTTAGACAAGCTGGGAGTTTTCTTACAACTATTTGAGAGCACTGCTGTGGTCAGCACACATGCCACATGCATTTTCAGCAAACCAAAGCATATATTTCATTCACTGGATTTTCAGTGCAACACTTACTTATATGCAAAAAACATCATCACTTGCAGCTCTTTGTTTCATTAGGAGCAGCAATTACCAAAGTAGAAACAAGTACCGAGAAATCAATTTTCTCTGTTTTGGTAATCTTACCTATTGACTTAAAAAAGACATTGCTTGATCATAAAAACCTCGTATCAAACCCAAGAGTCAGGTAACATTTGCTTCTCTTTTGTGAGTTTGGCCATGACTGTACACTGACAGTTCCAATAACCCACTGAAATATTAGAGCATTTTCAAGTTTTCTGGAATCAAAATACAAGAGGTTACAGTGATTTGCTTTCATATTACTCCTCGGACAACATTATTGAAAGAGCTGTAAGGAAAGCAAAGGTAAAGGTTGTCTAGAGGCTGAAATTTCTCATAATTCATCTGGGGTTAGCATGACCTTTCCCACTGTTTTGAAACTTGTTTTTTCACACTCAATAGACTAAAAAAGTTTTTTTTGTTTGTTTGTTTGTTTTTTTAAGCACAGTGAAATAATAGAAGAGTATTTTACCACTTCTAATTTCAAGATATGCAAGTCTTGACCCAAAAAAACGTGGAGAGAGAGTATTTACATAATCACTGTTTCAGAAAGTCACCCATCTCCCTCTAAGATCTGATACACCAGCACTGTTCAAGTTGCATGGCTTTGTTTAGTGCATGATGCATCAAATGCCTAGACGACCTATAACATTTGTGTGGATTTGAACACAATATGAAGGACACCGTGCTGCAAGGGCAACAACACCCTCAAATGAAGCCAATACAAAAAGACTCCCTGCCCTTGAACTCTGTAATTAGTTTTCATGATTTCAATCTCGAATTCAAGCATTCAGTACACCACCCTACACTGAGTAACAGGTTCCCTTAATGCTCCTATTCCAAGTATTTGTGTTATTTCTGAAAACAACTTTTCAAAGCCAACTGGCAGCTCTTTAGGCTATTGCTTTTCTCTTTCACAAGCATTCTCTCACATTTGCAGATAAGAAAGGAAGATTATCCCTCCTAAAGTGCTTTTTACATTTCATTCAAGGTGAACAATGCAAAGAAACTCTCCTGTGTGTAGGTGCTAACTCTGCAACAGCAGGACTGCATTTCAAGCCCTGTAAACTGAAACTGGGGATTAAGAGGAGACACTTGGTAACAATGGTCACCCCGCATCAACATTCTCCAGAGCTCGATTCAGTCCTACCTGCCGGATTCCTGAATGGACGATTATCTCCCATTTATTCAGCATGGGCTAGCGGGTTACGATAATGTTTGTAATGTTTGTGCACTTCATTTCAACTCACAAACATATGTGCGTGCACACACGCACGAAAAATCTCTGCTGTTTTTCCTAGTGGCCAAGTTGCTACAGTGCTCTGCTGCGCAGGAAAGCAGGGCTTCATTCCTGCTCTAGTTATTTCACTCCCCAGGGCTTCCATGAATACAACAAATGAAATCACACGGACCATGATCTTGTCAGATCTCATAAGCAAAGCAAGATTTGGCCCGGTCATTACTGGAATAGCAGATTTCAAATAGATGCTCCAAGCAAGTATATGCAACTTACATGCTTTCTGTACGCTGAGTTGAAGTTGCTCATTGCAGCCTCTCTCTAAGACCTTCCTTTGCTCCAAATACCTTACTGAATTGCTTCTCACATTGAAGAAGGCCCAATAGAAAGAACATTTGTACAAATGGCAAAAATAAGGAGCCAACTACTGAGTTTATTTAGGGACCCTGCAACTCACAAGGCAATTGGAAACAAATTGTGCAGGAAGCTCAGTCAGCAAAACACAATTAAAACAATTTATTAGGATTGGATATGCAAAGAAAAATATCAAGGAACTGTCAACCAAGATGCCAACAGTGTAATCTTATTAACCTGTTACAAAACAATTAAAAGTAAGGAAAAGTAACGATTGATTGTTCTCACTGTAAGCGTTAAGAAGCTCAATACTGGTATTTCGTTAATCTGGCAGTCCAAGTGAGAAGTCCCAGCACAGAACAGACAACACACTGAAAGATTGCAGTGTGCTTACTCTACAGCTTCTGAGCAGTATCAGTCACCTCGGTGCACACAGACTGGCAATACAAAACAACAACAGCTTACCTAAAATTACGTTTAGAAAGCGGAATAAAGACACTCTCTACAAAAAGGCACAAAAAGCAGTTGATATCTACCAGTAAAACGTGGGAACGCTGTCTTTAAAAGGCCTCATGGCTTACAGCAGTAGAATGGCAAGTTTCCAAGAAGGTTACAATTACCAACAAAAATTCTCCCTGATGCTTAAGAAGTACACACACAAACATTTTTTCTAAGTGCTTTGAGAAAACTGGGGCACATGTATTAAAACTGGATCCTCGAAGCTAAATGAACACTTGTGTCTACGTAGGGAGGAGTGACTACCCAGCCCCAAGAAGGAGCTGGGAAGTTAGGATTAAAGAAATTAAATTAAAAAAAAAAAGCCAAAAACAAAACAATAAAAACACACTACTGCTATAGATTTCAAATTCAGGAATTTCGATTTGCAAATGACTACTGGAAGGTTCAAGCTCCCTAAAGGAGTAAGTTGGGTGATGAAGAGCTGCTGTAACGGGTTGTGTGGAGCTGCTGTAGACTTGCCAATACATACTTGTATCCAGCTGGTCCCAATTAATAGGATATATCCTGGTGGTTGTTGGCAGCCTTCAGGCAGCTCTAACTTATGCCACGATGCAGACTGGCAAACAGAGGACTGAAGACAAAGATTCTGCATAGATGGCACAAAGTCACCTCCTCACTCTGCAGAACTGCATCAGACAGCGACGTGGATGCAAGTGGAGCAATATAATGTCCCCAAGCTGATTTATTGATATAGATTAGGATAATGGGAGAAGGTAGAACAGACAATTTATACCCAAAAGCAAACACTGTTTAATCCTCTTGTTAAACTGAGCATAATTTCTGCCACCTGTCCCTCCACCCCCCTGCAGTCTCACACAGACACCTCATGAACACTTACTGGAATCACTACGTTTCACTGCGACAAATACACGCTTAACCAGTAAGTTGAATAATATATTCTCAGAGAAACCTGGAGGACTCAGTTGCCTAAAGATACCTGTCCAGTGCTGTAAACGGAATTACCGTTCAGATACATTGTTCTTTGTGAGGCACAAAACCAGCCCTACCAAAGCAATAGGATTGCTTTTCATCTCTAACCTGAAACTTTGTTATGACAAGAGAAAAGTCCTGATGACGGTAACATCGGTAAAGTTACAGTAAACAGATTAAGGCACTCATTAAATGCAGAAGGTCCGTATTACATATTTTTAGTATTTTCTTTCAAAGTAACATTCATACGAATTTCATGGAAGGGTAAGTTTATTCAGAAACTTGGAAATGCTGCGTATACAAGATGTGCCAGCAGGTTCAATATTTGGAATATTAAAGAACTAGATCAGACTGTAAGCCAGGCAATCAATAAAACTGGAAGCTGAGTAGTAAGACAGAGGATTCTGCTGCTCAGAAGAGCCTTAGAAAAACAGGAACAAAGACAACATCAAAGAATTTATATTTCATAACGTGGGTTCCCATTTTACGATTCTCTGCTCTTTTTAGTTTATTTACTTCTGGGTGTTTTTAAGCTGAATGATTATATACATTTTTAATACTAAACATAACCTCTTAAAACGAAGAGTAACGTTCAGTGAAAGCATAGGCACAGCAACATCGGTCTCAGAATGGAGTAAAGAGGCTAATTCAAACAGTTTAGACTGGGACTCAAAACTTCCCCCAAAATTCTGAGGCGTTCAGACTCCTGAGAGTAAACACAACCAATTTGGCAAGCATGCTCATGAATATATTAACCAACAAGAGCCATTCTCCCCACCCAAGTTAATATATATCAGAGAGAAAACATGAAGCTCAACTAGCTAAATATCCCAGGCTAAAAATATCAAGAACTCTCTCAGCTGGAAGTTGTTAGCTGATAAAAATAAGGAACCAGGACAGCAGAAATTCTTTCCCTTCCCTGCAGAAAACGAGCTAGGTTTGGGAGGAAAGTATTCAAAACATAATAAAAGAGGTGACTCACCCCTATCAACGTGCTGGTGTGTGGGGTGGGGCGGGGGAACGGGGATGCAAGCCCAACCAGGGTGTCCCGCTGGGAGGAGAAAGGCTGGAGAGGTTTGCACGACGGCTCTGCAGGACAGCTCTGCAGTACCTCCTGCGTGGCCTGGTGCTCCTGCCCTGTGGCACGGGGAAGGTGAGCGGCAGAGCCTGCTGCCAGGAGAGCCATCCTGCTCAGGAGGGTGCTCCTCAAGCACAGGCCACGCTGGGGACGTTTCCTTCCACTGGTCCTAATCAGCCCCCTACCCAACATGATTTCCAACACATTTTTATCAGCTTTCTGTGCTCAGAAGAATAAGGAAGGCCAGCAGGGTGGGCGTATGTCAACTACAAGATAAGCACAGCAGCCATGATGGCTTAGGGCAATTAAACCAGGACATCACCTAAGATTCAAGGTTATTGCGTTACTTCATTTTGGATGGAAAACCCTTAAAATGATGGAGAAAATGCATAAAGAGAAATTACCTTCATAAAGCATACCTCAGACTGTCTAAACATTTTGCTATATCATTACAGAAACTTGTGTGTCATACTGGGCCATGCCACATCAGAGACACTTGAATGGATTTGGGTTTTTCTCAACCATCTCACACATCTTCTTCCATGCAGCATCCCACAGAAGTGCGGGGTGCTTCTGTACACTTACATCTTCACACACCCGAAGCACTGGACAGTTCGGAAAAGAAACCAAACACCAGTATAAGCCTTCTCACCTGTAGCAGATGCTAGAAAATACTCATATTACAACCACTTCAGGCAGTGACATTCCTGGGCTTTAAGTAACAAGTGCAGAATATTAAGAGGTAGATCATCTCTGGGTTGGAAACTTACAGTTTATGGAACCTGAACCTTTGAAATTAAAGATAAAAAAACAACAGACTACTGTGTAAGGACACCTCAACATCTATGTTAACAGAATGCCACAGCGTAGCTTAAGGGCTGACTCACACCACCAAATGTTCCTATCTTTTCTACCACCCTACAGATCCTGATTTCTATGTGCTGGATGGAAAAGCAAGCAGGATAAGTGCTCAGGAGTTCCCCACGCTGAGGAGCAGGTGAAGTGTAAGTGGGTAGCCTGGCCCTGGGAGCACCCAAGGAGTCAAGCAGATCACACACCTCAGGGCAGACCCCATCACGCTTACATCTTACAGTTGCAGGACTACAGAGCACAGACACTCCAGGTGGCTTCTGTATTACCCCCAGACATGGAACACGTGGCCTGTCCTCTTCAAATGCTCCTGATTAACCCAAGAGGCTGCCACTTGCTTAAGAGTGCAGGCTCCATCTCACAAACCAATTCTCCATGTTAACCTCCCCTCTCCCAAAGCCTGAGCTCTCTCCTTACATGACAGAACTGTACTGTGCACGTTATACTTCATAAAAGCCTTACACAAACAGCTGTTTGAGGCTTGGTGGTTTAAGGATGCTACGAGGTCAAGCAGGTAAGTAGTACAACTCTCCAGACCAAGTCCACAGAGCTGGGGGGGAGAAATAAAGAAGGAGGAAAAAAAAAATGCAAAAGAAGAGAAATCTTCGGGGGCACAAAAGCTTCTTCAGGTCACTTGGACTGCCGAAAGGGAAGAAAAAATTCTACCTTTTTTGGATAAGCTCATGTCAATTGCCAGCGGCTATCCAGGGAAACACACTGAGAGAGGCTTTTTGGAGGAATCAGAAGCAGCTTGTTTTACCTGATAAACATCAGGGGAGCTGTACGTTCCTAGGCAGAAAAAATTACATACACAGACATCTTTCGTTGTTTTCAGCCACTTTCTTTCAAATGGCTTTAGCTCTGAACATACGTTTTAACAAGTTTGGTTGTTGGCTACTCCAGTTATTGCTCCTGAAGAGAACTAAATCACAGGAGATGAATATAAAGCCAGCCTTGGTGAGGTAATTGCAGGTTTTACACAGCAGACCACAGCCAGGCTGTAGGTAGGAATAGCAGATTTCATGGTTCCTGACCAAGAGACATGACAAGAGAACAAGGGTGCAACTGAAGGAGCCAGGACGTGGATCAAGAGTGCAGTTAGCCCATGAGCTCTGCCAGTGTCTCTTGTAATTATTTAAATCAGAACATGTTTGCTTTTATTTTTTAATGACATCAGCCTGTTTCTGTGATTGCATGCATGCATATTACAGGCAGTTGCCTGCTCTGAGGACAAAGAAGGTATGAGCCTTGTCCTCCAGCTCTGAGCATATCCACACGCTTACACGTATGCATGCGTACACCCACCAAAATGGAAAATCGGTACACCCAACTTCCAACTGTGAGAATGCAACAGTCATCCTCCTCCATCTATGTTAATTCCTTAAATACGCTGTTGTATTGGAAAAATGGAAATTCCAGGACTGTCACGGCCATGCCAAGAAGGAACGGTCACAGGACTCATTACAAGCTCAGCTGAAGCCAATTAAGGAATCACAAAGGCAAAATGAACAGGACAACATTTCCATTTTGATGCTATAGAATACATGGGAACTAATTTGCCAAATTTTATCATTGGTATCTCCAACTTAGCTTCCTGTTTACATTTCCAGCACTTTTGGAGGACTTCAAAATAAGGTGTTAGAAAACACGAAACACACATGACACCGTTACAGGTCCGGCTTCCCTTCACTTTCCTTGTTCTTCCACTTGTATCCTGAATTAGGGAGAATTTCAATTGGAAGTGACAATGAAGGGTGTGCTTCATTCACTGTTGGTTAATGTGAACCAAAACTGCGTATGCAGCAGCTCCATGTCCCAACAAGGTATGAAAGACAGACTTGCATCTTTGGATGATGTGTATTTTAACTGACCAAGCTACAAGGGATCAAGATGGTATGACAGAAACAAGTCCAACCATTGCATGAAGTGATAGTCACAGAATCATTTACGCTGGAAAAGACCTTCAAGAGCACCAAGTCCAACTACCAACCCGACCTACCAAGCCCCATCACTGAACCATGTCCCTCATCGCCACATCCACCCGTCTCTTGACTGCCGTCAGGGATGGGGACTCCACCACCCTCTGCATGAAGGAATTCTTCCCACTGCCTAGTCTAAACCTCCCCTGGTGCAACCTCTGTCACTACACGGTCTGCAGTTCTCAGCAGGTGGTGCTTGTGGAAGAGGCTAGAACAGGGATCAGGTATGCTGAAAATCTGCTGCGCGCATGGTTGTAGGTTTTCAAATGCATTTGTTTCGCTAGCAGCCTAGATAGTGAAACCGCAGAGTCCTTTTCCAACTTTCTGAAGTATTTTTCAGGACCTCTACTAGATAGTGATGAGTGCAACGCTACTCAATCCAGATCTGTATTTTTACAAGGGAAAAATAATTATGGCTTTATGAGAACAAAACCTTTTCCTGTCTTTTATGATATTTTTTTTTTTTTTTTTATAAATGAGTAATCGCACACAGAATTGGAGACTGACACCAGGCAGCTCAAAACTCTTATTTCTCCTGACTTTGAATAATTAACTACAGACTTAGAGGACTGCTCGGGGAGTATTGGAAAAGAATAATAGTAAGAAAAAAAAATGCATACTCTTCTGAATGACTAGCATAGGAACATCTATGAATCCAATACTGCAGTCTGATTTTTATTATCTATGTAAGACGTCCAAAGAAAACACGATCTGTTTCTTTCATTCACGTTATAGGTTCCCCAACCATAGTTAGGCAAATTATTTAAGTCACGCATCTTCATAGCAATACAGAGTTTCCTTCTGGTTTTGCTGCATGATATTGTCACCTTATTTCTAAAAAGAATTCAAAGTATGTATAACTAGGTTTGCAGTTACACATCTGTACAGGTATTGGTCTCATCAGAATAAACATCTCTTCTATAAAGAATCAGATGTACAGATAGTAAAATTAGAAGTGACAGGGAACTTGAGTAGCTGCAACAGAAGTCAAAAATACAAATGTGCTGTACCTTTCAGATCTGCTTGTCAGGCATATTGCTGTTACTAGAGGCATATTTTAATATTTCTCAAACCTTTTTTCATCTTCCGATCTGAAGCCTTCCTTTATCTCTCCTAGCTTTGTATTTTCTTACATACTGTCCTGTGCACAAGCAGTTATCTGTTCATTTGTTGATCGCATACTTTTCCTGCTCCAATTCAGAAAACCAACTTCCATTTTACACTATGTTACAACATGCAGCAAAAACAAACTTCATTCCTTAGGACAGGAAACATGCCTTCAAGTTTGTACAGCATCCCCTCCACGCACAGTGCTCTGCAAATATTTGATCACGGCAGAAGTTTCTGATCCTTAGGATGGAGCAGAGCAGAGCAGAGCAGAGCAGTCCCCTGCGAGACCACGGCTGCAGAAGGCACCGGCAGCAGAGCAGCAGGTTACCGAGCTGTAGGAAGTGCTTTCAGAAGGTGCAATAAATTCAGACGACTTCTCACTATATTACTCAGAGGCCTTGACTTATAATTCACATTTCAAGGCAGATTAAACAATATACACCGATTCAGGAGGGTTTTAATAAAAAGCAAGTAAAGGAGCCCAGGAGTTCAAGAGGCTGTCAATGAGAGCCATAACCTTCACTTCTCACAGTTTCAGAGTCAGCAGGGAGCTTCGTTACTCCTGACACACCTGATGAAATTTCATTAACTCATCCACACTCCCTACCTTACAAATGGCTTTTGCCAACTCCCCTCTACCACCTCAGTTCAAAGGATGGACTAAGCGGGAGCAGCCAGGGCCATGCAGGACCAGCCCCCTGCTCTTTGGCTGCGGGGGGAGAAGAGCTGTAAATAAAGCACTTAGTGTGAAGAAGGCAAAGGGCTATTCGTTTTATCAAGTCTCACTGTTGTAATTACAAGTATTTGATAAAGCACCGCAACTTTTGTAGCATGAGCATCAGAAGGAATCCTTACTTTCGGCCTCATAAATCTCTGAATATTTATGACACAATCACACAGCCTGTCAGCCACATGATCCATTTTGTCCTGAGACTGTCAAGAACAACATATTTATTAAGGAATTATAGTTCCATTTCTGCACTCAAATATTTTCTTCAGAAAGTTCAGAACTTCCCAGTGACAGGCTATGGTATGCCAACACCACACCACAGGCTAGCTCAGGTTGCAAGGACTTTGCTGTAACTTTTAACCAATAAAAACTAGCTCCAAGACTAACATTGCCACTTTTAGGAACATTAAGTTGATTATCACAGAAAACAAACAGTACAGAAGACACTTATCTTCTTCTAACTGCCAAGAGAAAAACTTAATCCCAGCAATGGAACATTATTTGTTTCCCAGTCTCATTCGACAAATGTAAAAGTGCATCTGCTAATAACAAGACATTTTCAGTATCAATATGAAAAAAATACTACATGCACAGCTGTGGGATTTACATAGACTGGTAAGAACTACCTCTATGCTTACAAGACACTGGCTTCTTTCAAGAAAACGTATAGGAATGCTTTTTTTTTTTTTTTTTTTTTTTTACTTTTAAGGTGAAATCACCTCCCAAAGTCACAGATGTTGCAAATGGAACGGAAGTGAATATAAAACAAGGGACACTGTCATCAGCACTCCCTTCCCATTACATTCATTTCTTGAAATCCTCTCTCTTCCCAACTGAAATGCTTTCTGTCTTTCAAAGACTGTCATTTCTTTAGGAATGAGAGACTGTAAAGAAACAGAGTAACAAAGCCCAAGTAGCAAACCACCACTCTCACTTGTACTTGCGGCTTGATCAATCCAACCAAGAGTTTGGGTTTTACACGCAGGGTTGGTTTCAACCAGACCCATACAAATTTAGCAAGAAGCACTTGGTTGCAGCACAGCCAGTTCCCAGTTAAAATACCCACCTGGACAACCGGGCTTCACTCTGAGGTGCACACCCAAAAGCAGTAAAGCCTAACCGTGATGGGATCAAAAACCACCTGAGGTCTATGCTAGGAGGCACTCAAGTGCAGCACAACCCTCACAGACCACAACCACAACCAAAAAACCCTACCTTGCCATGAGAAGTTTGATCTCCAACACCTAGATTTCTACAAATTGGTATTTTAATAATTGATATCTGTACAGGAAACAAGGTGGGGAAAAAAGGCACGCTCCTGGTGCTCTTCAAAGAAGGAAATCCATCCAGTCACTGCTCTTTCACAGGTGAGTTTTACTTAAAAAACAAGAAACTGCAGTACACCTGCCCTAAGAAAGGGTGTCAGCTCTTTGAAACAGATATACATAGAGATCTACATTGAGATTGATGACAAATGGGCAAGAAAAGTTCGGTTCATTTGCATTTTTGTCTCCTTTACCAGAAACGAATCTGGTTTTCCTACAACCGAGACATGGATGTCAAATCAGTGTGCAGGCTTGTGTCTGGAGGAGCCGGAGGCTGAACCTGAGGAGGCTCCATCCCTTCTGGGCAGCGGGATGAGGAGCAGCACTACGTTAGGGGAGTGCTGTCACCACCTGAGCTACATGAACCTCCAGGATTAGCTGAACAGTGCACATCAAGCTCTTCTTCCTTTCCTCCCAGATGTCACCCATTTTTCTGTGTTTTCCAGAGATTGCACCATTTTTCAGCCCGAACTGGGGAACCCAGAGCTTTTGAAAAACCTGCCCAACCTCACTGTCCCACTGCCAGAGCACTTCCATGACGACCAGAAGGCAGGATTTTGGCCATTTATATATTCGATACTAGTCTGGCATTTGGGATGAAAAAAAAAAAAAAAAAAAGAGGAAAAAACACCCAAGAAACTGAAAAAAAATAATCTCAAAACGCCATAGCATGTATAAAAAGATAGAAAACAATGAGGAAATGTAATGCAGATATCATGCTTACATTCAGAAAGCATACTGAAGTCAATTCCAGAAGCAAGTTTATAAACATCTTCCAAATACAGTAACAAGAAGGAGCCAACATCATCTGCCCATGGAAACAACCTGCAGGCTGGGCTGAGGTTATTTGAAGGGGTGACTGCAGAGCAGGTAAGAAGGGACAAGTGGATCGCTCAACTAAAAGTTAAGATTTAAGAGTTTTGACTCTTAGACTATCACGACACTGCCATATGCAGAGGAAACCGCTTTCATGAAATAAAAAAATGGCATGAAAGAATAATAATAACAACAATAAAGAGTCATTATCAGTATGCTTCTGAAAATGAGAGGGTATTTCAAGAAAACTCTTGCTGTCCTAAACCAATTCCATTAAGAGACTTTCATTAATGAGTTGTATGTAGAAACACAAAAGTGTAGATGGTAAATTGGGAAAGATCAGTAGCCCTTATGGGGACACAAACAGGGTAAAGGAAAGTTAACAAGAGAGAATTTAATACAGACAAATGTAAAGTACTATGCGCAGGAATAAGAAATCAAATGCACAAATATGAAATGGGGAATAATTGGCTGGGTAGCAGTATTGTAAAAAGAACCTGGAGGGCATGTGGACTGCAAAATGGATTATTTATAAAAGAAAAAAAAACAGGCAAGCATTCTAGGGAGTATTAGCAGCAATGTTTTATATAAAAAAGCAAGCAGTATGTATTGTATTAAAGGAGAGGTAATTATGTCATTCTACTGATTTCTGTGCTCAGATATAGACACTATACTTGTAAGATGGAGAAAAGCCAAAAAGATTCCACTGGCAGGAGTAACAGAAGGTTTGGAGAAGAAAAAAAAAATGACCCACCACAAAAATTCTCACTTAATTTTCCCTCAAAAACAAAGAATTTGAAAGAAGCAGGACAGAAGTAAGATACGATGTTATGGTCTTAATTACTGCGTCCTTTTAACTTCCCAGAGAGTTACATTTTGTGTTCTCAGCACCTGTTACCCTCCTGGGACTTGGAGGGAGAAACATCTTGAAGCCTAGAGAAGCGTGGAGGTCATCGAGCCTTCTGAATTAAAATGTCTGCTGCTGCCTGTGCAAGATCCTCTCTAGTAGCTGAAAAGAGTAGCTACTCCCTGACCATGACACTACACGACTAAAACGTAGAGGTTTTAGTTTTAGGCTGGGGCCAGAACAGGAGCTTCAGCTCTGCCCCAGCTCCTGTCTGCCCCTTTTACACACCAGCAGAGCAGGAGCCAACTGGCACCATCGCTGAGATACCCTCAAGCTGCAAGCTACGAGATGTTCATGGGGAAGAGCCACCACCTGGCTGTGCTCCTCGCAGGGCTCTGCCCTTTCCTGCAGCCAGCAGGTTCATGGAAGGACCACCTTTAAGGGCAGATGGCAGGCTCCAGGACGTGGTACAAGCTCAGATTGCTTCAGGAGGACCAGTCTCCTTTGCTGGAGGATCTTGCTTCAGGAGACTGGAAGTGACACTACGCTCCCTTCTTGACACCTATCTCATCCCTGGGTGGGCCACGGGATGGCTTGATACCACAGGATAAGCATTTAAGACTAACTTTGCACGAGACCATGTATTGTTTCCTCGTTTTTGGGATACCCAACGTGACGAGATGGCAACTCGGTGTTACGATGAGTGGCCAGAGACTGTGGAAGTTACATGTAGGCATTAGCAGTTTATGTAATGCTCTGAAAAAAAAAATGTATTAAAATAATGATAATAACAACAGTATGAGGCTACATGTCACACATTGGCTACCCAATAATCATGGAGTATCTTTGCCTTTCACCTTTCCCCATCTGCCTGCCATTGCTACAACCAGCTCGGCACACACCTCCACAGGTTTGTGGAGCTGAAGCCGCCCTGGTGCCGTGCACCAAAGCAGCAACAGATTCCTCCTCCAGGAACAGCAGCATGATGAAACGGCAAGCGAAGCCGTAAGGCAGATACCGAATGACAACAAAACAGCAAATGATCAAATAGCTACTCATTACAAAAACAATGCTCTATTTTGCACAACAAAAAGCAGAGTTCTTCCAGAGGAAAATCAGTAAATCAGCAAGCGTGCAGACGAGGCCAAATAAGAACTATGGTTAATATACAACCCCAAGAGCCCCCATTTACCCTGGCGCCCCTCCTCAGCCCACCTCCATCTTCCCAGGTCACGCTGCCACCAAGTTCTCCCCAGCGTGGTGCTTCCAGCCCTCCACATGAAGGCCATTTCCCACCGCTCTGGCCAGTGTCCCTCGTCCCCTTCCTAGCTCCGGGCAGCTGCCATGGGTTCTCCCCTGAGGGCAGAAACCAGGTCCCATCACAGGGCCATGGGTGCCACCTCTGGGTGGGACAGGACCTACCCGACTCCACGCATTCATTCGGGGCTGGCTCCCCAAAACCAAGAGAAGGACGCCCATGCATGCCTGCTGCACTGAGGACAAACTGTACGCCCAAACTGTTCACCCAAACTGTTCGCCCATCAATGGTAGCAAGCCCTGAGCATATGCAGGTTGATCTTTCTGAAAGGCTCCCATCCTGGCTACATTCAGCTGCTTTGTCATGCAAACGGTAAAAGGCACATCCCTGGAAGGAAATCCCTCCGCCTTTCTCAACCAAATTTCAGGTGTTGCAGAGGAGAGGGGCACCCATTGCTTTTCCATGGAGAACCTTTAAAATGCAGGAAAATGTATTCCTTCTTTGCCTAATGTTCAATATCTGCCTAAACATTTCGCCTGAACTTTTACACACACACAAAAATGAAACAAATGAAGTAAGGCTTACATACGCCATGACAAATTTTCCACCCAAACAGTTAAAGTTTGGCAAAGTTATAAAAACCTTGTTTGGCTACTTCAAGACTTGTGATGCTATCATTCGCCTATAATTTCAGCAAAATGAATTATTAATATATACTGGTTTCTGTTAATTACTGTCTCCTCCAGCAAGATTTAATTATCTCTGAGCCGAGCCCGAACCGTGCTCGCTGCAGCCCAGGGTGCATTTGCTGCACCCAGAGGGTCCGAGCGGCCTCCAGCAGCCCTCGATCTACAGCAGCAAACCTTTGCACGGCGGGACAGAGCCTAAGGAAGGTGGAATTGGGCACCTCACAAAAAGTTGGAAGAAAGCAACGGGGGGAAAAAAATTATGAGCAGACTGATTGAGCAGAGGAAGCAATGCAGAAACTGAGTCCTCTTCCCCTTGGTTCTGGTCCAGCCAGGTACTTTTATGTGCCGAACTAGATGCGAACAAATATCCCTGCTTGAAAGTTGGGCTGGCATTTCAGCACGCCGCTGCACCAAAGTTCATTTCTGTGGTCCGTCACAGTTCCCCTTCCATCTGCCAGTACCTGTTAACTCCACAGTGCAAAACCAATTATCCTGAGAGGGCCTGAAGTGCAGCATATACATCACTTGGAACGCCTTCATATGCTGTCCGTGATACTGTTGCAGGATAAAAGAGCACCTGAAGCACTGTGATCAACAATACATACTTGGAAATAGTTACTGTTTCCAGAACCTTCTCTTCTGTGCTCTTCCTGATTAAAAAAATACATTCTTCCAAAGCTGACTGCCGGCACAGTACGCCTGCAACTTCTGTATTGTCAAATGCAGCAATGATATACTTCATCAGATAAACCTGGTGGGCTACATCAGTTAACAAACATCAAATCTAAAATTTGTATGAGAAGAGGGATTAAACCACCCATTTTGTTTTCCAGGGGGAAAAAAAAAAAGAAAGATCACTGCATCTTCTCAACACCTGAAACTTGAAAAACAAGCTCATCGTTTCCCAGAGACAGGCGGAGAACTTATCATGGATGCCAATTAATTGTAGTCTGTATCTTACCTTTTGTGTAGTTTACCAACATGACAGTGGAGAGAGATAACCTCACTCATGTAAATTCATGCAACGCCATCTTTCCATGTTGGATTTTTTTTTTTCCAAAAATTATGCCCCAAAATCCACATACCCTCCAGAACCCTACGAAACCTCAGAGCTTTTCTAAGCAGCGGCAGGATGAAATGAGGAAATCACTGGTCAGATTTCCTCTACGTACGGAGAACCCCGTGGGCACCAACAGAAAAGTGACACGAGGCGAGTAACTTTGGCGCTGCTCTCCCACTCGGGAGGAGATAGGCGGCCACACCACCTGTAATGAGGAGCAATTCAGACACACATCTGGCCAGCCAAAACGGACTGGAGGAGGAACAATGACGGGGAAGCCTTCTTTTCCCTCCAGAGAAGCAGCAAGATAGGTGGAAAAGAGGAAAATGACGATTTTCCCTCGTGCAACCGGCTGAGACCAGACTCACATGACATTTGCAAGAAGGGTTGTGCACAACAGTGGAGCGAGGATGCTATGGCAGCACCAACCAAGTTCTCTCTTCCTCAAGGTCCTCTCCCATGCCAAGCTGAAGAGCAATCAGTGGCTGACCATGGAAGCAGCTTGCTTCCATGTTGTTATCATGCATCCTTTTATTTTAAAGGAAATCATTGAGCCTCGTGGTAATTTTTAAGAAGAACCTGCATGCACGCTGAGCCCCAACAAGATAGGGTTGCTTTTTGGGGGAAAAAAATAAGTTTAGAGGACCACCGAAGGATGAAGGTAAGAAGGAAGACCTAATCCCTTCAGAATTTCATTTTCCTTATTGATAGATAGATGGCCCTACTTGCAAATGCCTATAAAAGCATTGCTTGAAAGGGTGCATAACTGGATGTGCAAATTTGTGTGGTCTGATCCCTCTTTCCCCACGACTGAAAGTTGAGAGGGTTCAGCCACTCAATCTCAGCAGGACCAACCTCCTAATCTGAATTAATCCGATTCTCAGGAATCCTAAAAATAAGGAAGCGATAACCGAAGAGGCTGATAAGAAAAATGTTAGTCTTGTTCCTCTCGCAACGAAGGAGGCCCCGCGTGGAGGAGCTGCTGTCTAAACACAGCCTTCCTCTGCCGGGTGGCCCAGGGGGCCAAGACAGGAGTTGTGTCACGGCGGCTCCAGAAGGGGAGGACAGGGCGTAACAGCACTTCTGATTCTTCTCTCTCCATCCTCTTGGTGTTTGCAGGTACGGTGCGTTCATCCTCAGTGCGTTACCTAGCCGCACTGTACAAAAATCTGGTATTGGTTTTCCTGGAACCCATCTGTCTGCACTGCACGTTTGTTGTTAAGGTACCTAACACGGGTAATTCACCCCAAAGGTCAGGCAGGAGGGGCAGAGAGGAAGACCGTAAACTGAATGCCATCTTCGGAACCGATAATTTGCCAAGGGCTACTATAAATGACTTGCAAAACTTGTTTGCTTTTTTTTTTTAATAGAAATTACATAACCTCAAAAGACACAAATATTAAAGGCAGCTTACAGTGAGATGCCACATTACAAACACATTTGGCATCGAATCGGTCCGTAAAATATATCACAGCCTGGATTATGAACTGCACACAAATGTGCGTGTCTTGCACACCTGAAAAATGTTCCTCAGCAGGCTGATTACACACCAGTCCTGACACTGTCACACGTCCTCGTGAGGAGCAAACAAACATGTCCCATGGAACAGGGCCATCTGAACCCAAGGCAGTGTATTTATTTTTTTACGTTACATTCACCCTGTTATTTCAAGTGTGTTTGGGGGAGCTGTTACTGGCAACACGTTTTAGGTACTTAAAACCTTGAACAGATACGACGAAGTTAAATTATAGATTTGTTACTAAAAACTTTCAAAATACAAATTATACGATTACAACCCTGTTGTTCTGGATTAAATAGCTACATAGCACAGGAGCCGAGCGTACACGTTTCGCCTGCGATTCCCGAGCTAGCAGCCTCCCGCGGCTGTCAGAGCTGTGTTTTTACAGACGGCAACTTCAATCCGACGGCAACTTTTCCGAGCAGAGCACGAACTCGCGCATCACCTCGCTCGCAAGGCGCACTGCGCGGCTACAGAGCGATGCAGCGCGAAGGGAAAGGAGAATGAAACCGGGAAAAAAATAATAATAACAAAAAAATGAAAGTGTATGAACATTGCCACGGCGGAATCTGATCGAATAGGTTAAAGAGGAGCGCGGCGAAGATGGCACACGAGAACAGCCCGCAGCCCGTGCCATGCAGCAGCATTCCTCCGCTGTGTGTGCTAAGCAGCCAGCCGCCGGGCTCGTCTCATCTCTGCTGCCCTCCAAGGCAAAGGAAGCAAAAGGGGGTGAAGAGAGGGGGAAGGGGGGGGGGGGTGAAGGGGAAGAGCAGCAGGGTGCTGGCGACCCCCCGTTAGCAGGGGGGCAGCATCTGGGGAGGGGAAGGGAAGGGAGGGAAGGGGGGGGGGGGGGGGGGGGGTGCGCCCCGCGGCGCTGCGGGGGAGCAGCGAGGCGGAACAGCACCATCTAGCCGGGCCCCCGCAACTTTGCTCGGAGCAGGGCAAGGCAAGGCGCTGGGAATAAATAAATAAATAAATAAATATTTAAGAAAAAAATAATAATAATTAAAACACACACACACACACACACAGAAACCTTACCGGGTGGGCTCGCAGCAAACAGGAGGGAGACGGAGCAGAGGAGAGGGGAGGGCGAAGAGGGGACGTTGTGCGGGGTTTTGGGTTGTGCGGGGTTTTGGGTTAGGCTCGCGGGGTTTTTGGGGCAGGCTGCGGAGGCTCCCCCCGGGGCAGGGCTGGGGTTTGCTGTGGGGCTGCTGCAAAGTTCCTGCCGAGCTGCTGGGGGGGGGCAGGTGCCCCCCGCTCCACAACGACACCGGTTGCTCACCCCAACACCCCCACACACACCTTTTTCACCTTTTACCCAAACTTTCATCGAAGAAAAAAAAAAAACAAAAAAAACCCTCCCGCAACCACCGCGGCGCCGCTCCCCTCACCCTCACCCAGCGAGCGCTGAAAAGTTGCGGGAGCGGCGAAAAGGAGCCCCCCCCCCCCCTCCTTTAAGGGTGCTCTTTGTGTGCGTGTGGTGCCTGCCCCCCCGCCTCCCCCCCCCCCCCCCCCCCCTCACAGCAGCCGTTACCCCGCTCCCCTCAGCCGCTGCCCCCCCCCCCCGGTTTCCCGCCGCGCGCTTCCCGCCTCCCGCCTCGCGCCGCGCTCCGTTCCCGCCGCGCGCGGCTGTGGCGGTTGTTGCGCTGCCGCCCGCTGGAGGAGCAGCGGCAGCGGCGGCAGCGGCAGCGGCGGCAGCACTCACTTCTCCCGGGCCTGCCCGTCGGACGGGACGCTGCTGTTGCTCTTGCCTTTGCCGTACATGCTGCCTGCCGAGAGGCGCCGACTGTCACGCACCTGTCAACCCATCACGGCCTCCCCGGGAACGGCCCCGTCGCCATGGCGACGCCGCCACACACAGCGCCCATTGGCCGGCGCCAAGCCGGGACACGCCCCCCGCCCCCCCCCCGACAGCCAATGGGCGGCCGCCGAGCCCGGCGGGGCTGCTCCCGCCTCACGCCTCGCCCCCCCCCGCTGCCGGCTCGGCTCGGCTCGGCTCGGCCCCTCCTCCTCCTCCTCGCCCTCCTCCTCCTCCTCCTCCTCCTCCTCCTCCTCCTTCTTCTCCTCCTCCTCCTCCTCCTCCTCCTCGTCCTCTCCCCCCTCCCCGCTCGCGCTCTGCCTTCCCCGGCGCAAGGGGGAATTAGAAACGGTTGGAGCAGGATTTTAAACAACCGGCTGTTCCGGGCGCCCGCCGCCCCGCCCGCCGCCGCCGCCGCTGCTGCTGCTGGGCTGGGCGAGGCGCAAAACGCGGGGCGGATCCCGCACGGGACGGGACGGGATCGGGGACACGCACACACGGGGAGGTGGGGGAGAAGGGATGGGGTCGTGACAGGGATGGGGACTGGAGACCCCCCCCCCCCCCCGTGTGGGGATGGGGTCTGTGAGGTGGGTGTGTGTGTGTGAGGGGGGTGAGGGAGCTGGGTGAAGGTGAGGAGATAACGGGGTGAGGGGGGAGTGTGTGTGGGGGGGGGACACGCACACACCAGGACAAAACCGAAATAAATAAAAATAAATAAATAAATAAATAAAAATAAATAATAATAATAATAAAGAAAGGACACCAAAATCCCTTAAAATACAAAAAAACACGCACACAAAAATACCACACGGACACTCAGGAAACGCACACACCGAACCTCTCACACGCAAACGTAACACCACACCACACACCACACACACACAAAAATCACAACCAAAAACCAGCCATCTAAATAAAATCCAAGGAAAAGCCTTCCGTCGTTGCGTTTTCTCTTTATTTACATATATATATATTTATTTTTAAAGGTTACTTAGCAAAGACTCGCGTGCTCCCGGCACCCCCCGGGGCCACGCAGCGCTCGCTGTGAGGTTCCCCTCACAGACCCCACAGCTTTGGTCCGAGCCGCAGCCCCAAACCCTGCGGACCCGCTCAACCTCCCAAATATTGGGGCTCCTTCGCGCCCCAAAACCTGCCCACGTCTGCAGCCCACGCTGCGGGTGCGCGCCCACCCCCGCCTCGGGTTCGCAAGGCGAAGGGCCGCCCGAAATTTTACGAGGGAAGTTGTGTAGGGCAAAGACCACCAGCATCTGTTTATCATTGTTAGAAGAGCTGCAAGGAAAAAAAAAAAAAAAAAAAAGTCCTCTGGATTTTGAGCTGTGAGAGTGAAGGAAAAACACTTGGTGAGGTGAAATTGTTTGGGGGGGGGGGGGTGATTGAGAGAGTATTAATGAGCGACTGGAACAAATTAGTGGCAGAGCAGAGGAGACGAGAGGAAGGAGCGAGCCGCCGAAGAGTGCTACACGCTGGTGGCTGCACATGCACAATTCCCCATCACCGACTCCGGTTGGGTGGGATTTGCGCTTTTGCAACTCACTGCAGTAATTCACCAGATTAAAGCGAGCCGCAACAAAGACCATTATATACCTAAGTTGTTTGCCCGGCCCAGCCTTTCGCCCCACGGTGTGTATTGTACTAACAGGCCAGTGGGATGGAGCAGCTGAAGTGGGTCTCGTGAAAGAAGTTAAATTGGGTTTTCCTCTGCCCCCAGCTGCCAGCAGCCGCCCCAGGCCTCCACACTGCTGCCCACATCCATGTCGCGACACCTACGACAGGGGAAGAAGGAGAGAGATCTGCCGACAACAGGCAGAAAAGTGGGAGTAGGAAGTGGGCAACAACGGGAGAAAATGAGCAAGAAGGGAGCGGGAAGGGAGGGTAAGAGGCTAACGGGAAAAGAAGGAGGTGTAAATGGCCATGGGGGAGACCAGAAGAAGGAAACAAAGCACAAGAACAATGCGTGGTGAATTTGGGTGATAAAAGAGGGGAAGGAGCGTGGAGGGGGAATCTGGGAAGGGCATGTAAATGAAGAGTGAACTGAGGGGATGCAGTTTGCCCTCATTGCTACCGAATAATACTTACATATCTTGTGCCATGGAGTTCACATGAAGGCTAGCCATGTGACTGATTGTATTCAGTGTGAATACGGGTAGCGGAAAATGGCACAAAGAAAGAAAGGCAGAGAAAGAATCGGGACAGAGAACAAAGGAGGACCTGGGTTGTGGGTGAAATACGAAAAATAAGAGGAGTTGAAGGGGAAGAAACTCACGAACATGGATGCTCCCTGGCAAACACACGTAGGATAGGTGACACTTTGCTTTGGGGTGATCGTAATCCGGAGTAAAATTTTCATCTAAATACGTGCTTGCCCTTGTGGAACAGCTGCTATCATCCCGTCAGATACTTTGGCTGTCTCCTGCTGGAGACTTCATGTTGCCACCCATAGTATCAGCACAGCTTTCACATGAAACTGCAACAGCAGTGAAGTCCTTCTTGGACAAGGGAGTCTTCTCCACATCTTCTTCTTCTTATTTTTTTTTTTTTCTTTTTATTTGCTTTCTGCAAAATCTCTTTTCTGGTTTGCCTCAATAGTTTTGATTGATTTGTTTGTGGTTTGAAGGGCAGGGGGTTATTTTGAGGAGGTGGCTGTGTCAGTGTCGTGTCACTCTTGTATGGGGAAAAGTCTTTTTTTTTTTTTTGTGGAAACAAACTGTGTTGGGGTGTTTCCTAAAAATGGGATGAGGTGAGATTGCTCTGGTGTCCCCTGGATATGCATTCCATGGCAAGACTTCCACAGCTGAAAATCTTTGTTCCCGTTTTCATGCAATTTGTTTGCGTTCTTGTGATTTATTTGGTTCTGAAGAACTTGAAGTACCTTGGGTAGAACAAGTTATGATCTGGGGGACTAATCCAGGCAGAGCAGAGTGAACTTTGAGAGGGCAGCCCTGGACGCTCAGAAAAGAGCAGGCTGAGCCTGTTCCCCCTAACAGTGAGTGTCAGAGCTCCTTCTCTTTTCAGGTATGGTTCCCAGACTACCATTAACATTCAGGTGATGACTTTGTAATTTTGCTTAGAGACCCTTCAGTGGAAGATACAGAAATAGTGCTGGTACTTATTTATTATGAATATCAGAAACAGAGCACAGAAAGGAATAAGGTATTCAGAGGACTCTGCTGTAGATCTGCCAGGCTAACGTTACAACTGCCTTTGCAGGAATGCTATCGTGGTGCATTATCTATCAGAGCCACGCAAACAAGACGTTGTCCCGTGGGGACAAGAGTTCGCCCAGCGGACAGGTACATTAAGACGAAAACATCCAAAGCAGTCCTATGAAGTTCCGTGTGCCATCAGTCCCTTTTTAAAGTATTTATGCACATGCGGTATCTCTGTATCTGTGCCCATGCTGAAATCGTTTTCAGCACAAACACTGCTCTTAGCAGTAGCAGCAGCAGTTGTATCTCATGAGGCCAATATTGTAATTAACGAGATTTGAGGCACATATACTGAGACGAATTTAAGTTTCTAATATCAAAAATGAAGATCCAGTGTTTGCTTAAAAGGGGGATGAAGGGGTGGCTGTACTTTAAAGCTTCTCAGTCCGACACTGGAAAGGAATTCGCAATGTATTTTTAGAGTGTTATAAAAATCTCTTACATAATGCTGATTAATTCTTAGGTTTTAGGGAAGAGCACTGGGCTTTGTGTGTAAGAGCGTTGACCAGCTAAGCCACTGAAAAGGGCTGGTTTGGTCTGGATTTTTTTTGGACTCCTTAGGTACAGAAAGCAGCAATTATTCAATTATTACAAGATTTTGCTTATGTTTGGGCGTGTATGAATATTTTTCTGGAAGCTGCATCTTATTCTTGGAAGTCTTTATCATTTTAAAACATATGCTATGTTATATCACCCTGTCTGAGATATAGGATAGCTACAAACTGTTGGTGTATTTTTTTTTTCCTCCCTTTTACTGCAGCTAGTTACATTATGGATTAACATTAAGCATGTCTGCAGTGAAACATTACTCCTGTGGCTGTGTAGGACTTACTTGAACAATGTAACTTGTATTGCAGAACCACGATTTTCCTCACACACTCGCAGTAATGTATGCAATTAATATATGCAATTAATGTACAGTTCTGCCCATTCTGTTGACTTTCAAAATCATCAATTAATCTAACTGGCAGCTTTCAGACAGCTCTTAACAAAGGCCTATTCAGGAAATTAAGCCAGTAAATGCAATTCCCTTCTCTTAATTCTAGTTATATATAGTTATTGCTGTGTAGCTGGAAAGATTTTTTGGACAAGATATCATGGGAAAGAGAAGCTTTTGTTTGGTCTTTTTCTACAGATATGTGACCAAGGCAGCTTTGAAGCCTTTCCCAAGAATCCTTCCTCCTTCTGTGGGATGCCTTATCTGTCTGTGGAGTTTCTGACTCTGAACTTTGTTCTGCAGTCCTTCACTCTCGTGCCATGCAGTTGAGGAAGAGTTGCTCAGGTGAGCGAGGTGAGCCCCAGACCTTTATTAGGGAATGAAGATGGCAGGAGTGCATGGTGCAGAAGTGTTAAAACAAAAGCTTTATTTGTCCCTGTCTTCCAATTGGGAGGGGATAAAAGGAAATAAAAGTAACTACAGCTCAGTGGCAGGGAGAACAGTAGAAAGAGAAGTCTTGCAAAGGCTCATTAATAACCTGTTTGTCACCCAGGTCTCCTGCTGGCAAGGCCTCTCTCTTTTATGCCATGACACCTTTTATAGGTGTTTCTGCAGTTCCCCCGGAAAGGTTCTCCACCACCACGGAGAGTTAATCCTGCTCTGCAGTTCTGGGTTGCCTGAATTCTTTTATGTTAAAGGACACTTGTCCTGGGAGACGCAGAGCAGCTCACTGAAGGGAGCTGGGGGCATCTTGCAGCACAGAGCCACAGGACGGGGAGAGGAACTGCAGTATGCTGAAAACAGCTGGAAGAATCCGCAGCCTGCTACAGTTACTCCTCTAATACAGCCTGTCCTTGCCTGCTCACTCTCATTCTCCCATGAAACCTAAGTTACGGCCCTGCCTCCTCCTTGCTGTTTCTTTTTATTTATTTATTTTTCCAGAGAGAACCACAATTTGCTTATGCTTTTGTAGGAGGAGCAACGATTCCTTGCAGCTTTCTGCTACACGGTTCACCCGTGGAAGGGCCAGGTAGAATCCAAATGCATTCGGTTTAGAAATAAAACTTGGCGAGAACGAAACTGTCGCTGGGCTTTATTGCTCTCAGTGATGACTACATGGTTGCTCACGGGTGTAAATAAGTACATTAGCTTCCAGTTTGTGTGCAAGTGCAATGTGGAGTATCAGAAATTACCTGTAAAGGGCCTTGTGACGTACAGTCTGCATCTTAGTTCACACAGCAGAAGAAAACACATCTGTGAGTACTGTGCTCCTCCATATTAGCTCGTATGACTGGGTTCTCTGATGTGGTTTCAGATCGAGCCCTGATGTTTTTTCCACTGGAGGGGCTTTTTGCAGCATCTCTCGCTCGCTCTCTCACACGCAGACTCTCAGATGTATGCATTCTCTGGTGCTGGCGAAGGCTTAACTTGCACTGCCTGTCTTGTAGAGACGCTCAGAGACAGTCTCTCCCTCCCCAGCCACATATTTTCACTGAAGTAATTGAACTGCTACTTTTTTGGCTGCTAAATTTGGTTGATATTTAGTTAATGGGTTAAAATGATGAATGACACTTGCATAAACACACATAACATGTGGGATCACCCTCCTTTCTGTTGTTGGCACGGCTGAAACTGGTTGTTCTAAGCTATCTGACTGAAACTGTGTGTTACCAGACAACCCAGTCCGTGAAAAAAATGGTGGGTAGCCTCAGTTACTGACTTCGAAGAACTGCTGAAAGTCACCATCGGTGGTTCAGTGATATGCCACGTCAGGAATGTGAGCTCATGCACTGCTTGTGCCAAAAAGTAGAAGAAAACATCTCAAAAACAGGTCCTTCATCAGATAGATGTGAGGCTGACTGGGACCCCAGTCCTACACAGAGCGCTGTATGGGCAGATCTATCTCTGCGTGATGCGGGTGCAAGGATCTGTGGGTAAGGGCTTCACTGCTACACTGCCTCAGCTCCCACTTTTAGCATTTAATGCTGTGCTGAAAACGTAGAATTAAATAAAAATTGCTTTTGTTTTCAGGGTCACCAAACTCAGCAGTATGTTACAAGAAAAGGATGAGCCCAGTGTGGAGTTGCTGATAATTACTGAGTTGGTTTGACGTATGAAGACTGCTGTTGACTTCAATGGTCTTATTTAACACATTTGTTTCTTTGCATTTTAGGAGTAGTCAAAACGCAATTTTGTGGGCCTTAATCGATGAGGCTGCGTATCCTGGACTTTAAGCCTGGAGTTGCACAGGTGTATCAGCAGAAAAAAAAAAAAAAAAGTTTGGCCTTAGCCAGCAATTAGTCATGACTAGGACAAATAACCTCTTCAGAACACTCAGGATTTTTACTTTTATTAATCTCTGTTCATAAAAAATTATTCCAAAGCAAGCAGTAGCACTCACACTAGAGATCTGGGGAAATAAATGGCCAAAGCTATCACACTGTGACAGCTTTGGCAAACCTTTGCACAGTTTTATAAAGCAAATACATGTGATGTTCTATTCTCTGGATAGCTCTTTACATTAGATGTTCGTACTTGAATAAAATGGTTTTCTCTCCATGAGTTTACTGGGCACATAATGGTGAATTCGATATCATCCCAGTGGTGTCCCATGTTAGCCATGCCCATCAGCGCATTCAAGCATATGGCAGTTTTGAGGAAAGTTTCTGCTTTTTTTGATGTGTGTGACCCAGCAAAGATGAAAATCATTTCAGACTGTATTATGGGCTTAATATTCAAAGGAGCTGATTCCTCTGGATCCCCAAAATCTTAGGAGATAATGTTGTTGTCCGTGGTCTTTTTAAGAAGCACAAAACATGCAGGTGGACTCTGGTAGCTGACTATTATTAATTTGTTTGCTTTCCACACCAACATTTGAGCACTTCCTTCTTTTACTTTTTATGAACTATTCAAGATTTTCATGTTGAGTTAGGGATAGATATGCTGAAAACTGCTAAAATTTCACTCCGTTTTGGACCTGGGGCCCAGGAAGAGGGTGGTGGTGAAGACTGAAAGCATTGGCATGTACCAAATCAAAGCTATACTAGATCTGACTGATAGTTTAACAGCTCGCCGATAGCAGTGTTTAAAGTAAGAAATAAAACTAGGGTGTTATTCATTCATTTGTACTTGTGCATGTTTTGTTTCTCTTCACCTTTCAAGAGGTCACAGATTCATAAATGAACATTATGGGAATACGATCCCTGAAACCTACTGAAAAGTCCATCAAAATAACATGGAAAATTGAGTTAAAGTGCTCGATGGTATATGGAATCCAGAAAGATAATGTTTGTTTTTCACACAGTCTTTCATTGAACCAAAAGCAGTTGAAACATTTTTTTCATTTCTGAGTTTCAGGTAATATGCACTTCAGAATTTACTTTGTTGGTATTTTGGGCTTTTCACGGGTAATTGGGAGATATGCAGAACAATAGCAAATTCAGCCCCTGTTACAGCTGTGTGTTACAGGCACAATTACACCAGAGGAACCAAATTATAAGCAATTCATTCTGGTCTCTCTAAAGGCACAGAAGGGTAAGGCAGAGTTATAACTGGGTATAGGCAATGTCACAGCACTGAGGAGGGGAACCCTTGGACTCCAGATACCTTCTGTGATAACAGCACAGAGGGATTGTGAAGGTAATGTGCTCCTTTGGTTCGTCTTTGACTGAATATTTCTCGCTTCCTAGCTTGAATAGGTAAACAGGTAAAAGGCAACTGTGCTCTGTAATGTTAACACGTGAAAATCATTTTCAAGGTTTGTTTTGGTTTTGTGCAGCAGATTGTTTTGCGAGACAGAGCCTTTTATAGAAACCAGACTATTACTTGTATTCGTTGGCATTTGCATTTATAAAAGCTACTCATGTTTACACACACACACACACACACACACACACACACACACAGAGGTGATATTGTTCATATATATTGTTCATCTGGCAAGGAAGAAATAAAAAAAGAAATTGATACCAGTCTGCATATGTGTTCAAAAGCTTAGTGAATTCTTCGAGCTCTGCTGTGGATCAGGTTTCATGAAACTGCAATAAAAAAATCTTTTTTTTTTTTACCTTGTCTTTGTGTGTTCTGAGGTGGGTTTGTAAGGTTTGAATTACTAGGTAATCACTAAGAAGTCTCCTTTCATGAGCCTACAGCTGGGAAATGGACAGTTTAATATTAATGGAAAGAACAAACTCTCCATCTCCTTTCTCTTCCCCTTCCTCTCTGCACTTTTGCTACATCATTTTCTTCTCTAAAGTCCCTATCCAAAGATCGCCTTCATGGAAATCCAGGACAAACTACAAAGTAAGAGTTGACATTTTGTCAGAATCCTGTTACTGACTTCAGTGAGGACAGAAACACATGAATATTCAAGATAGGAACATCCCATTCACTGATGTATCTGCACTTATTTATCCATCTAAGAAACTAGTGTTAAATCAATCTGCAGGCTTTCTTTACAGAACATTGTACCATCACCATGCCAGGGGGAGGTATGGAAATAATCACTCTGGCTTCTCAGAGAGGAAAAATATTAAACACTTATTGAAAACAATTAGGCACAAATGCTTGAACTTTAATAGAAATAAATAGTTGCACAGTTTCAAAAATGTGTTATATATCTACACCTATGCTGTCTGTATGGCATGGGTGTCTTTATAAATGCCATTAACTTCCATCATTTCATGACATATCTAGGAAGATGTCTGGACAATACACCTTCCACAGACATTCACCTCTCAATCCATTCTGCCTTCGATTTCAAACAAGCTGAGCTGTATGAAGCTAATCGTCAAAGTTTAACATCACATTTTTGTAGATTAAAGGACGTTTATCCATATACTTTGTCATTTAAGCCATCTGCGAGAAATCCAGTGTGATGGATGAGAAAGGACAGTCCTAGAGCAGCGTCTCCAAGGACTCCTAGGTCTGAGGCAGACACAAAGTCAAGCCTTGCTGGTCTCTTTGCACGCAAAGGGATGTGAGAGCCTGTGGGGACCCTGCAGAAGTCATGGGACTGGGCTGAACTGAGAGCTCCAAAAGGTTTCCTGTTTCTCCCTTTCTGGATATAAATAGCACATTTGAATAAAAACCTTTGCTGTTTACTTTTCTGCTGTTCTCTTGAATTACGCTTTGCATGTCTGGTGGCGGTATTTAGGGAGCTGGACTCAGTGAGCTCTCCTGACCTCTTGTTTTGGCCCCGGCCAGATTTGCTCGTGTGGACAGATGAATTCTCATGCTTGAATCCATTTGCTTTCCCCCGGGGTGGGCTTTCTGTCCAATGAAGGACAGCACTGTGGGTCCGTGAGGAGAATCAAGCCCTGGCCTGAGCAGCTGGAGCCGGGAAGGTTACAAAAGGAAGTGCTGGGCAAGGGAACAGAGATGCCTTGGGGGTGCCTGAGGAGCAGTGACTCCTCCCATCTGTTTCATCTCTTTCTCCTCCTGTTGAGTTCTCCACATATTTACTGCTGATGGTCTGGCTAGCATCTCAGTTTCCTGGGTTATATGGGTAAGAATCCTGAAAGCTAAGGTGAAGTGTGGTATTTTATATATATATTTTAATACCCAATGTCAAAATTTACAGCTCAGCTTCATGATGCTTACCTGACCCCTGTGGTAGCCCTTTCCCCCTGGTGATTCAAAAGTTCAAAATAACACTTGAGAAGCTGAAATGTTTTAATTTCTTTCATGTCCTTCCCCCGACTCCCCTTCTTTTAATTGTCTTCTGCACTTAAAAAAAAAAACAACACCTGCTCTTCCAACTAAACAGAGATGGACACTTGTCTCTCCAGAGCTTACATTGCCCCAAACCTCAGGCAGCATGAGCTTTGCCTGCCTAGAGCATCCTGCGGTATAGATTTTAGTAATGAAGAAAGAGGTGCATTTTTTCTGTATGACTGTGGGTATTAAAGAAGAGTGTGGGGTCAGAAAACAGTACTTGAGAAGCTCCTCCTGGGCCTGGAAGGGCATCGTGTCTGATTAAGACAATTTACTTAATTGTAGACATTGGTGAACGAACAGAGATGCGGAGGGGCATGTACATGTATATGAAAGAGGAGGACTTTTTAATTTCACAGGCTGGCCTCAGGGGTTTTGGTTCAGAAGCAGACAGAAGTTATATAGAATTCCCAGAATACAGCTGGTGCACCCATAACTGCATTGGCTATAATAGGATTTTTTACTGTGCTAGGAATGAAATATTGGGCTCTCATTGTTATCTTTCCTTGTGCAGCTGTAAAGAATTTATTTGTGAGTTTTACAATATCCAGAGGTGGTTCCTTTGTACCCTTTTTCAATAAAGTTGAAATGCCAAAAGTTTTTCAGTTTCTTATTACTCTCTTTGCCCAGTAGAAAACCCCTGTAGCAATCCTGAAGCTGGTATGTCTGTCCTATCCTGAATCATTTTTGAAAGAGACCATTTTAATTTCCCTGCATAGCTCGTTCTCCTAATGCCATTTTCAGTTAGCCCCAATATTGAGTCTTTTCCAGTGTGCCGAGTTCCACAAGCTCATACCAGACTAGCGAGACATTTATTGGTTGTTCTTAAATGCTACTTTATTTTATCTATTCTTGACAAGACTCCAGGTCATATCTCAGATTTTAGGAATTCTCTGCTCAATGTACTGAAATTTCTTGTAACCCTGAAGTGTCCCCACCTTAGAAAACAAAAAATGTTGTATGTGAAATTGGGAAGAAAAAGTTTCACTAGAAAAATATATCTGGTTGGCCAGAATACTAAGGAATCGGGGAGGCATTTCATTCCCATGTGCTAGCTTTCTCATGGACCCTTTTTGCTGGTTTGGTTTGGTTTGGTTTGGTTTGGTTTGGTTTGGTTTGGTTTGGTTTGGTTTGGTTTGGTTGGAGGAGAGAGAGACTACAATACTTACAGAGTTTGGCCCTGATTTCTCATTGCCTGAAGTGGAGGCAGGAGTAGGTACTTGTTCAGACTTCCCAAATACTCCATTTTCCACCATCATTTGGTGGCTGCTTATGAGAATCATTCTAGATTTTATACTGCAGTTTGAATATATTTGATACTGACAAACATATTCCTTTTTTAAAAACCTGTCAGTATTTTGTCAGTAACTTTAATGTTAATGGAAATGAAAAAAATAATCTAGCTAAGAAACACACAACCGTAGACTCCATTTTAGATTATATTTCTCTTTCTCCCTGCATACTAATTCTTTAAAATCAATTCTATCAATTCTAAGAAATATAGTTGTTTGTTGTTGTTGTTGTTGTTGTTTTTTCCACTGAGACTTTCTTCCACTGTTTTTTGTTTGTTTGTTTTGTTTTGTTTTGTTAGTTTGTTTGTTTTTTTATGAATCCTGTTTCACCTCCATGGGTGCTTGCAATGTCTAGGGAAACAATGCATTTTAAATTCAAGTGTAGCAGCGCTGATCATGCGGTCTATTCATGACCAAGTTTCTCACTGAAACCAGGAAGGACCATGGTGTAGGACAAGTCATTAGTGCTAAGAAGTAAGGAGATAAAACCAAGTTTTGGAAGGACAAGAGGGGAACTATGAAGAGAATCTTTCCCTTACACCCTTCCAGTGAACCTACCACACATACATATCTCCAACAGCTGTTACCCAACAATCTCCTTCTCATTCAAGAAGTACTTGGGCAGATGGAAGTCAAAACAGTAGGGAACTAATAAACTATTTCAAGGTTCCCAAATTAGGTCTGCTTAAAAATAAATAATGGATTTATAAATGCTAGCATCCAATAGGAGCGTTGCCACTGATTTCCGCGGTTCTGGCAGCATATCTGGCTCCTAACACAAATACAAATGTCGTAATTTGTTTTCCATCGTCTCTGATGTCAATGTAAACAATCTTTTGGAAGAATTTGGATATTTCTCTGCAGGAGTACAAAGCCTAACTCAACAGTATTGTGTTAGTTTATGAGAAGCAGAAGGGGAATCTGACAAGTTTAGTGACATTGTCCAAGCTATCTGAAACACAGAAGATGACTTAGATAATGAAAAGCATATTAAATTTAAAATATACTCTTTATTCACTGTTTAAGTGTACATTAGAAGCCAAATATGTGAAGGCTTGAGGAGCTAAAAATGACCAGGCTAAAGCAAAACACATAGGAATAGTCAGCACATTTCACAGAATTCACTAAGTCTTCTGAAGCTATTTAAATACTTCTTGATGATACTTCTCTGTTAAGAGTTGTGCAAAAAGTAAGTTTGTGGAGGGTCATGTAGAACCCTCAAAAAAGGAAAGATTCATTCCAGTCTTTCCCGTTCTTTTAAGAATATTCTGGTGCATCTTTCCCTGAATATGTATCTTTGCTCTCGTCTTGCAGTTTGAATCTGGATTCGGAGGACTGTATTTCCCAAGGAAATTTTACATCAGGCTCAAGTTAGTAAAAAGCATTTTGTTCAGTGCTTACTCGTATCTTTTGAAGGACATCTTTTAAGCCCGTTTTTTTGTAACAGCTTTTTATCTGAAATATTTTAGGAAGTAATGTTTTCAGAAGCAGTTAGCAAGCAGATAAACCTAAGTGGGTATTGCATCTAACCTGTTTGGCCTTTCCAGGTGCTGGAGGTGGTGTGAGCATTCAGGGGTGAGCTTGCCTCATAATGAAGGATGCTCTAGCACACGGTGGGCACTGCGGTACCTCTGTTCTTGCCTGTAGGCCTGGCTGCTAATTCTGAAGTCCAGTCACTGTGTCCTCAGCTAACAACATTGTTTACCACAAAAGGTTCAGCAAAAACCTACTGCTAAAATTGCACGGTGGTCAGTCATGTTTCTTGAAATTAATTTTCAGACCGAGTAGCTGCCTGCTGTGAGGAGGTTTATGGTAGACTGTCTCTCCTGACTGCCAGAAGTTGCTCAGGACCTTTCCATACACAAGCAACACATTTTAAAATATGCACTTGCTTAGGCACATTATTATTCTAAATGTCTTGAAGTTATGTTCTCGTTCTTTGTCACCATAGAAATGATTATACAATTACTACCCAGTTTTTCCAAAGAAGGACCGCCTGCATATCTGGGTACAGACACAATGGCTCTCCAAGGCATTGAAGAATTACTTGATCGCATATAAGAGACCATCTCATCACCGCCCAGGACTGAGCGGGGGAAAGAGCCATTGAGCACTGAAGCATGAGAGGAGTGGGCTGTGGGCTGAGGTTTTCTTCCCTCTGCAGCTTTCCCAGCGGGATCTGTGGCCGGGCTGCCTCCTCTGCCATCCCCATTGGGCTGTGCTGGTGGGTGGGATGTGTCTTCATGGGCTGTGTAGACCCAAAGTGGGTGCAGAGCAGGAGTCGGGGGCAAATGGGAATGTGCCCCTCACACCTGTGTCAGCCTGAGTGTTAAGTGGAGGTGCCAAGTGCGGTGATTTAGCCAATATTTAAAGAAGGGAAGAAGAGATATTCAAAAAAACAGCCAGGCTGGTTTTTCTTTTTTTTTTTTTCTTTTCTTTTTTTTTTTTTTTTTTTTGGCTCCGTTGCAGGCAGAAGTACACCGGATTCATTTCCAAGGTAACTCCTATGCCACCCAGTAACATACAGCATATTCGCTGTCTTCGATCCTCTTTCTAGTTCAGGTTTGATTTCTTCCCCACTATTATATTCAACAGTATAGAATCAGCCTATAGAAATAATGTTGTCTGTAGAACTAACCTTTCTTGTACCTTGGGTTTAGTGTCCAAGTGCCCTGCATGTCCCACAGGTTCCCTCCTCTGAGTTGTATGCACACTGAGCAGAAGGAGGAGAGCCCTTTCAAACCCAAGGAGATAAAAGCAAACAAATATCAAAACAAAGAATGCAAACAAAGATGGAAAGCAAGTGAAAGGGTAAGGTTTTTGATAGGGTAAAGCAATTGTCCAGGAAAATAAACATTATAAATCTTCAGAAAGGAAGATCTGAGGGTTTTTGTTTGTTTTCTGAAGTGGGGGGAATCACACCAAACACAATCTCAAAGTTCATCAGATGCTGTGCTTATTTAGGAGTCTTAAATAGCAGAGGCTGTCCATCTGCCATACAGTTGCATGTCTGTCAACTGCCTGCCAGGCTGGGGCTCTGGATCATCCCGCATGTGCCAGCGGAACCTCAGAAGCCAAAATCCAACCCCAACTGTCAATGATCTTTATCTGTTTTTGTTTATTTCTGTTTGTTTTCTGGCAAGATCAGCTAGGGAAATGGGAACTACTAGGTAAGAGTAGAGTTGGACCTAAACTATTACCTAACAATATTTTTCATCTTCCAGAACCCTGTTTTACAATCCGAAACAGTTAGTCTACTTTAAAAGAAACATATTTTCTGTGTTTTCCCCTATTTTTAAGCAGCAAAGTACTGAAATGCAGTGCCAAAGCTTTTTCTTCCAGTATTTCCATCCCATTAGAAACCACAAAAGTAAGGCAAATGCTGAGAGCAAGCTTCTTCCTGCAAAACTTCCCGTTCAATCTGTTGAGCGCAGAGGTTTGGATGAGTTTGATTAAGCTTGCAAAGGTTGACTCAGCCCTTCATCCTTCACTGGTAGGTAAATTGAATCATGGGGTTTATAAAGAATAAGCCTTGCCAGACAAACCTGATTGCATTTTTGATGGAATTAGAAAATTAGCCGATGATGGGAAGGCAGTAGATGTAATATATCCGAATTTCAGGAAAGCATTTGATACCGCCTCATGAAATCCGACTTGAAAAATTAATTCAGGTCGGCCACGAGTAGTGAAAAGCCACACGGGAGGAGGAGCTCAGGCGTAATGAAGGGGGACAGAAGCACAAGGCTGCCTGTGGCCATGGCCTCAGTGCTCTGAGGACATCTCGCTTGGTCCTCCCAGAGGCCATGAGGCTTTTTGCAGCCTTCTGCCGGGCAAGGCTGCCCAGCTGAGGGGTGAGAGCCCCACAGAGGGTAGCTGAGAGCCAGCTGAAGCAAAGGAGACAGACCTTTAAAGGACCCAGACTGTCTCCAGGCTGCTTTGTTCTCCTGTGTCAAGGGAAAGAGAGACTTGGGCCATTGTACAACACACTCTGCTGTCATCCCGCGCTCAGTTCTGAAGGCATCACCCTGAGAAAAAAACACTGACAAAGAGAGGTGGTTTTAGGCAAGAGCAAAGCACGATGTCCAGGTGCTGATGTGATAGAATTTATGAGTACATATATATATATGTATATATATATATGTATACACACATGCTTATATATACACACAACATAAATAGGCTGGCTAAAAGGTGGCCCTGGAGGTTAGGTGAGGTACCAGTGCCCAGAGGCCATACGGACACAAATATAAATGGCAGTGCCATAACCACTGAGCTTGGGGATACTGCTGCTAACTCCCTCCTGTAGGAGCTTCCTCAGGCAAGGATGGAGCCTTGGGATTTAATGCTGAATGTCTGACAGTGGGGAGAGTGGTGTCACGATACAGGCTGGGATGAAGTCATTAAAAGAAGTATGTAGCTGAAATGCAGTTCAACCCCAAACAGTGAAAACACTGGGTCTACAAAGTTCTCAAAGGAAATGGTAAATAGCTCATCCAACAGGACTTTCACATCTAATTGGGATAAAAACTGTTTGTTTGTTTGTTTGTTTGTTTTTCCATGTGGATTCCCCTGGCCTCTGCCAATTCCTTGAAAGCTCACCGGAGCCTCAGTGGGGCTTGGTCACACCTCAGCAGAAGACAAGCCCTTATCCACCCATTAGAAAAATATTTCCTCTGGCTATTGGCCATGCAGAAAACAGATCCTAGTGTTCACTGCATTTTTTTCTTTCTGGTTCTCTCACACTGTCCCTCCCATCCTATTTGTTCTGCACGCCTTTTCTCTCGTTGCTCTGCAGGTGCAGAAGGGCTCACTTCGTGCCTCGCTCCACAGAAACCTTTTCCACACCGGCCTCACACTGCAGCAAGCGTTTGTTTCTGCATCAGGGCATCCTGAACATTTTGTCTGTATAGAGGAGGTTGAGCCCATCACTGAGTTGGGGCAGATTTGGTCACTGGAGCTGCCAATTTGTTTCTCTCTGCTCAACTGTTTTTTAACTGCTGGGAGCCTGAATCTAACAATCCACCGCTTTCCTAAGACCTTTTAAGTCAGCTTTCAAAGACATTGTTTTACTGCTGGGTTATATACCCCCTTACAGAAGGAAAGCTTTAAGCCTGAATATTAAAATAAACTGTTTAAAGTTCCTTTTTGGATTGTGAATCTATTATTAAAGCAGGATGGAAACTAGTTTGCAGTCTGCCTTTTGCACAGAGCATCCATAGTGCCAGAGTCCAAAATGAAGTCACTTTTTTGGATTAGACGCAGACCACAGAAGGCTTGGAAATGCCACTTGTAATTAAAAACATTGGGCCTGGATCTTTCTGTCTTTATCGAGGTTAAATGGCCACTGGAAGCAATATGAGTTGAGATTGAAGAACAACAGCAAGCCTTGTGTCCTCTATTTTCTAATATATTCAACTGTTTATGGATGCTAGGAAAGCTTTGTACATTTTGTACTTTTCAACAGTAAAGTGGATGCAATTTCCTCTAACTTTGATAGTGATTGTAATAACAGTTGGTGCTCTGTGAGGCCAAGCAGAGCCACCTTCTCTCATCCCCTTGCTCATGCCATATGACTCTCAGCCCTTCAGTGTGGACAAATCTTCTGGGCTCTTGCTGCAGCTTTCTTTTTGTTGTTGCTGTTTCCAGCTTCATCCATTGTATTTCTGCTAAAGCCTTGTCTGTTTTATGGATCAGAGACTTTCATTGTCTGGAAGAGCTTTGCTCAATGAAGCCCTGATGCTGCCTGAGTTATCACAGTATCAATACTCATTGCACAGGACCGAAATTCTTCAGAATAATTTGATGCATCTGACATGGGCCAGATTCAGTAAAGGATGCCTGTGGGTACCCAACCAGGGATGTGGCTGGAGCTGAAGTGCTGAGCAGAACATGGGGGGTCTCCAGCAGCCTTCAGCTCACACCCTGATGCTCAACAGCTTGTTGGGCACGATGTGGCTGGGTGTGACGTCTCCTGCCTGAAGCTCCCCTGCACTCTGCAAGCCACGTGTCTCTCCATTTGCTCTCATAGACAGCCAGGAGGACCAGAGGGAAGAGCAGTTCTGTGTGGATGGCTCAAAGTCCCCAAATTCCTGAATTTTCTGTCCCCCAACATCCAGCCACCTGGCCACCTGCCAGGGGCCCCTCTCTCAACACCACTGGGTTTAGAGCATGTCCCAGACTCCCCTCTGGGGATGGAGCTGAAAAGCCACAGGGACTTTTTGTTTTCTTTTTTTTTTTTTTTTTTTTTCCTGGCACAACTCATCTCAGCGTCAGTGATTTCTTTGAAATGACATCTTTTCAGAGGGATGCCCACTTCACCATAAGCCTTCTGTGCCCAAGTTTAGATTCTTTCTGATAAGAACTCCCAAATGCGCTGGATTTGGCATGAGGTTATTTTGTGCACTTAGCAGACCACAAGGCAGAGGAGAAATGCCAACAGCTCATTAACCCTTGTATCCCTCTCCTTTTAACCATAGTCACTATATCATTTACCAGTGCAGTGGAAGTACTGCAGCCGATGCTCAGGCAAGACTTGAGGGTCAAGTGGAGCAGATAGGCACCCAGTCCTGGAGTCAAACAGTAGCCTTTGTCAAACAGTGGCCTTTTACTTTATTTTTTTCCTTAAGTCCGTCCATAGTTCTTGATGTCATTTTCCTTTTCAAGGTACTTGGGTGCTGTGCTTTCAGCTAGGTTACAATATCCCAGTATCCCAGTCTGCATGGAGATGGCATGCACGTCTGCGTCAAAAGCACCAGGCTTTTGGTATGTTACAACCGAATGTGGAAAGTTTCTTTGCTTCCCTTGGGGAGCAGGAGTGCAGGTGCATAGAAAAGGAGAGCACTGAAAAGAGGAGGGTTGTGGGGGCCCTGTTCTCTGCAGATAGGTAGGGCAAAAATCGCAGAGGAAATCTGCATGTTGTTAGATGGCTCAGTTAGCAAAACCTGATGCATTTGACACATTTAAAGGTTTAAATGTCTCTTAAAATATTTTAGTGGCAGAATTTTAAGGCCATAGTTATTTCTGCATTGAGCCACAGGACAATGAAGACATCTCATGATGTTTTGCTCACAGAAAATGTCAAAAAGGGCAAAAAGGGCAACCTCAGGTACAGGAAATAATGAAAAAAATCCTGTGTACACCGATACTTCTTTACGCACACTTGCATTTCTAAACACACCCTGTGCAAAGCTGTGCTGTGCTGGAGGAGCTGAGGAGGAAACTAGGAGCAGAACAGACTCTGAATGCAGCAGCTATAAGGGAGCACTAGGAGGAAAATGCTGAAGGTCAAGGACACTGTTAGGAATGGAGCTGAGGTACGACATGCTGCAATAAATGCACGAAAGAAGGGTGATCGTATGCTTGGATGGGAGAGTGGCAAGGCCAGGGAGCTCCAAGACGCCTGTCCGATTTTCGCTGTGTATCCTACAAGCTGTTCATCCCACAAACACCACTGAAGGCTGCACCAGCATCTGGCACACATGGCAAAGGGGAAAAACTGTCAGATTTCTCTTCCCACAGCTATCAATATGCAACCAAATACCTCTGGATGTGATCGAAGTAGTGTGCGTTGCATTGTCACGGGACAAAAGGTGGCTCGTCACATGGCTCACCATAACCAGGCTGGGACTTCCATGAAACCACAAAATTTCTTCCCTGAAATGCTTCCATGAAAATTCTCTGCACCACATGGGCAGAATGGGTTGAAGAACGAGCTGAGACTCACTGACAAGTTATTGCGCTTATCCTGCAGCAAGCACTGCCTTAGCACTTGAGATGCGTGATAGAAAACTGTCCTAAATGACCACTGACCTTCATAAGGAAGGGGGAAAAAAGCCAGACCCAACTTGACAGTATCTTCTCTGAAGCAAAAAAAAAAAAAATCCCACCCTATATTTAACTCGATTCTCATGAATGATCACGTGTGCCACAAGAGGATAAATTTGGAGCATTCTCAGTTTCAGAGTGAATATTTTATATAAACAGACTAAAGAGTATAGGAAAAATACAGTGCTCTACACACCAGTAATGCTCAGTGAGCTAAAAAACAAGGCTGGGCCAGACCTTAGTTATAATTCCCAGTGCAACTTACTCTTGACTATCAAGTCTCCCGAGAGATACCTTACATAACAGGAAATTGTGGATAATCACAGAAAAGACATCAAAGCCATTTCAGATATTTCTAACACAACAAAAATATATGAGATGTTAAGGGGTGGGGGGTGGGTGCGAATTAGCATTTCATTTCCCATTCTGCATGGGTTTGGAGCAGGGCTTGTGAACCTGCTGGGGTGCCGAGGTCCGACCAGCCTGCCGCGTGTTGCCTTCAGACCGTGTGATCTCTACAGGAGAGCGCCGAGCGGGAGCAGACGTAGCGGATCAGAAGCAGTCAGGGAACATTAACTGCATACATGCATAATTATTACTACAGTGACCTGATGGAAATTGTGCGAGGGTTTCCAAACGCTGCCGTGTACCAGAAACGTGAAGAATCAAACCTTCCTCAAGCCCCTTTGTGTCTCCACGCATGTGTTAGCAAATAGAAATGACTAATAATATTATAAACAAATATTAATCTCCTAGCAGCCTCTCGAATTTCAGCGTGGATTTTCAAGAGAGAGTGGCTGGGGTAAAAGGCTGCGGCAGTACATAGCTGAGCGTTACGCCAGCGTGTTCTGTGCAGGAAGAGCTACAAAAATAACAAAATGCAAGAGCGAGGGGCTCTTACTGCCACAGCCTTCGCAGTGTGTGCCGTGGATCCATCTGTCTGTCTCTTTATGTTTGTCTGTTGATCTCGCTGTGCTACAGAAGTAGTATGAGGACTTCAAGGAGGAAAAGGATGAATTCAAATTCATCACACTTGTGTGTGTGTGCGCGCGTGCTTTTTTTTGTTGTTGCTCTTTGTTTTTTTTCCAACGCTGTACAATGGTGCTGGGCATTGCACAACAACATAGTTATGTCAGGGGTGGGGGCTGTAGGTTGTGGAGTTTTAAAATATGCCGAAATTAATGAAACACAATCCACTGATCCATGGTTTTATACCAGCCTGTCTCAGTCTAAGGTCAAACTAAAAAAGTTTTCTGACAAGAGCTTCAGGACTGGCTCTCTTTCTGTTTTGCTGCTGAGTTAGCTGGTTAGCTAAGTAAGTATAGCATAACCAGTAAAATAATCCAAAAGAAAGAAAATAAATCTACAAATTTAGGCTAAAAACAAAAGTTATGGTAACATAACTGTCTTCAAGTTTTGCAATAATCCTCCAGTACTTTTGCATCCCAAAAGGCTCCAGATGTGACCAGCCACTGCAAAATGGCAAGTTGTTTATCAGCGCTCTGCATTGCAAACTGGCACCTGTAATTTCACTCGCACTTTGCATCAGCAGAATTAAGATATCCAGAAGAAAAAAAAAAAAAAAAAAAAAAAAAAAAGAAGAAGAAAGAAAGAAAAAGCACGTAGACAGGTTTCTGCACGTTAATGTGTAAGCGCTGGGAGCCAAATGCCCCGTCTGCCACCCTCCAGGCGAGGCGGACGGCGTCGGACCCTCCCTCCTGGGCTGCCTGCATGGGGCACGCTCCCAGCGTTTCTCTCTGCTGGGTGCTGAGGGTGCCTGCGTCAAGCGGAAAAGAGAGAGTGCAAACAAGCTGGCTACCGACAGCACTGCTGCCAAGCACCGTGCTTGTCCTCGACCCTCCACGAGCTGCCTGGCTCGGTGGGGTATCGCGACCCACCGCCCCGCGGTGCTGCCCACCAGACCTGGCTGCTGGCCACTGGCAGCTGCAGGCTGAGCTGGGTGGCCTTGATCAGGTTGTCTTCTTCTCTCCTCACACCTTCACCTTGTGCTGGGGAGGAAAGCTTCCTCTTGATTACTGCTTTCTAAAAATGAGTGCTACCTTCTTCATTTTTACAGGTGTTGAATCCCAGTTGGTGATAAAAGCGATGAAGTGAGCCGTGCTGCACTCAAGGGGCAGATATATTTTCAGAAAGTCACCTCCTCCTTATTTGTGAGAAGCACCTGCCAATTAGTAGGCTTAAAAATATCACTAGAGTTACATAAGATCTTTTAAAATTCGTCTGCTTCTTGACTCCGCAGCACTTCACCTATTACTAGAAGTAATCAACCTTCATTGTGCTTTAAAATAAACTTGAAGTCAAGCAGCCCGGAAGAAATATGAGCAAGAAATTCCAAACTGCTTCCTTCTGTGCACAAATGGACATGGCACGTCAGGACGTGGCTTAGTGGTGGACTTGGTGGTGCCAGGCTGATGGTTGGACTCGATGATCTTATGGGTCTTTTCCAACCTAAACGATTCTATGATTCTGTGATCCGAACCATTCAAAGACTCCCCCGCCACACGCAGCCTGAGTTTGTGCTATTGATCTTGCTGGGGGTTGTGAATCTGCATCCCCGGCCGAGCACCTCCAAAACGTGGTGCTAGTGTGAGTGGGCACACCACCCTTCTCCACTAATGACACGTAATTTATGTGTTCAGAGTTTATGGGCATTACGACGGAAATGGCTGAATGAATTCCAGACATGCTCTTCTGAAATTTTTAAGGGAAGACTATATGGGAATAGCTTTTCTGGAGCAAATGCTGACAAATGTCATCTCCTGGAAAAGTTGCAGTTCTGAGGGCCAGAGGAGAACAATTTCAGGTAATGTGGGTCCCTGATAGGAGTTGCACGTACATCTCAGGTACACAGAGCATAAGGGTAGAGCAAGTGTGCTGCTTGTTGTGCTGTAAAATGCATTTATACACAATGAAGTTTGCCTAAAGTAAGTATTAAGCCCTCCATAGTTTCTGTTTATTATATGGTTCATTGTAAGTAGCAGAGGCTTTCTGGCTTAAATTTGTAGAGGATCCTGAAGTCGATACCCGGTATTTTTCAGGAACTGATTCAGGCCACTGAAGTCGATGAGAATTTTTCTTTTGCCTTCTGTGATCAGGCTTTGAGGTTGGGTTTTCTACATTACCAGAAAACTAAGATGGCCCTTTCTCGTCCACTGCCATCCTAACTGGAGAGTTTTGGGACAGGAACTGCACTGCAGGAGGGACCGATCCATGGCCCTGCTACAGCTACGCCAGGAGAGCACCAACAGCTGGCAAGCGCCCGTTCCGTCTGGAGTCTTGCAACTGAAGCAAAGCCAAATACATTTAGGCTGATGACTTGATTCCCTCATCAGAAAGATATGTGAGTAAGAATTGTTCTCTATCTTGTAAAAACAGCACTATGCTTGTACATGCATGTGTAGAACTGTTAGAGATTTTACAAGATACACGGGAATGTGTGCCTGCTTATCGGAGGAGAGAAGCGAGCTCAACATTAAAAAAAAAATCCACCCTCTAGCTGAGACCTTGCCTGCCAAGTTTTAGCTGCGTATGCTCTGTTTGAAGCACATACTCCCACGTCCCGCGCTGAGAGGTGAATGCACTCTTTAATTTAGAGTGAAGATTTAGGACCAAATTCTGCTTTCATTTACATCATTAAAATCCTAATGAGGCTGTAAATCAGGATAAGAATATGGTTGAGGTCGATAGGGTTGGATGGGTTTAAATGACTGTAGAATTTGTCCAGGTTAGGTAGAAATATAAACCAAAGGCTAGCCAAAGCAGAGCAATGAAACAAATACAAACGCTCATGGAAAAAGATTTCACATTAGTATTAAGATCTGACCTTCATAACGAGGATGTTATAATGGCCAAAAATTATTTACAAAGGTCTGAAATTTAAATTCTTAGTTAAAATACTCTTGATAAAGTAAGTAAAAATGCATTTTTATACTGAGGTTGACAATTTTCTTTCATTAAACTGTTAACAAAACTTCCTGTCTTTCCCAAAATATGCCAGCATGACTACCTTTTCCACGATTTCCTTGTTGTTAACAGGCTTCAGTTATTTCAAATTTCAGATATTTCAAATACAAATGGGATGACCTGGCAATATGTATGCCTTATATTCACTGAGAGCTTTGGTTATGCATATGCAGCAAATTTGTTTTTGAATTAGAATTTGGAGTACTTTTAATTTTGCCAATGTTAAGCAATCTTAATATTTATTTGCCAATCAATAAGCAATCTAAACGTGCTGATTAATAATCTTCTAGGTAATGCATTTCTAGGATGGTGTTGGTGCCGTGCACCAAAGCTGCTGCCATTTCATGAGCTGTTGTTGACATGGCAGGTCACTGATGAGGTTGACTGTATTCCACCTCTTTTTTTTTTTTCCAGTCTTTCTCTTTTATTTCCTCTCTCTCTCTCTCTCTCTCCCTCTCTCTGTCTTCATGATTAGCAGATTTCCATTCTATTTTAAGTCTCAGTTAATGCTGTTTTATAGTGTTTCAGTACAGGGGAGCAGAGACTGGAAGCTGCAAACAGCACCCTGGTCCTGTACGTCCTGTCCAGGTCATGGATTTCAGTGGCAGCCTCCCCTAAGCACGGCCCGTGGAGTCAGCCTCTGAGCTGTGTTGCCAACTTATTTTTATATTCCTTAAAAAGACATGCAGTACTTGCCAGGAAATACAAGAAAATAAAATGAGTCACTAAAACAGTAGTTGTTTTTATTGGAAATTATTAAAACAAATAGTAATGTTATCATATGTAAACTTTATTATTAACATTTCTAGAGCAAAATGATTTCTGATAATGAGTAGGGATATAACATCAAGGGCCATTTTGTCTTACAAATAATATTAATATGAGCTGATGCAAGTAGTGAGATTGCCTAATATAATTTTGCTGACACAAGACATGTAATGAGAATCTATGGAATATGGCATATAAACCCATTGTCTTGTGAGCAAAGCTCACGTCTCCAAACTGCACAGCAGCAAATCTATGATTTAATTGTGAAGCTCTTTCCTTACAGGCAGCATTAATTCCATATGCCACTGATGTTAATTATGTTTATATTAGAGACACACACAAACACGATTATTCTTTCTTTTCTGAAAGGTGAAGGGAGAGGTTCTAAAAAGCAAGACAAAATTCTCTGTAAGATTTCAAACCCATAAGAGTATTTACAGACAAAGAATCACAGATAAACAGACCTGAAAATTGAAATTATTTGATTTTTTTCTTTTTCTCTGTTAAGTACATCATGATCCCAGGTCAAGATTCTCTGTTGTCTCTGAAAACTGCAGTATCTATTTTCTTGCATCCCTTGATCCAACTAGCAATATCACACCACAACCCAACACTTATAATACAGCCTTTAAGATCGGCTTATGCAAAGGGCAGTATCTGAGGGGATGAAAATGTCAAACAATTTAAATTATATTGTTGAAACTACTTAGTACCTAGAATTCTTGAGCTTCAAGTAGGTGATTTCCAATGCCCTCTTCGTTGTTGCTATTTAACCCAGCAGTTCATAGTTCCTAAGTGTGAAACCATGTGTGCAGAGGCATATTTTCTAATTTTACGATTACACAATAAAACATACATTACAGTAAAGCTTATAATTAGATTTCTAGTGAAAATGTTTCCATTTGTGACTAAAATACAGACTATGAATTTTTTGAAATATTTGCCTGAAATGTGCTGTTTCTATAAACAATCCTGACAGCAAAACTATTAGTTAAAATATTCGCAAAAAGTAAGCAAGAGGAGCATGAATATGGCCAAGTCCAATTCAGTTTTCTGTCTTGGTAAACACTTGTGAAAACATTTCTAAAAACATGTTTCTAGCTCTACCTCAGAATACCGCTGTGATAGACATCAAATCTTTCTAAACCACCTAAATATGTTCTTTATAAAATTACAAAACATGTAAATATACATTTGATCCCAAGAACAACAAAAGAACTTTTATACAAATGAAATGATGCAAGGTGGCAAAGTCAAGCACTCAACAGGTAGGAATCACCAGTGTGGTTCTTGCTGGTGAAACCTTGGTTACACACATGTTGAAGCTATCTTGAAAGACATGTGCTTATGCTACCTTTTTGAAAGAACAGCTGCAAAGTTAGTTCACAGAATGGTTTTACAAGCTACCAGGTATTTATTCCACCTCAGTTTTCAATATGTGACTACAGCCTTATGTGTAGTGTGGAACACCTTGGAACTGTACCGTGAAAACAGATCTATTAACCTTGCTTTGGTTTTCCTACAGTGTTATTGTAACATTTGGAGGCACAAAAGCTTTAATCAATTCATTTCCAGAACAACTATGACAGCAAAGAAGATGAAAACTAAGGCAAAAGAAAATTAAAAATGAACTTGTTCTGGAGTCCAGCTTGAGAATGTCCATGCTCTTTCTTCTGACTAATTAACATTTTACTTATTCTGTTAGTTGTTCATTGCCATTAAGAGCTTAAGCTCTGCCTAGCTGCCCTATTGTAACCTATTGGTAACTGAATCAAAACTGTTCGTTTTCAATCCCAGCTCCCTTTCAGCTGCATTCTACCCTGGAGATGTCCTTACCACAGAGATTCATAAATTTTCCCTGCTATGGTTATCTGAGCTGATCTGCTTCTGGGCATACCTTGAAATGCACGTATCTTGTCAACACAGGCAATTTGGCCATCACAGCCCTGTCAAGACATGCAGTCTAAATATTCCCACACTTAACCTCAGTTACATATTTGGTACACTGGAAGGCGTCATGATTGGCCAAATGGGCGGTCAGAACCCCAGAAAGCTCTTCTGGATCACCAACGCACCATTTTCCTAAAACGACCTGGAAGACACTAAAGAGATGGTAATAATGCAGGCTGGAATTTGACGTAAAATAAATTGCTAAAGCTTCTCAGGAGCAACACCATTTGATGTTGAAAGACGGCAATATTCAAGGACTTTGATGTCTGAAGGATGACACCTCTAATAGCAGATTGCCTCCTAGTGCCATGCTAAGGTAATGACTGAGAAGGCAAAATATCCAGGCGCTTCCACCAATTCAGGCATTTGCATGCAAGTCCATCATTTAATTCATGAGTAAATTTCATATCATGAAATTTAATGTCCGGTTTTATGAGCGGATCATCATTTTCAAATAAGGAAGAAAAAATACTTTGGATATACTTAAAAAAAATCAAAAAGATATTTCATCTGCCACCAAAAAAAAAAAAAAAGGTTGTTTCTCGTTTCTATCACAAGTTACAGAAATCTCTTGTTATATCAAGTTTGTACCAGGGGCACTCTGCATATTTTTTTTCTATTTAAAACTTTAATTTAGATCATTCAAATACTTATCTTAGCGTGTAATAAACCTTTACTTTTTCTATATCTGATATGGATGATGGGAGAAGAAAAAAAAAAAGGAAAAAAAAAAAAGGAAAAAAAAAAAAAGAAGAAGGTATTTGTCCTAGGTCCTTTCCTTTTTCTCTGAGCCTGAGGATGCCTTTTGGAAGCACAGCTCCTCCATGTTCTTTCCAGAAATGACATACATAATCTATACTTCTCTGTGCTTGCTTGGCAGAAGTAAAACAATTTTTTATCTCCCACCCTTCAGATCTTTCACTAAGAACAGTCAAGTGAATTTCACACCTCACACAATTGCAAAGAAATTACAGGCACATTGAGAACACTTGACTCAGTTTGCTTCCAGGATAATGTATTTTTGGTAAGAAGTAGAATTTACAGTATGTAAACCCTGTCTTTGCAAATGAAATGTAGCAGCATGAGGGAACATTATATATATTCAACTTCAAACATACATTTGACAAAACAGAAGAGAGTGTCCGATGGCATATCTGGCAGCTGTAGACAGCGGAGGCAGAACTGCTTCCTACCGTCCGACCTCGCGGGGATCCCACGTGAAGATGCGGATCAAAGGGGGGCACAATGAACTTGTGGTCTCCTTACACAAGGATCCTGGTGTCGTGGTACAGACTTGTGCACGTGAGGAGGCTGAGCACCACGGGGCCTGGGCTGCTGGTGGCGAGGAGCATGTGCCTCTCCCGAGCGGGAGGGCAGGAGGCATCCCGAAGAAAGAGAAAGGAGGAATGTGATATGTTACAACACTCACTGAACTGGCTGGCAGACATGGCTTGGCTTGGGTGGCCTGTCTCATTCCAAGCAGTCCACATATCCTTTGCCGTACCTTACTGCTGGTGCCACGCTACTTCTCGCTGCGAAAAGGACTTATGGGGTGAATGCCACAAACAAAGAGCCACTTTTTAATGTTAGCAACATTTCTGTCTGATCAGATGCCGAACAGATTAGCCGCCTTAGACTCAGAATCCCGGTACAGCGCAAGGAGCCACAGGAACCCTGAGTAGCCATGGGAATAAATGTTTATCTTCAGAAGGTCAAAACCTATCACAGTTTCAGTTTTCAGCTAAACATGGGTAAAGAGTTCCTACGGTTCAGCTCTTTAAAAAAATCTGTAATAAAACTGTCTGGAGGAAAAAGGTTGACTTGCTCCCACAGGATTCATTATTTCTCAAATAAATGTTATGTGGCACTTCTATATGTTTATATTGTGAATTCACCAGTTTTTGCTATGTATTTTAAATAAAATAATATTTAATAATAGTTCATGGCAGAGGTCTTTTTAAAAGGTACAATAGCTACAGCATTCAGACATGTTATATACTTCATTTGAATGAGAAAAAAAATGTTAAAATTTATGATTCACTTGCATTACAGAAATTTTATTTTACTGCCATTATCAAAATTACATTATTTAAGCACTGCACAATTTTAATACCAAATTATCTTTTCACTGAAAAATTCTGCGTGGTCAATTACAGTGTATTAGGATCCCCAACACCATTTTTATATTACATTACAAACATCTCTTGTGCATGGCTTCTTCAACATAGCTTTTCTGTTTAATCAGATAGAATCTCAGAGTTGAGATTTACAAACTGGTCTGGATCAGGAAGTATATATACGAGATAATGACATTGGGATCTGTTATGCTAAACATACTTGCTTATCATCTGTGTTCTGTTTGTCTTTATATATATATCTATATATCTCTCCCTCTCTCTCTATATATATCTATATCTATATATATGTTTGCTAATTTTCCATATAAGAATATTAACAGGGTTTTTAGTGTACATGGATTAAGTTATTGTATTAGGGCTAGAGTAGCTAAGTGGGTGAAACTGAGGAAATGCAGGAAGAAGCTGTTGTCTGGGGAGCTGAGAATTAGTTTCCAGCAGACATGTTGCTGCTTACACTGTCAAGGCTCAGTGCAGCAAAAAGCGCTGGGCCCGGAAGAGTGGATTGTTTCACTTGCTTGAATTCTTGGTTGGCTCTTATTGCTCTAGGTCAGTTATTAATGAGGAAAATAAGGTTATTGGAAATAAGAGATGCTGACAGTCTGACGTATATATTTCTGCAAAACCCATATAATATCAGGTAAAAATAGTACTCACATGATGCTGATTAAAAAAAATCAGACACCTTTCAAACACATCCGAATTTAACTGGACATTTTAAAATATATGACACTGGAGAGTGTAGCTACAGTAAATAACAGATACGCACACTATGGGTTAAAGTGTCTAATTTTACTCATTATAATTAAATGCTAATCAAATCAAAGCTGACGCCATATCTAACAAAGCTCACGTTGCCCTTCTCATAGAGGGTATCCAGGTTGGAGGGGTGAGTTTCATCCCCCTTCTCTTGCCTGGAAGTCGTGTATACAAGCTAGGATGCTGTTTGGACTCCACTGATGAGCATTTTCTCTTACCTGCCAACATTTTGTCTAATGTGTACTATTGAAAAAGCTGCACCATTAAGTCTGTGGTCAAGGAAGGACCATGTTGAATACCAGGAAAGTGAGTGGGAAAAACGTTCTACAGGACTGGTCTCTTTCAAATAGGCAGCCAAGGCAGGGGGTTGGAAATAGGTGGTCTTTATGGTCCCTTCCAACCCAAACCATTCTGTGGTTCTGTGCTTCTATATCATTCTATGATCTTTGGTTTAGCTTAGTTCAAAAGGAGTCCAATTTTCATGCTTCAGGACGCAAACAAAAAAATGGTAAGTTAGGATAATTAGTAGACGCATTTCAAGAGCAAACTGGTTTGAACTTAAAGCGATAATGCAGATATGCCACTCTTCAAGCCATTCTTTAGCACACATTTTAAACCTTAGTTATCTGTGCTGCCTCATATCTGAAAAGCAGAGATGGGCTGGAATACAGAAGTGAACTTCTTCCGCTGATGACTAAATGCCTCTCAAATTTCACTGCAACATTCCTGAAGAAATCCTTAACTGCACAAGCAATGGAGTGTTTGCATTTGTCTTATCAAAGAAATAGCTCTGAATGGTCACCCGAGAGCTGTACCTCCATTTGCCATAAACCAGCGTAACGTTGGCATGGGGCGAGCAAGTAAGGACAACAGCGATGAACACGGAGCATGCAATAATGTTTCACATTTTTCGTCCTGGTATATGTGATCATTGGAGAGTTGCTGAAAAAAAAATGCATATAACTAATAGCAAAGGGAATACACATGTAAATCCACCGTGATCGATTATGAGTATGTGACGCTATGGGTAGGTACTTTTATCTGGAGCATCTGAGACCATGAGGAGAGACTAACGGGTTTGAACTACCTGAGCTTAACCTGTCTGGATATATGAAACAATTTATTTGCATGAAGAGCATTGGAGATATTTGATGTCTTAACTTTGAATAAAATCCAAGCTTTTAATACAAATTTATAGAAAATTATCATTTTTAACGTATATAAGAAGTATTTAACTTCTGGTAATTTAGGACACGGTCCAGTCCAACAATCCAGAAAGGCCAAATTATACATAATAAATGATCGTTGAGAAGGAGGTATCATGTTATCCATCTTGTCCACAGCAAATTATAAAGCCATTCTAAACCACAAATGTTGAGTTCTTAATCAAAGAAACTACTTACAATAATTTTACTACAGATTTTTATATAGCTGTGAGGATGTACATCTGATGGAAAGATGATAAAATGTTTTTATAAGATCAAATGATATTTAAAAATTCATATTGCTGTATGTCTTGAAATTATACTGGCAAATCTTTTCATTTTTCTCTCCTCTTCAGTATTAAGCCATAGCCTCAATACGGCAGTCTTTACAAGAAAAAATGCCACGCATGGATTGCCTATACGATGACATAATGGGGGGCATTACAGCAGCCTCCAGATAGTAAAGATCACAGTGAGCTTCTGCTTCCTTAATCGAAGTCAGTGGGAGTTTTGCCTGACTAAGGAGGTTAGGGTTGGGTCCCTGAGAAAAAAGAAGATAATGAGATATAACTAGGAGTAATGGGGTGATATGAAGACATGGAAAATGTAGGTTGAATATCATTAAAATCTTCCTGACAGTGAGCTCTATTATACCAGCAAATAATCTCATTGACTTCAATGGGAGAATTGCCAGAGTAAGATCTGAGTAAAGGCTGGAGAAGCCTTGGTCCCGATCCAAAGCCCACTGACATCACTGGTGATACTTGCCCTGACTTCAGTGGGTTTTGGATCAGGCCCAAGGTGAACGGTGTCAGTATATTTGCCTGAATCTGCATCATTCCCAACATTTTTTTTATTATTATTGTTGTGAATCGTTCTTAGACATGTCCAAATGTGGCTAACACACGATTTACTGGGTCATTTAAACACAGTTTCATGGTCAGCTTGAGGGCATCTTCCACGAGGTGTAAATGTAAAGAAGCTGACGATGTCCATGGTGCAGCCAGGTAATTTGAACAACAGAGACTGCTAGGAAGAACACAGGCACACGGTGAGGCTCTGCTGTGGTGCCAACTGCACTCAGAGCTCAGGGGCACACAGAGGCTGGGCATTAATTGAATTAGAAACCTCTTATGAATGCAGTGGGCAAAAAAAGTAGGGAAGCTAAATGCAAGGAATCACCCTTAGGCACAGTGTCAGGAATACTTGCAGAGCCGTGCAAAGGAAAAGTCAAGAAGCAGTCTTTTTTTTTTTTTTTTTTCTTTTTCCATTCGTCCTGTGTACGGCTCTTGGTAAATAAACTGGATTGTGTCAGAGTCGCCAGCTCCCGCATCCGTTTCCCTCCTCACAGACAAATCTTGCAGGATGACAAACTTTAGCTAATACCTGATTCAAGAAAGGCAACAGACTAAATATTTGTGGCTTATGGCTCTCCGCACATAATTTAAGTCATATGCTGTTTTGTGGACACCAGCGATTAAATGCATTTTAATACTGGCTCTCACTGTTCTTCAGTGAAGTGTCACAAATACTGAATATTAAAAGTTAAATTTCTTAACAGCGAACATCTTTGTCCCTTAGTGAATTCCCCCCACCTGGGTGTATTTTTTCAGCACCTCACACTGCTCTCCAGCCTATCCATATGTTTCTATCCCCTGCAACAGACTGGCAATTACTTACTTGAAGGTTTCTGTTTCTCAGTAATGTTTCTATTAGCTCGTTGGTTGAGTCATTGATGGGAGAGGGGAAAGGAAGCAAGGAAGAAGGCCTAAAGCTCATCAATTTTTTATTCATTAATACATATACCACAGTCAATGAGAAGGAGCTGTAGAGATCTGCAGCACTCATATGAGACTAATATGACCAGATTAAATAAAACTGCTGCGTTTGTTCAGGTAAATTTATTAAAACCTCAGAATCAGTATGGGGGGAAATGAGTATACAACTTCTTAAATTTTAACTTGCATCACTCATCATGGGCTGTAACAGATTTGGAAAGGGGTTGCAGTAGCTCCTGTATGTTGCTCTGGTTACTCTAATACTTTATGATTATATTAGTTTAACCCAAGGAAAAACGACCAGAAAAAAAGCAAACACAAAAACAAACAAACAAAAAAACACAAACCAAACCAAAAAGCAGCTGAAGACAAATTGTATTGACTAGCCCCACCTCTCCCATGACACTTTAAAGCTGTTCAGTCCAACAAGTCATAGGAAATACCTGGGCTATCTTCCTTCCAGGCAATGCCTCAGAGCAGATTCCTTTCTAGGCACACCATTTGTGGTCTGTCCTTGTCCTAGAAAACTCCAGTTGTGAAGATTTGATCCTAGTCTGCCTGTTCCAGTGTTCCCCTAGCCTCACTGCTAGAAAGATTATCTTAATATCTGATCTGTGCCTCCCTGACTGCAACTTAGTCCACTGGCAAACACGGGAGGGAATGCACTGCTCTTTCTAAGTCTCCTATGTACATTTCTCTGTCTTCTGTGTAGAAAACACAACCCATTTCCTTCACTCTTCCCTCACAGATGATATCTCCCAGACCTCACTCCCCCTGCTCTTCTCTTTACTCCCTCTAGACAGTATCAGCAAAGGCCTTCTTGGCACCGGGTACAGCTGAAGGCGAACCCTGCAAGTCTTGCAGAAGATGCTCCCAAATGCACATCCCTTAATAATGCCTACCTTTTCCTGTAACGTTCTGGTGGCTTTGGGTCTTGTTAGACTTTGCTTTACTACAGCTCTGGTATTTCCTTCTGCAGTACCACATCCGTCCTTACAGCGTGTAAATGATTGCTACAGCCTGTGAGTGAAATTTTGCTGTTAACTTGGTTTTTCACATTTTTTGTTTCTAATTTTTCAACAAGATTTTGAATTGTAACCCTGTCCTTGAACATGACTGCATCTGCCCTCCACTCGCTGATCTCTTCAGAGGCAGGAAACATTTTCTATTCTGTTATCTAAGTCATCACTGAGGCTGTTACACAGCATTGGACCAGAAAAGACCCTTGTGAAACCCCATAGGATACGTATCTCTAATTTGATAATGAAACTCTGATACCTATACTCTCCAAGTGCATTCTCTGTAAGCAGTTTACCACTTAACAGCAGTTTCACGTAGCCTTGTTTCTTTACCTTGCCTACGAGAATTATATGACATAGTGACAGAAACCCACCGCAGTCAAAGATGTATGATGTCTACTGCTTCAATGCCTGTTACTCTGTCATAGCAGAAAATTAGATCGGTTTGACATGATTTGCTCTTGAAAAATTCATGTTGGCTGCTACTTATCTCTTTGTTGTCTTTTAGAGGCCCATAAATAGTTTAATTAATTGGCCCAGGACTGAAGTTAAGATGACTGATCTTTTGAGTTTCTTCTTTCTCACTGGTTGGCCCCTGTTCGGTGGTCCAGAACCTCAGCCACCCTCCGTTTACTCCCAGAAGTAACGAGTCATAATGCCACAGCTGCCACAGCTGGGTGTCCAAATAACATCCAGGCGGGATTTCACAACATGCAGACCACTTGAATGCATCGAATGCTGTCGAGGTATTCATATTTTTCTCCTCTCTCTCCCAGTTGTAATCTCAGTTCTTACCTCTTTATCTTTAGCATTAATTAACCGTGTGCTTTGCTGTTATCATTAAGATGGAAATAAAAAAGCACTGGGCTTCTTGGTATCATACCATTTTCTTCCGTTTGAGAAATGGAATAGCTTTTTCCTTGATTTGCTTCTTGCCCCCTTCAACACCTTTTGAATACTCTTCTGCTACAGTTTATATTTCTCATTAGTTGCATTTAATTTCTTTGTCTTGGTGCTTTTATTTCATTATTTCATCCCAATGTCTTTATACTTTTTTTTTTTTTTTTTTTTTTTTAATCAGACTTAATTTCCAAGTTCTGATACTCTCTCCTTGTGTTTTAAATGGCTGAAATGCTCATGACTTAGCTATATTTGTTTTTTAATATGCTTCTACATTTAGGCTTCTGACTTTAGTGTGTTTTTTTAAAGGAACTGTCAGATCTATTAGATATCTCAGACTTGTTTCCCAGAAAATCTTTCAGATTCTGTGAATTTATTGAATAATGAGTTTTTACAATCCATTGGTTTTGTTTTTCCTTCTTGGCTTATGAATTAGGAACTTCGACATTTAATGGCAAGGCTCACGAACCTTGCTCCACACCTTCGCGTTCTCTGCCATGCTGCGACTATGCTGTTGTTTTTTTCCTGTTACTTTCACCCACAAATTTCTAACCCATCTCTCTCTCCTTCTGGACCTCAGAACAAGTGTTGTATGACCTAGAAACGCAAGGAAAGACTACCTCTAATTGCCCTCTGTACCCTTTCTGAGCAAGTTATACCCTTCCACATTAACATTCCAGTCACGCAAGTTACTTGAACAAGTGCCTGCTATGCCAATTAACTTGCAGTTTTGATCACGTACCGAGCCTTTCATCTCTCCCTGTTAATCCCCGCACTTTTTGCTATAAAGAAGTGTAAGATATTGGGTAGATGGCTTCATCCTCCTTCCCGTGCATCCTATAAGCCTGTTATGAATATCCCTACCTATTCTGCTCCCAGGCCTTTGAGCTGAATTTCTGTTTTTTTCTAACACATGGACTCCTGTAATAAATTCTCAGTATTTCTAGTGTAATATTAAAGGAACCAGGGTTGCAAGCCTATGCCATCACAATTAACAAAGACAAATCATAACTATTAATTTTAAAGACCATTTTTTCTCTCCAGGTGGTTTGAAGCAAGAAAGGGAAGGGATGGCTAAAGGCGGAGATCAAATAACTTTGGCAGGAACCTTACAAAGGAGCCTTCATATGGAGGCACTTTTCAAGGGAACCAGACTGAGAGCTGGAAGAAATGTCCGGGTTACAATCAGGAAGGACAAAAGTCCAGATAAGATAAAAAGATACACAGTTCACTTTTTTTTTTTGGAGGACCTTCTTCTTCCCCAGGTACTTCATTCCACTGACAAAGACTCAAAGATTCCTTTAACATAGTGTGGTTTTACCAAAGGTCATCGAGAACTCTACTGAAAAAAAAATAAATAAATTATAAAATAGTAGGGCAATCTAGAGGCTAACTTGAGAGGTGTTTTTTGGAATGCTTGTTAAAATAAGGCCCACTTTCGAGGAAATAATAAAAAGTGTGAAATTTTCTTTTTATTTTTTTGGCACTAAAATTCCCCGGGTCACTGAAGCTCCACAGATACTTCAAGAAGTTATTATGAAAAATTCGGTGGGACTTAGGAGAGCCTTTCAGCATTTTGTGAAAGCACATTTTCTACCAGATGTTTGTAAAGAAAGAAAGAAAAAGGGAAAAAAAAAGCATATTTTGATTCCATTGAATCATCAGCTGCACAGAAATCTTTGTCTTCTGAAAGCCCTTTAAGTGCTTTCTCTGGATCAAATATTAAGAAAAAACTTTATTAATTAATTTCTTCTTATTATTATTATTTTCTTTTCTCTTTAGGTGACAGAGACTGTGTTTGGAAGCTTCACAGGAAATTTTCTAACAATCTGGGAGAAAGGTTCCTATTTTCTGGAAGTTTTCCAGCATGTTACCAACTAGGGTACGGTGGTGTTACTCAGATCAGCAGAAGATACTGCTTTTAATGCAGAACCGCCGCTGCTACAAAATTATGTGAAAAATATCAAAATAATATATTTAAATGCCACTGATAATTGCCGACACTTAGAAAAAGCAAAAGCAAATCATATTCATGTGGAAGAATTTGCTTTCTCTCCACTCAGGCTTTATTGAAGCACGATTTTCAAACTCTCTGCGTTGATCACATGCATAATTGCTGCTGTTGCTGCTTTTCAGCGCTTCCAGTTGGTGTTACATTTCTAATGAAAACTGATACATCGCGGTCGCCATGCATAAGCCATCATTTGCCAACAGCTACCACACAACGGCATCTGAAAGGCCGGGGCTGCCTACGGAGTGCTCAGAAGAACAGAGGGGTTGCTCAGACGAGTCCTCTGGCCTCCTGAGCGCCTCGTGGGCATCTCAGGCCGTGGCCATGCGTTCAGTGGCAGCGCTGCTGGAGCTGCTGTAAGCAGCTCTCCCACCCCTCCAGCTGCTTCTTCCCACCCCTGGGCCGCCCACAGCCAAACAGACAGCTGTGGCAGCACAATGCAGCGGGCGGGACGGGAACGAGGGCTGGGAACGAGGAGGGATGCTTAGATCCCCGAAGAAATGCATATGGCGGTGTGGTAAAGTGCTGAAGTTCCCTGAGGTGCTGTCTTTGGCTTTCTGCACTGGGGTAGTATCAGCAGCCTGATGGGATGTACTGAAAAATGATGTGTTAAGACAGTTCATCCATCTGTGTTGGATGGACAACCTGCAAACCCCAGGCTGTGGATGGGGTGGCTGGAGGTTGATCTGTGCCTCCTGCAGGAGGCTGGGTGCAGGCTTTGTTAGCCTGGTTCAGGGGGTTGAGGTCCCCGGGTAGCTGCTCTCTGCCCCTCAGCAGGAGGGCTGAAAGCCGGTCACTCATAGCCCGTTCCCACCAGCAGCCTTCAGCAAAGCGTACTAAGTGTCTGCATCTCAGACACTTCAGTGGAAAAAACCTGTCCTGGGCCAGGACCACAGGCAGACACAGAACCGTGGATTTAAAATGCACCGCCTACTCCATGGAAACAGCTTGTGTGCACACTTCCACTCGAGGATAAAAGCGAGGTAATTCGAGGTAGCCCAACCTTCACTTTATGCATGCACACAGGCATTTCCACCGCAGGAACTGGCTCTGTAGACTCGCACCCCAACTTGCCCTGCAGTGACTGGTCCATGTGTTCGTGTCCTACGGCAATCAGGCCTCACGAGGTGTCACAGCAGAGCTGAGAGCGCTGCTGTCCTGAATCAGAGGTGAGGGACTCCCTAGCCATAAAAATAAAGGCTTTGTAAAACGAGAATGTGCTGTAAAAATAAAACAAACAAATAGATGTTTGGGTGGATGTAAAGCAGGCTAATTCTGTTCCCTCATTTTGAGAAATCTGAGCCACGTGTACCAACAAACGCAATTACATGAGCATGTCTCCATGGTAGACATCTTCCAACAGATGCAGTTTGGAACAACTCGGTAATTTGCAATTTCTTCTTGGTTCAAAACACACATAGGTGTATTGTTTAAGGATTAGATCTCCTGTTCTCTTCAAGTCTTTAATCTGTATCAGTGGTTGCTAGAATGAGATGTCTCAAATAAAAGTCCAAGAATTCTCGGAAAAGATGCTTAGTAATCCGCCTCGTGTCCCTCTTTACCTCGCTTGTTTATTCTCAGATTGAGCGAGCGATGATCTGGAACATGAGGTTTTGTATCTCCTTCAGTACATTTGTTTATTGTGCTTTTGAATATTCTTGCTGCTCATGAAAACCAGTGTTTTCCTTTGTACCTTGGGAACTACTTGACCTCAGTTATCAGTTGTGGCAATGTGTTCCCTCATCTAAAATAATCTGGTTTGATAAAACTGTTTCTTTCATTGCTAGTGAGCTTGCAAACTTTCATTTCCAATGGCTTTTCCACTGTCCTTATGTATCAAACAATGGAAGAGAAGCTCTCAGTCTTTTTTCTGCAACAAACCATGACCTTGGTATTGGCATGGCAAGTAAGGACGGAGCAATTGTTATGCTGACAAAACTGTCCAAAATACTGGCTCCTGCCAGTGCATCAACAAGAACCATGTACCTTCTGGAAATGTTACCATGAGGTGACTTTTAGTACTGCATGGGTTTTAAGGCAGGAAAGAACAGAAATAAGGATCTGAGAAGGGTCCTATGCGCCGTCTCCCCACCCCGTAACTCTCCAGTTACGCTATGCAAGTTGCTAAAGTTGCTAACACGCAGAATTTCTTGGTTTCAGGCATTAGGACTGAAGGATCTACATGCAGTCCACCTCCTGCCCACATACATATCCCCTTCTGACTCTGCAAGTGGAGATGCCTGCTCACAGACTGCTCTGCAGGCTTCTGCAGGAAGAACTGGGTTTCTTCCAGTATTCCCAACAAGCCACTGCAAGTAGCTCCTCCAAATGCAGCATTAACACCACACAGGTCAAAGACTGTCTGTCCCCAGCCTGTGGCAGAAAACACTCTTTCTTTCCAGCTCCCATTTGACCTAGAAGCAAATTCCCAAATTCAGGTTTTCGATGTGCTAGAGCACCATGCTTGTGGCACTAAGCACTCTGAAGTGGGTGATTCCTTCTCACAACCTTCTGGATCTTTGGAGATGAGGGTTTAGAGCTTCTTGGAGCTCATGGACCCAACTCTTCCTTGACTGAAGTCCAGATACTGTTCCAAGTCCATCTTATTCATGGCTGAGCAAAATTCAGACATACAGCAGTTAACATTTAGAAGCTACTTGCATGAAAAAAAAGATGGCTGAAAACTCAAGGAGCTACTTCTCATGAACTGCAACTCGAGTGCTTGAAATAAGTCTCTAAAAAAGGAAAACCAAACATGTTAATTCCTCTGAGGTTGAAGAAAAACTTGGAGAAAAAAAAAAAAAAAAAAAAAAAGGAAAGGAAAGAAGAAAGAAATGTAATTCAGCTTTGTATAGGTTGCAATAGCAAAGATTTGGCTCAGAAAACCTTTGGCTAGTACAAACAAAATATGTGTAAGCTTTTCATCAGAATTGCAGAATTAAATGAGGGGGATGAATTAGGGTAAATAATATTACTGTTTGATGGGCGAATGTTAGAGGTACATAGATAGCTCTGGGTGCCACATGTGAAACCTTGATCTCACTGAAGGGAACGGGAAATTTTGACTGATATTTCAGCATCTGGATTTCATGCCACTTACTCTTCAGAAAGAGGAGAGTAAATGTTGGTGTATGTGTGTGTGTGTGTGCATGCGTGTGTGTCTAATCAAAGTGTTATCTTTTTTAGATAGCAAGAAAATCAGGCATTAATTAGCAGCAAGCAGTGGAGTTGGGCAAAGAGCTGTGTGGAGAATACAGCTGAAAGAGCAAAGTGGACCAGTCTGGAAAAAGCAGCAGACAGAGTAGAGATCACAGAATGCTATAAAGCAGTAGGCTGGAATAGTGAACCATCCTGGACAGGGAATTAAGGAAGAAATGAAATAGGCTAGCTTGCCAGGAGGCAGTGTGGGGCTTACTGGACAGCTCTGATTTTAATGAGCCTCCAGCAAGCCGTGTTTGCAGGATGTCAATAGCACTCATGCTGTATTTATTTTATTTATGAATAGGTATCTCTGTGGCAATGGTGAATGCGTAAATATCCTAAAGATGCAGGAGAGATACTGCAACACCTTCGCACCACGAGGCCGTGTCACGGCACACACGAACATGCCCTGCCACTACGATCAGGTAGCGGGGTGCTGCATTTAATGGCAACTCCGCAGGCTGCGGGACTGATCCGGCAGGGAGCTACAGCCCAACTTCTTTAACGTGGGTGCCCGGTGGCCTGCGATGAGGAGCCCAGCTCCCCAAATTTGCAGCCACAGAGGTGGGCAGCGCCACACACGGCGCCTCAGCGGGGCGCGGCGCTGAGGGGCGCTGAGGGGACCCCCGCGGGCCCCCAACCACCGCGTGCGGGGCAAGGGGCGCTGAGGGGAGCCCTCAGCAGCCGGTGCCCGGGGTCCCGCTCCTCATGGCGAGGCTTTTTCGAGGTTTTTCGACCGGAGCCAAACGCAGCTTGCCCCGGGGGCTCGCCTCAGGGCACCGCCGGGTGCCGGCGGGTGGCGGGGCCGGGGCCGGCCGCTCCCGCTCCCGCTCCCACTTCGCCTTGGCAGGGCACCGCCATCAGAGACGGAGTGGGAGGAAGGAACATTAACTCCAGCAGCTGTTTCTTGACCCCGGCTGTCAGCCTGCCCGAGAACACGTTTTGGGCTTTTTAAATTTTATTTATTTATTTATTTATTTTGTGTGTGTGTGTGTGTGTGTGTGTGTTTTCCAAAAACTCGTCGGACGGGGAAAGTTGGGTGCACACAACCCACCCCCCCACCCCCCTCCACACACACACAGACACACACACACAGTCACCCCCCTTTTCCTGCTCACACTCCACACACTCACACACACACACATACCCCCCCCCCCCCACACACACACACACTTTGCGCGCGCGCGCGCGCACGCACACAGAGCCCGCGCCAGGCGCTCAGCAGCCGCAGCTCGGCTCCAGTAATTCCCCAGCATGGGCGGCTTGAAACTGCTCGGGCTGAATAGCATTTGCTGTTCCGTCCCCGCGGCCGCCTCCCGCCGGCCCCGCGCGGCGCTGCCGCTCCTCCGCCCGCGAGTTGTGCTGACACAGGGCTGGCTGCAACCGCGCGCCGCGCGCCCCGCGCGCTCCTCCCGCCGGCGGGAAACACCCAACGGACACAACGGTCCCAACCGTCCAACAACCCCCCCCCCCACACACACACACCTCCCCAAAACACCCCGCAGCTCCCCTCAGAGCTGGGAGCACAGAGTTGGGCTTCGAAGGGCTGAGGGGAGGGCAGCATGTGGCTGGCCACTTTGTCTTTTCTTTGTTATTATTCTTTAATACATATATATGCATTTGCGTGTGCGCTTTTAATTCTTTATCTTAATATTTCCTTTTGAAGGTGTGAGGGGTGTCGTGTGGAGGCACCACGGGGCTGTGGGCAGGGGGATGCCCCCACGCCTTTTGACGCCCCCATCGCCGCGCTGGGTGCCCGTGGCGCACCTCAGCTGGGGCCAAGGCTGCCTCACGCCTCACGTTGCTGCTCCAGGATCCTCGGGGCTGGGAGGCTCCTGGGGGTGGCTTTCTCCTGGCTCCCTGCCCTCTGAGGGCCTCTTGGCAGGAGGGTTAACTCTTTGTAGGGCTGAAAATGCACGTTTCGTGCGCACAGCCCTGTAAATCAGCAGCGTGTTTAGCAGAGCTGTGCAGTGGCCATACATGTACATAAGGGTCATGGCTCAGGGCAGGAAGGACAGCAGGCAATACCATAGCACTTGAGACTACCAGCGTGTTTCTTTTTTTTGCCCCCTCATTCACTTCATGTTTTATGCCTTACAGCACCAGAAAGCACGCAGGGATACCTGCACCGCTGTCCTCATCTCCGCCGAGAAGCCCTAAGAGATGGAAAGCTTTGGCCAGCAAAGTGCTGATCATTAGTGCGGCGTGTGCTCAGGAGGTGCTCGAAGGACACGTGCACCTTTCACCGAGTGAGCAGCCCCAGTTGCCAGTTGGGCAGGGCATGGTCCCGACAGGGTGGAATTACAGTAGGCTGTGTCGTAACCCTGCTGGTCTCCCTGCCCCAAAACACGCTGAGTCTTTTCAGCCTACACTGAGAATCTGTCTTGTGGCATCTGGTAAGGATGCGGCAGTGGTTCAGTCCTCCCCAGCATCCCTCACATGGGGAGAGGAGCTGGGAGGAGACGATGAATATTGAAATGAACACGCCTGTGGGTGTTTGTGCGTCGGGAAGAAGAAGGTGTGAGGAGGAGAGTCATCAGGGCTGTCTGAGGGCGAGCAGTTCGTGAGGGACAGCGCAAGATGAGCAGCTTTACTTGCCGTGCTGTAGGCAACAGACCCTTCACCCTGATCAACTTTTTGAATTAAATAGTGTTCATGTATTATATCTCATATACTCACAGTACAAAAGTCCTGAACACATACATTAAAGATCGACTGAAGGATATTTGTCTTAAGCTAGTGAAGAATATTTCTGTCATTCAGTAGAGTGGGATTACTTGTCCATGACTCCGCAGTTTTACAGAAAGCTTCTGTACTTGGAGCTGATCAAAGGGATACATCTCAAGTGCCTCTAAACTTAATTTGATTTGAACTGATGAATGCCTGTGTTTTTTTTTTTTTTTTTTTTTTCCCTAAATTATAATTTTACAAATAAAAGATTAGTGATGTTTTTTGGAATGTCTGGAGCTGCCTGAACAGAAATCAATGGATGCTGTCACTGCTCTTTACAAAAATGTTATTGTTCTCTCATAAAGTTTCTGGAAAATACCGTGTTAGTGCCTAAGATTATTATCCTGACCTATTTTTTTTTTTTTCTATTTTTTTGTCTCTCTGGTTAGCTGATTCTGTTCTGGAGAATAGGAGCCAGAGCTCCTGTAATAGCTTGTCCAGTGTACACTTCTGGCTCTGCCAGCTTTGGGGGGCAGATGAGACCGCAGTGACAGTGTCTCAGCACAAGCTTCTAGATACACAGCCACATAATTTTCACCAGTCGTTATTTGTAACCATAATAAGCTGTACCAGCAATGAAAACTGTGCCTAATTTTTAAAAGCTTCTAAACCTGCTGACTGACACAGGAAAATAACAAACGAGGGTATGTCTGTACGCATTGAAATATGCACAGCTTAATACTTTCTGTGATACTTTTACCTCGTTACTTGCATTTTTCTCCAATGTTAATTTACAGTCTTAAAATGGAAGGTACTAGCATATGTGAAAACTTGTGAGTACTGTTTTGCATTTGGATCCAGCTACTTGTAAGTTAAATAATGAATTAATTTGCAAAAGTCAGTATCAGATGCCCTAGTCAGCGTAGAGCCAAAAACTGGGACATCTGATTACAGGAGGTATGTGGGGCCAGGTGCAGAGGATGTTGAAGACATGTTGTTTGTTAATTGAATATTTTCTTGGAACCTTGTATCATCTATTAAAGTCACGTGTTAATTGCAGGTTGTAATTACACAAATTTTATTCAAAACAAGTTTTATTTCAAAAAGGTTTGCTTGCTTTTAGAGCAAGTTTTAAATCATCATCATATGGATACAAACCCCGTGTTCTCAGAGCTGATAGGAAACGAATTTGGCTTTAGGATCATAAAAAGTACTTTCCCGTTGGACCTACATATCCACATGAATCGTGAGCTAAGGGGTCATTCAGAAGGGTCCTTCAGACGTGTTTGATTTTACGTTACTCTACTGGAACTTCTTGTCTGTAACGCGAGACCTTGTAAGCTCCTCAGGCATTTGGCAAGGCCGATGCTTTCATTCCTTTTGACTGCAGCTGGAACCAGTGGTGCTCTCAGTGCGTGAGGTGGTTGGCACCTTGATGGATTGGGCCCTGGGCTCTCCTAAGCCTGTTGCCTCAATTCTTTGCAGTAGGTCTGCCATTAAGAAATCTGTGGATAATATAATGCTTTAGCATTGCGATAAATAATGACTTCTGTGTGTTTGACTTTTTAAGTCTTCACAGAGAGGCACAAATTATTCAATCAGACTGTTTATCAAAGCTGTTTCTGAATGAGGTCTCCAGACACACATTCATCATTGTGGGAAATTTCCTTCTGAGATTTTTAAGGGGTTCCTTCTCTAATGTTTGTCTACAGAAACATTTTTGTAACGGGAAATGAATGACCAAACAATTTCATGGTTTCATATGTGCTTATATACTATATGATGTTAGCGATTGTTAAGATGGTCCATTCAATCATTTACATTTGCTGAGGCATGTTAGAGGCTGTCGTTAAAATTTCTTTTAAAATAACAAAACTAACTCCACCCACACACCACCATTTTGTTTGCAGGATGCACAAATTTGAGTGCAAAATCTGCTCTTCATTCACATGAGTAGGCATAAGTTTTGCCTGCACGGAGGGCTCAAAAACAGCAACCATTCTAATTATATTGTCATTAGTCACATAGATCCCGTGAAAAAGATTTGTAAATTTAGTCCAACATGGGGTAAACAGGATAAAAAAAGTATGAGGAATGAAAGGTAACCTCAGTGCAATGGTTTGTCTTCTGTACTCTTAGTTTGTTTACTCCAGTTGCAGTCCTAACCTCACTTTGACAAGCTGTGTTTATAAAATATTTCCATTTATAACAGTCTTAGCAGCAAGAACTTTTAAGTTCCAATTGAGAGAGAATTCACACAACGCTGACCAGAATACAGTGATTTTAAGTTTCTTGCTCCTGTCAATAGTTGACATTTAAGTGCACACCTTTCATTTTTCATTTGTCTGGTATTTCTTTTAAAAACGTTGAAATAATCTCCAGAATAATAATATATTTTGTTATTCATTATTTATTGCTCTCATACAGTACGTTTTCAACTCTTCTTAGAGCAAATACTGTAGTTATTATATCCTGCAGGTTTATTTATTTATTTATTTATTTATTTATTTATTTATTTATTTATTTATTTATTTATTTATTATATTTAATAATAAGGCAGGTGTAGAGAATAATTTGCTTGGGACTAAAGACAAAAAGTATGGTGCCACATTGTTCTGCACAAAAGAAATGTGATGGGGCAGTAGATATACCTAAGATAAACAGAAAAATGCACTATATTCATAGTCCACAGGTAGCTGGTATACCAATCTTATACACAGATGAAATGGAAGTATCTGGAACAAAACAGTTCATTTTCTTTAAACTTAGAATCCAAATGCTGTATATTCAGTGAAGGCTGAATCTAAAATCCTTACTTGAAGCTGCAGCTGAAGAAAAACATCAGAATTGACTGCATTGTAAAACTGTGGCTGATGTTTTTAAAAGAGTCCTCAAAGCAGTAGATGTAACTTGCTTTCCTTGTGTGTTACCTGGTGGTAAGCAGGTAGTGTCCAAAAACTTCTGAAATCATTAGGATTAGGATTATCATCAGGATTATTCTGAATCTAATCTGAGCTAAACAAAAACAAAACAAACAAAAACAAGCACACACACAAAAAAAACACAACAGACAAACAAACAAAAAAAACTTTTACTTTGACTACCTTGTAACTTGTAAGTACATCTTGCGTGTATTTTTAATCAAAGCACAATACTTACCATTAATGAAGAGTGTAATGCAATATCTGGGCAGAATAGTCATGAGCAAAGTCTATAATAAACATAAGGAATCTTTGCAGGGCCTACAGCTGCTTCCAATGAAGTTGGTAATAAAATTCCCAGAGATCTCACAGTTGCAGGAATAATTTTATGAAAATATTTTAGTGATACAAATAAACAAAACAAAAAAAAATCGAAGAGGAAAAGAATAAACAACTGAAGAAAATAAAAACACGTTCTATCACCTATGCAGATGAAATTCATTTTTCTAAAGTTTTCCTGCTAACTTTTTGTTCTTTTTCACTGCTGCTGATAACCATCTCTGTGATGCTTTGTGTAAAAGTAATTTTATGTTAGCGTTGATGGCAGTTTTAACCCACAAATACCTTGCCTGAAGTTGGAGTCTGCGGCTGTTTAAAAAAATATATCATGTTTTTACATGCTTAGCAGTAGTGCTAATACAAGTGTGATATGCAGAGGGTGTGCTCATTTTATGTTTAGCTAAAATGTGTGTAATGCTTGGATAACAAGTTGGCAATGAATTAAATTGTAACAGATACTCAAAGTATACTTTTTTGGGTGAAAAAGCTGCATTGTGTTGTCCATGTGTTGGAGGAAATTCTCAGCCTAGAAAGAACAAATGCTGGAGAAAAATAAAATTATATATATGTATATACAACCTACAGCTATTATCTTAGGAAGTTCCTTAGATTTGGGCAGCAGTTTATTGACTGGTGTAGCAGTTAACAATTTTCTAGTCATGAATCATGGCAGAGTGTTTACATTACCCCTCTGGACAAAATTTTAAATCTTTCCTTCTTACATCAGAACTTACGAAATGTTTCTGCTTACTGTGTGTTAGGAAATGATGTAAACAATGCACCAGTTAACATGTGGCTTGCTTCATGAATTTATACAAGTGGCTCTGTGAAGGGTGAATACGGTCAGAAAATGAACTCAGTAAAGAACTGGAATCTGTGTTTCTGAACTACAGAGGACAGGATGCTGATGGTGGCTGTGCAATCCTCTATCTGAGGATACGTAAAGTAGACCTTTTTGCTCACACTTTTGTTAATTACTGTTGTCTGGTCAGAGGCTCTCAACTGCACATGGGATGATGCATAAAAGTCACAAAGACGCAGCCTGTCCCATTCTTTCCTCGTGTGCTTTACCTGCTTGCGTTTTGTTAACAGTCGTATTAGAGTTTATTTTTGTTTGTAACAAACCTAACAAAAACCAGAAAGGAGGTGAATCCTGGAGCTGTCAAGATGCAGCTTCTGCCAAGTCGGTCTTCTGACGGTTTAAAACATTTCAATAAGCAACATTTGTCTGAATATTTTAGTCTGGATCCTGTCTTGTCTACTGTTGAGTGAGGGTGACGCTTTGGGGATGCTTGGTTGCTCTGATCAGCCATCAGGGGGCAAACCTTGATCCGTGCCCTGTGATTTCAAACCCTACTGCACCTCTGTGCTCAGATGCACTCCATGGTTGAGAACTGATAGGTCGGTCCTGAGAGCGTCTCCACTTCCGAAAGAAAAGGTCGCAGTCAGCACACGGCTGCTCGGGAGAAGGAGAACGTGTTGGTGGTGCGATGTGGGTGACCTCTGCGCTGACTTCAGGTGGTGCCAGACAGGGAAAAGATTGGCGTGGTGCAACATGGATAAGGACAGCACAGCCAAGATGTTAGCCTTCTGCGGTCGTCGTGGTCTGTGTCAGTATCACCACACACTAACTGGTAGCGAAATAGCAACCGGCCTTCAGCTGAGCAGGAGCAAACGAACCTCTCCCTTGGAGCAGTTTGGAAAAGGTTATTTCAGAGCAGTGCGAAATGACTGTTTTCATTTACCTGTGCCTGCTAAAGCAACACTGCGATGCTCTCAGACTGTGTATTAAGTAGGTCCCCGAATTAAAATCGTCTCCACCGATAATGAGGAAGATTAAATCTGTCACCTAAGGGCTGAGTTTGATAACACAAGGATGTGGTGTTCAGCTAGCCAGCAAATGTAGTATGATGTTTTTGTGACAAATATGTACCAACAATTTACAGTGTTGACACAACTGTTTACAAAAGTCTCATGAGAGCTAACCTGTTTGCCTGAGCTTCGCAAGTGTTCATCCTTGGCTGCACCCCCAACCTAACTGTAATTTACTGTTCTGTGGTACTAAAACGATTTATCCTGGTTATTTCGTGTACCATTAGGTAGACGTGGCAAAGATGTAGAAGGAAACCTGTCTCCGGAGGATATTAATGTACATCAGTTTAGCTTGCAGGTGCACTTCTGCTGGGAGTAGCTAGAGGAGTAAAGGAATTTTTTTATAAACAGAATTGAACTGATTGACCCACTTGGTACTAGGACCAAGGTTGATTACATGGTTAAGGAGATATTGCTGACTAACATGCTAGTTTTTTTCAGCTATTGCATGTTACCGCTAATTTGTGTGGACTGTGTTGTGTGCCCTTTGTGTTTTTGGGTTCTGGGGAGGGAAATGGTTACTGCTACTGTGACAGCAACATGTCTAGATACTAGTATTTTTGGCTGCTGAGGATAAATGGCTGTAACATCATCAGACTTGCATAGACCTATGCAAGTATTCTAAAAATGTACGTGTTGTAAGGCGGGTGGGAATAGTGTGAGCAATGAAAGACTATACAGCCAGGGTTCAACAAGCGGATTACTCAGCTGTACAGTGTAGGCTGTCGTCCCTTTAAAACAAATTAGCTGAGTGGGGTGCACTAATCACAGACTCATTTCTGAGGGTTGAAGAGGAAGAAGTGAAACTAAAGCAGAGCTGGTGCTGCTGTTTTTTAAAATAGGGCGTGTGAGGAATTTGGAGAAAGAATGAAAGAATGTTTGGACAACTTTTATTTGAGAAAGAAGAAAGAAAGAATAAATCAGTTCTTTTATTTATCTATCTTTTTAAAAGGGAATAGTTATAAGTGCTGTTCTTCTTCCTAGAAAGACAAATCCTCTTGCTGAATATAAAGAAGTTATTTCTTGTACTTTGAGGAGGACTGAAATAAAAGAGGGACCTGGGATCACGCACGCTCAGCTAGCTCTGACTTATGTTGTGTCTTTGTGAAGGAGTGACGATTGTACCAGAAGAGCATTTCCTGATTTTAGATGTCCCCCTATGAAAGTGTTTATGCATTTTTATGGTTACAGGGCACATTTCTTTGAAATCCACAAGGAAGTACTCAGCAATTTAGATAGGCTGGGGATGACAAAACAGCTCCCAAAGTGACAGTGGGATTGCTCCTTCCAGATCTGGGGTTCAAGTTACCTGCCTGCTTATGTCCTACCACCGCTGTTCTCCTGGACTCATCACATAGCTCTGGTGCTTGAAGGACCAAGGAGCTGCTGCAATTCAATCAAAGGTCAATTCTCTCTCTAATTTACCTAATACCTTTGTGTTTGTAGAGAATGTTTCAAACCAGTCCCTTCCTTTGATTACTCAATCCTTTATCTGTGAGAATTGCCTGCTGTGCGCCCAGCATCAATGTTTGCCTGTATACATCTCTTCAAGTCTGTCTGCTCTGAACTTTGTATTCTGCTGTATTCTGTCCCTTCTGTATTTCCCCGTGTGTCCCAGCCCAGGCCTAACAGACTTGGTTCGTGTGTTCTGGTAATCCTGGAGTGAGTATTAAGCTGTTTATTCCATCAGTGTTTGTTAACTAAAAGTTTATTGCGAGTGGTTTTGATAGTTACTTTCTGTTACTCAGACACAATTCCTGCTAATGGGTGTTCAGTTGATAATAACTCTGTGAGCCTCCTGGCTGAAATTTTCCAGGCCAGTTGTCCACGTCCAAATTAGACTTGTAAGCATGGTCACATATTGAAGTTACATGATCATGCAGCATTTTTCACAGCACTCTTCCCTCATAAATGGCCAGGGGGGACCTGCTTCCATGAATCATGGCTTGTAAGGAGGGTGAATGTTTTCTGTAGGACCTCTAACTTATTTGGTCTAGAACTTGGAACGTATTTGGTGAGTCGGGATATTGCTGACACAGAAAGGATGTTTTAATTATTAATACAGTTGAATGCTGCTCTGGAAGATTGGATTATGTCCCTGTTGCAGGATTCATGTGTGACAAGAAGCAAGTCATTTAACCAAATTTACCACAGGTGCTCATTAACTATGTCCTCTTCTTTTTCTAGGTTCTTGACCGGAGACTCTGATTTGTGGAATTTCTGAGTCCTCATGGTTGCAAAGAAAATCAGCAGGGACTGTCCATGGCACATGTAAGTTCTCTGAAAAAAATAAAGTCCTAGGCATACCAAATTATCAGGTATCTCCGATTTCCCTCTGTGCACTGCAGTTCTCTTCTATAAAGCAGTGTAGAGTCATAAGGGGTTCTGCCCCATCTCACAGAGGAACAATGGAGATTCATCTGATGAAACTCCAGGCTTTCTTAATGAGATGCCCTAAAAAGCAATTAGTATTTCAGTCTTCCAAACACGGTTTACATTAAGTACAGTAAATAAGGCCTGCAACAACATAATAGAGAATGAGAAAAAGCATAAAAAATGTATTGTTGCTCATTAAAGGAACACCACCCATTCTGCCTGACTTTTGAGTACTTGACTTTGCAATTGTAATAATATTATTTTAACATATACTTTTGTGTACAATACGTAAAAATGTGGATAGTATTCCTAATTTAAATGTTGCTTTTTAGAGGGCCGCTTTACTAGTGGGAGAGTCCTGGATAAATCCCCCTTTTATAATACCAAAGAAATAATAAACATAAAAGTTCATGAAGAAATAACTCTGTAAATATTTTTAATCCCTCAGCAGTCTTTCTAAAATACTAAAGGACACTTCTACTTAATGAGGCCAACATAACAAAAATCAAAGCAAAGATTCCAGAGAAAAGCTCAGCCAAAATAAAACACAGAAGAATTCTCAGCATGTTTTCACAACAGTGTAATTCAGGATATTATTTTATGTATTTTACCAAACTCTCATGTATAAGCATATCTGGAGATGAGAAAGGATGCAAAGTTTTAGGGAGAGTTGTTTTATTACAAAAAGGCTTAAGAGGCCAGAGAGGTGATAATGCTTAAAAACAAGTTTATATTAAAAAAAAAAAAAAAAACAAAAAACAAATTCTTACCTTATCTAGAGAGTAGTTTTTGCAACCTTATATCTTAATGGAAGACAGCACAAATGTAAAGAAATGGATAATGCAAACATTATGAGGCTGGTTTTGCTTCATATCACAGGTTTTGGTAAGACATGCATTGATTTTGTTTTTGTTTGAAAATGGAAGCTTTTTTTTAGGAATTATGGTTTAATTGCATAATGTGTGAGTGTACAGTAAAACTGAGCTCTGTGACAGAAGTCTTAAAATGCCCAACTGTTCTGGTGGTGGTTCAGAAGTGTAATCCACACCCATTGTTCTGAGTGCTGACACTGTTGACAACCATTTCATATAACCAAAATAACCCACAGGCTGGAAGGGGCCTCAGGACTTCTCTAGTTCTACCTACTCCCCAAAGCAGGATGAGCTGTGAAATCAGACCAGGTTGCTCAGGGCTTTTCTCAGTTGGGTCTGGAAAGCCTTCAAGGCTGGAGACTGCAAAGCCTCTCCAGGCAACCCTGCCTGTCCTCATGATGAAAAAGTGTTTTCCTGGTATCTAGCCAGACCCTCTCTTGTTTCAGCCTATGCCCACAGTATTTTTAAAACACATGTTTTAATTGGATTGCAAATATTTTTTCTTACTCCCTGCTGAAAGCATTTTAAAGAGATACAGAAGTTCAGCTGCAGCTGAAACTGATTGGGATAAAAAATTATTTTAGTATGGAGCAGTAATTTTGCATGACCAGAATGCTCTCAATTCCAAACAAAATTGTAACAATGAAATACAAAATTCACTGGATGATAAAATGTGTTTATTAGCTTCATAAATATAAATGATGAACAATGCAGGTATTCCCCAATGAGAGTGAAATTCAACAAAGCAATATGAAACTAAATAAAAAGTGGAACAAGCTCAGATTTGTACAAACTTGTCCTCCACACACCTTCAAGAAATATTATATACTGCTGCGATCAAAAGGCTCTTCTGCAGTTTCCATATGATACCATCATTTTATGACTGGCATTTATTGCTATAGCTCATGGATACAAACTTTGAAGAATATTAACAATATCCCATCTAATGACCCCATGTTTTTTTTATATTCTCTGTCTCAGCATGTCTACTTAATGAGAAGCTTTTTTCTTTCTAACAAGCTTTTCTCCCAGTACCATTCAAAAGGTTTGTAGCATTTTAGTTCACAGTCACAGAAGATATACCTGGTACTTAAGTGCTGAGCAAATAAATCAAAAAACGATGACAGTCTGACTAGGAAGGAGGCATGCCTCATACTACCAAATTTTCCCTGCTCATCCATCCCATTAGCCAGCAGGTCAGGGCTAGTGTAAAGCACATGTAGGATATATTAAAAAAAAAAAAAGTTCCCTTTGTGGAGGGAATGCTTTTTCCAATATGCATTTCTCTGAGTAAAATCTGGCTGAGTCAGAACATTCCAGTGTTTCAGGTGATTTCTTTGTAAGGCTGCAGGACAAATGATGTCTAAAACAAGTGGTAGGGTTTGACCACCTGTAACCAGCAGCTGCTAGATACTCTCAACTCATCTTAAAAAGACTACATACAAATAGTACAGCACAAAGGGATATATGCTAAGAAGATGGGTACATGTTTCAGAGGTGAGACCAGGTGCCAATGCAATCACGGAGGTTATGTTAAGCATTGCACTGCAACCACATGCCCTGGAATGAATTATTGAGCTTCTTAAATGGTCATGCTAATGTTTTTGCTTATGAGCTCTTACCTGTAAAGGTATGGCCTCATAATTACTGTAATTACAAGGCTTATGAGTCTCATCACTCAAATCAACTTGCTCCCTCAAGACATACTCAAAATTGCTATCTGTCTAATTCCCACACACTAAAAAAGGTAGTTTTGGAGTAACGTTTCCACACTGAAAAAACAACCCAAAGTCAAAGAAAAGAAATACACAGCTGTGTCATTCAGCTGCACATACAGTCATCACTTTCCTTCCTAAACCTCTGCCATGTCTTTCCCACCATCTGCAGGTGACATACTGAACCCCCCCCATACCTTAAGCAACCAACGTGCAGCCTTCTTCACCAGAACATGTACCTTGATTGTACAATTAGTTTTGATGATGAGTGCAGTTGGTGCAGATTGCATGCATGACATACTGAACACTACTGTGTTTACTTAATATCAGACAATAGATGGTGAGGAAGAAATACTTTTCTGTAATACCACTCTTGACACTTCTAATAGCACCAACTACAATAATGAAAGCTGCACGTAGGGCTGCACTGGCAAGTATACTCAGGATTAGGGCTGTGAATACTTCTTGTTTTATTTTTCCTTTAAAATTGTGGTCCAGCTCTAGTTAAGCATCATGAAGAGCTAAGTAGTTCCCCTGGCTATCATGACAGAATTTATTTAGAATGCAAAAGAAATCTACCCTACAGGGAATAGCTTTATGCTTAGTTTCGAAAGTTCAGATTTGCCTTATGGCTAAATAAGTGTATGTGTGAAATTTGAAATTTGTGGAGATGGTGGCTGCTTAGCCCCAAAATACATAAAAAAAAATGAAAGAAAAGCATGAGAAAAATTTAAAAAGAAACATTTAGGAATGTGTCTTTTGTCACAGTCTCAAAGAATTATAAAAATGTTTTTTGAAAAAATACTGGGTAAACTTTCTGTCTAATTTCAGTTACAAGAGATATCTTAATTCTGTTTTAAGGGCCTAATTACTGCCTCATTGAAACTAATGTGGAGGGGCATCCAATGAAGAGAGAGAATGCTATAAATAGAAATCCCAAACGGAGGGTTGCTACTGGAGTGCTCATGATACTGTATAATCCAAACAAGCCGATAAATTAAAGAAAGTTCAATAAATGAAATGTAGGGTAATATAACTTCCACTCTCTTAGTGTTATATCTCATTTATGTCTGACTTTACATCATTTGTAGTACAGTTATAGTTAAATCTGATTTGTGGCAACCCGAGCTTTATAAATGTCATACCTTTAGCCTTTTCTGGATTGAGTTGTAGATACTACATTTCATGAAGTACTAAATATTCTCTGAAAAAAAAAACACATTAGTTGCAGAAGTAACACTGGCTTCTTAGGAGCAGCCTAGGGACTTGATGGCAACACGGGTTAGTTCAGACCTTTGGTCTCCAATAAATAGAAATACAGTAAACCTTTGGGTACTTTCTGATTATATAATTCTTCAAAAGTCCTGCAATTATAATAAACTCATACTGTCTCCAGTAGCCCTTTATCTGATGATGTAACCAATAATAATAAAACAACAGGGACCTAAATCAGGACTTACCTTGTTAATATCGTATTCACTAGGCCTGTGAATATAGTTACAGGATTGAGTCCTTAGAATGCTATTTTACAACTTCCTATGAGATAGCAATACTCACCCCCCCACCCCCCCCAGAAATAAAAAGAAAAAAAGAAAAAAAGAAAAGAAAATGAACAGTGCTTGCTAAGAAAATCCTCTCTAAGCTCAATTAAGAGTTCTGCTATTTTACTTATTTAATAGCAAGTCTCAAAATCCTTCAGTTCCAGTGGTCTGATTATCTCATCATCCTATCTTCGATTCCCTTTTCCTCCAAACAATAATGTACATTTTCATAATAATTACACTTTGATTTTCTATACACCCATGTTTTCACTTGAGTATCTGAAAGGGCCTTAAGTACTGTTGAGTTAATCTTCAAAACACCTGTTACATTATCATCCTCATCCTCATTCTACAAATAGATGAAAATGACAGCAAGAAGTAACCTGCCAAAGGTAATAGAGTTAGTGGCAGAGATGAAAGCAGATGTGAGCTGAAAGCAGATGACACCACCCTCATCATTAGCCCCCAGTAATCCTGTAGTTGATAAAATAAAATACAGCAGCTGTTTCTAAACTGCTGGATACCTATGAAGAGCTGTCATCTCCCAGGGTGCTAACCACCGTTTTTAGCTGCTTCTGTGTCTAAACACTTTCCCTAAAAAAAAAAAAAAAAAAAAAAAGGAAGACATTTACTAGACAGACAACGTTTGTGAATGCTATTGAAAACATAAATTAAAACGTTTTTGTGTAACAAAATGCATTCATCAATAAAGCAATATTGCTTGACCAGGAGCAGGTATAAAGGCAGCAAAAGTTACAAAGTTTTGGGATAAAGGGGATCAAACAAAGTGACCTGAATTTGAATAAGCCTTCCCAATGATAGACAAAAGAAACAGGGCTGGGAAGACACAGTGCTCCAGTTCGCTTGTACTGGGTGGGTCTCATTTGAATTTGTGCTTGGGGGTACATTCCAGCATTGTTACATACGAAATTACTACTCCTCTAGCCTCTAAATTACAAGTCAGATACAATATGTATACATTGTACATTAGGGATCAACAACTTAAATTTACATCTTATTTTGGCTTTGCTTCTTGAATTTGGCTGTTTTCATGAAAATTCCTAGGAACAGAAATCTGTCTCTTACACATGATTTAGTTTGTATCGTACCCAGTTCAATCAGTTACCATGGACAATATGTGCCAGATGTGGCCCATTTTGTTACGGAGATATATGCAAGCTAAATGCTTGCAAGACATATTTTGGCTTATATATAAGCTAGAAAACCCTACGAACCCAAGTCAGCTCTGTGCAGATCCAGCCTCAGTGTCTCAGTGTTGTCTTCCAGCTACCTGGACACTGGGCTGCAGTTGCTTTCGTGGTTCTGTGTGAACCTATCTGGCTGATGCTGAAATGAACCTAAAAAATCTGTGTGGAGTGGATGTGGTTCCTGCACTTGGCTGTCTTTGCACTGTGCTTCTCAGTGCTATGGGAAAACTCAGTAGCTCTGAAATGTGTCCTTTACCTGCAGCGTTTTGGAGCACCATGGAAAGATGTCTAAGGACTTCTGCAGAAGTCATTTTTGCCTCCAGATCTGGGCCTGTGCTGCCTACCCTTGGGCTCGGTTATTTCCAAGCATTTTCCTGCATCATTCTGTTTTTCCATTAGTCAGGTGTTGCAGCCCCCCATTACATGTATTCCAGGAAATGGAGAGTAATTGTCAGACAACATTAATTCTGGCGTACCTTCATCAACTTCTGCAGAGGTGCAGCAGAGGCGAATTTGGCCCATGGATTTCATCGTTATATTAAGAAGCTGCCAGTGCCATGTGCAGATGAGGGGAGCTGACACTGATGAGTTAGTGAAGCTGAAGTGTGCTATTTCACAGTGTTATTAAATAAATCATTCCGATTTCAGTGACGGTCTGCTCCTCATCCTCTTGAGCTCCTGACTTTGACTCTTACTGTATTATTTACCTTGTAAAAATGCTGCGTGTGACTCTTAAGTATGATGGCTGAAGTTCAGGACTGGAAGTGGTTTGGTTAACCTCTACACCTTCCCTGCAGGAAATATTCCAGCAAAGTGTAACTGTGTTATAGGTAAATACAACTTCAGTGAAAGAAGAGGAGTTGCAGCCTCCTGTGCCAGGGTGAGTTTGCTGAACTGGGTCAATGCACTTGAGAATCACAGATAAAAAGTAAAAAATTACAAGGGGTATATTAGGGTGAAAAAGAGAACTGAGCTCTTGTGGTAATTTATTTTGAATTCTACTGACAAGAGGTTTACGGGATTGGATCCCCTACAGATCTTCTTTTCTTTTGCACTTATTTCTTCAGTGGCAATCAGCAGCAGTTTCAGGTTCAGGAAAGTATCCCAGTATTGTTCAACTTATCGTTGTACTTGATACACTCAATGCTTTCATGTTTTATAAGGTAAATTCTATCGGAATAAATGTCCAATTTTTCTGGAAAAAAAAACCAACAAAACCAACAAACTACATGCTGGAGTTGATAATATCTCTGTAATTTAACATCTGATTTGAATTCTGGAGATCTGGTAAATTTCTGGAGTATAATTCAAATAACTGAAAAAAGCCTTTGACTGTCCAAATAAGGGTAAACAAAAGCATCAGTGTCATATATTAGGTAGTGTTAGTACAGAGAATTTTGTGAAATCCAGTATACAGACGATATTTAGCACAGGCTAACTGGTTCATTTTAAAGACAAGGAATAAGGGTGATTTTTATGTTACCCAGTTTAGCACATTTTAAAGTGAGAGTTCTTGTCTACAGCCAACTTTTGTATTGTTTCCACATTGTTTAACATCTTGCTGTAATATTTTCCTTCAGACAAGCTTTCTTCTGACTGTGCAGTTGTCAGAACAGAGGATATAGGCAACTTTCCTCAGATCTGCACAGACACAGAGCATAACTAACGGTTCCATAGAGAAACACAGAATATCCTGAGTTGGAAGGGACCCACATGGATCATTCAGCCTAACTCCTGGCTCCACACAGGACCACCCAAAAATCAGACCCTACGTCTGAGAGCGTTGTCCAAACACTCCTTGAACTCCGGCAGCTCGGTGCTGTGCCCACTGCCCTGGGCAGCCTGTCCCAGTGCCCGACCCCCTCTGGGTGCAGACCCTTTCCCTAACCCCCAGCCTGACCCTCCCCTGTCCCAGCTCCATGCCGTCCCCTCGGGTCCTGTCGCTGTCCCCAGAGAGCAGAGCTCAGCGCCTGCCCCTCCGCTCCCCTCGTGAGGGAGCTGCAGGCCGCCATCAGGCCTCCCCTCAGCCTGCTCTGCTCGGGGCTCAGCAAACCCAGGCACCTCAGCTACTCCTCATGTGTCTTGTCCTCTAGACCCTTCACCATCTTAACAGTCTTCCTTTGGACATTCTCTAATGGTTTTATGTCCTTCTCATACTGTAGCGTCCAAAACCACCTCACTGTGGGCATGCTGAAGGATTCCTATATCCTTTCCAGGAGTATTCTTACTTTCCCTTCTGGGAATTCCCAGCGATGAGGCCATACTTCCTTAGGGGCCATTTTCCCACTCAGGATCTCTGAGATAGAGGATGGTCTCGAAAGGGAGTCTTGGGAGCAGACTGGGGGCAACCCAAATTAAACGATGTTTAACCAGGAACAACCTGCTAGGCGAGGTGTTCCAGCTCATACTCTGTTCTGCTCAGGCTTGTCCCAGCCAAGGCTTACCTAGGACCCACGCAAAGACAAAGCCAAAAGCACTCTGAAAAGGCAGAAGAACAGCAAGAGATAATATAGTGCCTGATATCCATACCGTGCTGCTTTGACGTTTGTTCTTTCTGTTCTTTCTGAATTTTTTCATTAATAGTTCAATGTCAGTTGAACAGTCAATTGCTCACTGCTCACTTCATCATTTTATCAGTATGGCCTCTGATATTTCCAGTCCTGACAGGTGATACCTATCTGTATTTTTCAGGAAACCAGAATTTTGTCAGTTCAAACTGATAAAGAAACGAAACTCTGCAGATGACTGACTTCTACAACATGTTAAACTCTCCGTTTATTGATACGCTGATCTTCCACTGGGCTTCTGAAAATCTCATTTGCCTATCCTGACGAGAACACCATCACTGGCTGAACTGAATTTTTTGCCTTGCATTCTGAAACATTCAGCACGTGTAGAATTTTGGGAGTAAAGCCTGGAAACAGGACTGATGGCAATAAAAGGCAACATGTAAGAACCAACATTATTTTCAACTTATGGTACATGCTGTAATGATATGAAACATGTAATTTTAAAAAGGACTGTGACACTCTTATGCTGAGGGTACTCACTTTCTAGATTTACTGTAAATGGGAGAACGAGATACACCAGGAATGTGATGTTAAAAGCCATGACCTTATGTTGATGAAGATGACAAAGTATTGGGCTCTTCTCCAGCGTTTTACATCAAATCAGATAAACAGACTCTTTTTTTTTTTTTTTTTTTTTTTTTTTCCTATTTCATTGGCTGGCACTTTCAAATGAGAATGGCCAGATACACCATTCAGAGCAGTAAACAAGTGAATGGTCCAGCTGTTTAGAAAATAAGAACAATAGACAGCGTTTGAGAATCAATACCAAGTGAGAAATAGAGGTGGATTCAGCAGCCGCGAAAGGGAACTGGAGCTGAAATTAAAAACTTAGGGGGCAGCCTAGGTGGTCAGCCCAAGAACCTGTGCAGCTGAGTAGCCCAGCGGCTGACTAGCAGCAGGAGAGGCCACTTCAGGAAAACAAGTGAGTCTAACCACCACCTCTGGGCCACTCCTCAGCATCCACAATTGTATTAGGGATGCTAGAGAGCAAAAAAACGTTAAAAAAGCCTTAACCTCAGGGTGAAGAGGTCTAAAGGAGAGCTGCGTGGCCACTGCATATATCCAGAGTGGATCTCAGTGAGTGCTAGCTCTACAGGTGTTTATGCAAGAGCTGTGCACATCCGAGCTGTACAGATGCTGTACGGGAATTTGAAACCTCGTGCAACAGAGGCTTTCAGCATTGGCATAGGGAAGGCCAACATACTTGACCCTCTTCTTGAACCAATACCACAGATGCGAGATGAGGCATCAGGAACTATAGACAAGGGACAGACCAGGCTGCAGACAATTATCATTACATCTGGCTGCGTTTTCATGTATTCATTTCACTGTTGCACCGTAACTTTAAGTTCCGTGTTTCAGCTCACTTTGTTTCTGCACCCATTTAGCTTACATTTCAAAAGATGGCTTTGAACTGTTAACGGGAGCGTAATCAGCACATGATATGCACTTGGATTGACATCTGAGCTATGAACATTTTTTTTCCAAGTAAACCCTTTTTTCTTACAGAAATATCTCCAATCTACTATTCATAACCTCGCACTGGTGTTAACAGGTTTGTTTTCTGAATGCACAAATCAGTTTGGTTTTAGTATTGTAGGTCTACATCCATAGCCCCACAAACATTTTTAGGGTACAGAAGTCCATGGTCACACCACCAGCTTTTAGCTAACTGACCTCATAACTTATTTTCGCAGCACCAGTGTGTCTTCAGTTAACCAAACGCATGCTCCAGTCCTACTGTTCCACTGCTAGGTATGTAACTCATTTTTTCTCTTGGGACCTATGCAGTTAGAGAAGGATTTCATGATCTTTAATAAGAGAAATTAGTTGTTACTAAAATAATAGAGAGCAGTAATACTCCATGGGCAACATTACTGGGAAGGACCTAATTTTGTCTATGAGCTCAAGCATTAGGCTTCATTACTTTGGTGTCACAGAACTTGATGATATATTTTCCACATTGATGTTCAAAACTCTGTCCTTATCATCCATCAAGCCTCTGTTGAACTACAGTGCATCACTCTTGGCTGGCATAACTCTTTGAGCACTAACCAGGGACATCTGCAGTCCCTTAGTACCTCCAGAACTATCTGGGACCTTGCTCAGCTGTAAAAGCATTATTTGACAGAGATTGGTTTCCCCCTTTGGGACCATAAGGGGAAAAAGTAGGTTTTGCAAAGCAAAATGAAGACCAAGAAAAAATCTAGTTCCTGGAAAGGCACATCTGATGATCCCTATAAATCCTGAAATCAAACCTATAGATCATCAAATACGTCCCCAGTGTGCAGGACCCTGTGTGCATGCAGTGCTGTGACATGAATAACTCGCTGAGATACAACATAAACTTGAATTCAGAGTTTTCAAAAGGCATTTTCTCTCATTATGCTGTTGACTGTAGGCTAAAAGCTCAGATGGGGTCCCAAGCTAGGAAGGGGGTTTGATACGGATTGGAGTACTGCCCTGAAGGGATTATTTCATTCAGAGTAAATTAGAACAACGTCAAGGGAAAGTTTGTCTCCTAGACAGCCTGGAATGAGGAAAGGTGGCCTCGTGCCTCCTCTGTTTTCTTTCACTTAGCTTCACTGTCAGTACAGGTAACGCTAATGTCCTGATTCATTGTGCAATTTGTGTTACAGGCAGGATTTGGAGTACGTTTCAGTGGATACCTCTGCAGCATCTGTTAAGAATGCAGCGTTTACTGATACAAACCTCGCTGGATGAGGGTGCACATCTGCAGCCAGGAATTTGCCATGACAGACAAGATGGTCACTTGATGTCCTTTCCAGTAGGACAGTTCTTTCCATTAATCAGATTGGTCAGAAAGGTGCCAAAAAATATGTTTGTAAATATGACTGGGTGTTATACTTGTGTTACGACTTCTAGTTGATTAACTTAGAAGAAGCAACTCCTATGCATTTTGGTGGAATTTAATTCTTGCTGCTGTTAATCTACTCAAAATTATCTGAGTTATAATTATAGGAATTAATTTGCAATTTTGACCAATGATCACTAACTTTATATGATGTCCACTACCACCTTTATAGTTTGTTGCCTTGCTCCTAAATGGACAATTTATACATATATTTTCCTCTGCAAAATGACAGTGGATGGTACAAAATTTATTTATTTATTCATTCATTCATTCCTATTTTGGATAGCATCTATTCTTGAAGAAATTAAAAAAAAAAAAAGTAAAAACTGTCATTCTTTGTTCTTCATTCATGAAGAAATTCTCTCCTATTTCAAATTCAGTCAGTCTCGTTAAATAACAGAGTTCTTAACTTTTGCAGTAAATCTTGTTGTTAGGCCCAGAGTCTCTCCTCCATATGAGGTAGACGATAATTGGTCTGCTCTTGCCTGCCATTTTCTATCCAGAAAGCTTTCTTCCTGACCTTCATATTTATCCATGGAAAATATTATCAACACAGCATTGTATGTTACATTACAAAATTTTAGGTTCACAGTATATTGTAGGAATCAAGAATAAAATGTTCCTTCCACAGCATCAATATCTGTCAGTGTTGACTCAGTTCAGTGTTAATTATCAGATGTGGACCTGCAGAGCTATACCAGATAAACTGTGTCTTTGGAATAATTCATTCTGGAGCTTTACACTCGGCTTTATTTACCCCTCACATGTAGAATGAATTCTAGTTCTTTTCTAGCTAGCAGCCTGAACAAATTTCAGATATTGTATTCAGAAATGATTTCTGATTTAGTGATGTCAGTAACAGTGTTTTCAGCTGACAGTGGTAGCATAGCTTTGCTGGCTTAATAACACAAGAGAGAGAGACAGTACCTTGTTATTTATTACGCATATGTATATATTTACTGTATGTTCTAACAGTAATCATATAATCATTTTTATAATGACCTTTGCTCTACTGTCTGCAGATATTTTAATGCCATTTTGACGAAGAACTTGTAAGCCAATTTAAAAATTTATCTTTCTATATCAATTAGTCCTCCTCATTATTCTCAAAGTCCCAGAAATCCAATTCCCTGTTTAGGAGCATCATTTTTGAGGCCTTCAACTGCTATTATCTTCTGTATTAATGACACGATAATTTCCTATGCAGCCTGTCTCAAATTGTTTTCAATATCTATTGGTCTAATAGGAAAAAAATGAAATAAAACAAGAGTGGAACATGAGTAACAGAAACAAAAAGAGAATACAAAACACATGGGAAAAAAAATCTGAAAAATGAAAGAATGATTAAGCTCTTAGGGTAAAAAGAATAAGAAAAAGTAGAAAAATTGCTAAAACCAGAAAAATGCAAGAACTGCTGCATTATATCAGTCCTTTTTTTCAGTGCTGGTTCATAGCTGCTCAAGTAAAATAAAAATACCCATGAAAAATGTATGCTGTTTGTATATTTCCCTGTTTGTTTCCTTTTGAACTTTCTCTCAGAATAATCATAGTACCAAAAAGGTAAATATGTTGAAGGCAGAGACCATGGATCTACAGAATTTAGCTCCATTCGCCAACCTAAATATGAGTCACCACAGCCTTTAACAAGTTAATTCCTCTTTTTCTACCAGCAAAAGGAAAATAACACTACTTGCCTACCTCGTAAGGGCACTGGAAGTTATAGAAATTACAGTTATTACTGAAAAATAGGTTTGTACCTCCATTAGCAATTTCGAAATAGTGACTCTCACCTAACAATCTCTATCAGGGAAATTTCACCCCTGAAGTCTCCTAAACAAACCAAATAGAATAATGCAGATGGTCGTATTTTTAATTCTTATTACGTATTATGGGTGCAGAATCTCTGTGAGGTCTATTAACCTAATGACAGACAATGAAGAGATTTAAATTAAGTGATCCGCCCTGGTTACCGTTTGCTAACACTAGTTTCAACTGGAAAGAAGTCCAGCATTTCACTCTTGCAGATGTTACCTGCACATGCAATCCTTAATTGTAAATAAGGGGCATTTGTTCCTGTGGCCATATCTGTAGGGCAAATGAGGAAAGGATTCGTTACAGCACAAATGACATTTTGATTTTGAACATGCTGTCAAATAGCCTCCTGTGATTTTCAAGACCATTTTTCTTTGGCTAATCCATCATTTCTTACTTGGCTTATCTCGCGATATTCCTTTGTTGTAACACTGTGCACCCCAGGTATATTGCTCACCATTCAAAATTAAAGGCAATCAAAAACCAAAGTGGAAGAAATAACATTAGAATTAAATCAAGCTAAGCAGGATTTGTGAAACTGAAAGGACATCATGTTAATTCCATCAGTTCTAGAGGTGCAATGTTATCTTTTTTCTTTAGAGAACATTACTAGCAGAGCGTTGCCTGAATTGCTTGAGTGATCAATTAGTTGTGGAGGAAGTTGTCTTTCTTGGAACCAAAATCCAGGAAGAAGAGATGAAAAAGATCCTTCAGAGACCATTCAGTCCACCTCCTAGCTGAAGAAAGATTATTATTCATGATCTTTGTTCACATTAGTTCTTTAAGTCCAACATTTAAGTCCTTTATTTTTGCTCTCAAAAATTATCAACATTTGATAATTCTGTAATTATATATTTATACATACCGATGTATTTAGAGTAAAAAATGGCCTGATGACCTGTATCTCTGTTCTAAGTAAGTCAACGTCTAGGTAGCAACACAAGGAACAAGGCTCAATGCTTTCATAGGGCAGCAACGAGAGAGGAAATGGGCATTTATTCAGGCAAGAGAAGGAAGGGAAAGGACAGAAACTGGCACACTGGGGCCTGTTTTAAAGTAATTTTAGAACTATGGCAAACACGTTTCCTTTGATAAAGAGGCACTCACTACAGTTTACTGAAATGACCCAGCTGATCCCAGACACCGTGAGAATATACTATGAGTCTGATCTACCTTGAAGACAGCCAAAAAGGGAAACGGATGTAAAAATGAAACTGCTAGCCCCAGTTTGTCAATACCAGAAACAGGATTGGAATCCACCCCTACAGTATGCTGTCTACTAAGAGATTCACAGTAGTTCATTGATACTGCCAAGCACAGCTTATGGATATCAGCAGTTTTTAAAGTTAAGCAATTCAGACCTTAACTTGACCTGAAGAGTTGGCTATGCCTAACATGAGTAAGCTTGTGAGCCCTGGACGGGGATATTCAGGTACACCGTTCATTCTTATGTTAATTAATACACCAATTACTTAACACTGTGTGTGTTCAGTTCCAGGTCCATGGGTAATACTACCTGTCTGAGATACGTGTGCAGTATAGCAAAAGCCTTCTTGCCTTCCAAAATCACCTCGAGTTGCAAGTACCTAGTTGCTGGCTGTCCTTGATTTTTACAGGGTCTGTATGTGAATATATGCTTACATAAACTCTAGTTTAAGTAAATGAATCCAAATATAAAGAAATTACGGCTTTGTTTTCTAGAATCTGCCAGTCATGGCAGCTACTCTGCTAAATTCAATGCAAAATCTGGGGCCCCAACAGTCACTTTTTCAATGCGGTATGTCTTAAACCTATGATTCTGCCTGAGAAAATGCAAAGAGACAGTAACAAAGCTAAAATTAGAAATCAGGAGCTCTAGCTTCCAAGGCAATGCACATTACGTGACATTTTTTCAATAACACAGGCATTTTCTGTTAGCAAAAATGGCTTACAGAATATATTGCACAATGTAAAATCTTCCTTCAAATCTCAGGGCTGGAGGACAACATGGTGTTTATTTACCTAATTTCAAAACCCCAACATTTTGAAAGAAACAGCTAAGATCAATATAAATAATTTATTCTAATAATGATTAAGTAATGACTATACGATCACAACTTGTAGTTCTGATGGCATCACCCAAGCCATTACAAGCCAAGCAGCTATACAACTGCTTTCAAAATTAATATATTCAGTCAAAATAATAATCTATGGGGGTACAGTAATCTGTTCAAAGCACATCACACAATTAAATGTTCTCCAGAATAATGGTTTAGTGGAACAAATCTTTTCTCAAATATACCTAATGTTTAAAATTATGGACTTACATGGAACATTTCATTTTTCATGAAGAGCTGTGAAAATTATATTTAAATATGAATCATGGTATATATTTGAAGAAGTAGGCTGCTAACAGCCAAAATCCAGCAAATGGAATTTTGAGAACAAAGAGAAGTGGTTTACCTCAGAATATTCCAGCAAAAAACTTTGGCCCTCATGAGGTTTCCTCACCCAGCAAATTACAAGCAAACGAGGAACTGCACAGTTGGAGAACACCACAACCTAGCCAGCTAGAGCAATGCATTTTTGCATAAGGAGCCTCTATGCTGAACACTGTGGGCTCCAATGGTGATGGGACAGCTCATTTATTTTTCTAGAACAATTAAAGAACTCTTTATAATAGTAGTTTACAGCCAAATTGGTAAAGCCAACATTTTAATGTTCTACTTAAGCCTATCAAAATATTGTGCATTCTGTAATTACTATTGTTTAGATAGTTTAGTCATGCCGGACAAGACCTCACTACTGAAAAATGTTTGGTCTGATACTCAAGAGCTTAAAAGTAATTCTTCCAGCATTTGTCCAGCACAGATAGATGCACATTTAGCCCACGAGGTGCACATTATCTGTCTAGCAGGCTTCCTAGGGAGGTGGTTGAGGTCCCCAGACCCGTCAGTGTTCAAGAGGCATTTCGACAATGCCATCATTAATATGCTTTAACATTTGTTTAGCCCTGAAGTGGTCAGGCAGCTGGACTCGATTGTCTTTGAAGGTTCCTGTCAACTGAACCATTGCCTTCTGTCCTGTAACACAGCTAAAGTAACAAAATCATTACAGAAATCTGCGTTAGGTAACTCCTGAACATAGCTCAGAACTCCAGTCTGGGTGAGACCGTGCATTTCTTCGTGTTTTCATCCACAAAACTATATAGCCATTTTGCATGACTTTTTTTACTGCTGCTCAGGTGATCTGGCCATTTTAATTTCATGATCCCCCCTCCTTGTTTTCATTAGAGAAAAGTCATAATGTACAATTATATATTTATATTGCAGGCAGAGAACTCAGATTAAGTCTGCAAAACTAATTAGAAACATTCAAATAAAACTGGCATTGTTGAGCTTCTGGCACAAGGCCAGCCTGAACTAAATTTATCTTGCTCAAACATCTCTTCTTTTTCGGATGGTGGGAGGAGGGGTCTGAGAGAGGGAAGAGCTTGATGAAGGGAAGGCTCTCCAGAGTTCTGCCTCTGCTGCAGAGCCTGATGCCTGTTGCATCACCCAGGCCACCAGAAGACGTGCAGGTGTGAGGGGCTAGAGACTGGCACACGATGTCTGGCACACGGTGTTTCACCCCTGGCTGTTTCTCTCTGGTGCTGCCTGGTTGTGCTGTGGCAGTCAGGGTCTTCTTCTTCCCCTGTGGAGCCACACCTTGCCGACTGGAAGAGGGACTTTTGAGGAAAAAAGTAATCATAGAATTTTAGGTGGCTTGGGTTGGAAGGGACCTTAAAGATTATTGAATTACAGCCCCTCTGCCATGGGCAGGGACACCTCCAGCCTGGCTTTGAGCACCCCCATGGCTGGGGCACCCACAGCTTCTGTGGGCAGCCCTCACCACCCTCTGAGGGAAGAATTTCCTCCTCACGTCTAACCTAAATCTCCCCTCTTTTACTTTTAGTGCTCCCGTCAAGGAACATTCCTTTAAGAAAAAAAAAAACCCTTGAGGAGCTTTGAGCTGAAGGGGGGAGGGGGTTGGACAGCCGGACTGACGGACAGACAGCCAGACAGCCCCCCTTACCCCAGCCCCACCCGCCCGCCACTGAGGCGCCGCCGCCCCTCAGCGCCCACACCCGTTGGGCCACCAGCCCCGCTCCGCGCATGCGCGCCCTCTCCTCCCCCCCCCAGCGCCGCAGCGCTGCCCGCCAGCATGGCGCGCATGCGCAGCAGGCGGGGCGCTGCCACGTGGGCGGGGCCCCCTTCTCCCTCCCCCCCCAACCCCGCGCCGCGCCCCCCCCCTTGGGGACCCTGCCAGGTGCTGGGGGGGGACCCGGTGCTGACCCCCTGCACCCGGGACGGGACGGGACAGGCTGGGGCAGGGCAGGACAGGGCAGGATAGGGCAGGGCAGCCCCGTCCTGTCTTGTCCTGCCCCCAAATCTCCCGTGCCCCCTGCCCCAGGTAACGCGCACTCGTCCCCGCAGGGCTGGGGGCGCTTTTTTTTTGGGGGGGGTCTCAGCAGTGGGTGCAAAAACCCACTGGGAAGGAGGGGAGGAAGGAAGGAAGGAAGGAAGGAGGAGCCAGGCTTTCCGCAGCGCTGCCCTATGAGACGCCAACACGCGGCACGCCAAACGACTTATTTCTTAATGTTTCAACGCAAAAAAAAATAATAAAAAAAATAAAAATATTGACTGCTATGGTAACCAAGCGCTGGGACAGGTCCCCCAGGGGGGCTGTGGCAGCCCCTTCCTCCGAGGTAATGGTGACCCAGCTGGAAGCGATGCTCTGAGCAGGGTTGTTGGGCTGGGTGGGCTCCAGAGAGCCCCCAGCACTCGGCCACCCTGCGATCCTCCAGCTGAAGGGACGGGCTTTTGTGCCAAAGGAGCGAAATGTGCCCCCGTGCCTTTGTTATTTCGCTATTCAGTCGCTGTAAATCAATGCGAGTTATTTTTAGCCCGCGTCTGTCAGTACTGACGTTTCGGTTTGCTCTGCAGATGTCCTGTAGCATGGCTGTCGAAGAGGACTTTTTTCTGGAAGAAAAAAGGTTCAGGCAGCACTGCGAAGAATTTGTTAAACATTCGGAGCAGATAGGAGATGGCTGGGAGTGGAGAACTACCAAGGTAAAAATAACCAAAGTGTTAATTTTTAGATACCCTTGCCGGCCCTTCTGAGCTGTTGGCAACCACTAGAAGCTAGAACATCCTTTTGGGTGGTTTGTATTGCATGAAGTAAATGGCATTTTATTGAGCTGATCCAACAGCACAAGAGCGCAGAGGTGGTTTATCTGAGGATTTAGGCCAAGGCATCTGTTGAATAGGACTCATGGATCCAGAAACAACTGCTGGGATGGACCTCTTATGTAACAAAGGGGTAGGATAATCTCATGACTGCTGCTTTGATGACAAAATGCTTTTTAAGGCGTTATTCTGTCTTCATTTTCAGAATTCCCAAAGATGAGGAAACAATTACAGTTATCAACAAGCCTATCTAGTGGTTGGCTGTGCTTGAAATCTGAAAAAAATACTTTTAATCTGAACTGCCTAGCTTCAGCTGCCAGCAGCTGGAACTTGTACATTGTCTTCGAAGCTGGGGACCCATCTTTTATCAGAATTCTTCCTGTTTTAGTACTTCTAGATTCAGAGGGTCACAGAATCATAGATTGGTTTGGGTTGGAAGGGTCCTTAAGCACTATCTAGTTCCAACCCCCCTGCCATGGGCAGGGACCCCTCCACCAGACCAGGTTGCCCAAAGCCCCATCCAGCCTGGTTTTAAGCACCTCCAGGGATGGGGCAACTTGTTCCAGAGCCTCATCACCCTCAAAGTGAAGAATTTCTTCCTCATACGTAATCTAAATTTCCTCTCTTTTAGTTTAGCGCCGTTCCCCCTTGTCCTATCCCCACACCCCCTGACACAGAGGCCCTCCGCAGCTTTCCTGCAGCCCCCTTTAGGCACTGGCAGGCTGCTGAGAGGTCTCCCTGGGGCCTTCTCTTCTCCAAGCCGAACAAACCCAACTCCCTCAGCCTGTTTTCTCAGGAGACATGCTCCAGCCCCTTGATCATCCTTGTGGCCCTCCTCTGGACTTGTTCCAACACATCCCTGTCCTCCTTGTGGTAGGACCCCAGAGCTGAGCACAGGCTCCAGGTGGGGTCTCACAGAGCAGAGCAGAGGGGGACAATCCCCTCCCTCACCCTGCTGCCCACGCTGCTGTTGGTGCAGCCCAGGGTGCGGGTGGCTTTCTGGGCTGCCAGCACACATTGCTGGCCCATGTGGAGCTTCTTGTCACCCAACACCCCCAGCCTCTTCTCCTCGGAGCTGTTCTCAATCTATTCTCCACCCAGTCTGTATTTGTGCTTGGGATTGCCCCGGCCCAGGTGCAATCCTCTGGATGGCATTCCTTCCCTCCGGCCTGTTGGCCGCACCACAGAGCTCACTGTCATCAGCAAACTTGCTGAGGATGCACTTGGTCCCACTGCCCGTGTCACTGATGTGCCTACTGACCCCTGAGCAACACCACTCGTCACTGGTCTCCACCTGGACATTGAGCTGTTATCCACAACTCTGAGCGTGACCATCCACCCAATTCCTCACCCACCGAGTGGTCCATCCATCAAGTCCATGTCTGTCCAGCTAGTAGACAAGGATGCCATGGGGACAATGTCAAATGCTTTGCACAGGTCCAGGTAGATGGTGCCAGTTGCTCTTCCCCTATCCACCAAGGCTGTAACCGCATCTTAGAAGGCCACCAAATTTGTACGGCAAATTCAGATCGATTCACCCCTTAACCTTGTCTGTCTTAAGCAAAACACATTGACCTCCTTGACTGTTTGGCATGTTTTCTAGTGTTTCTGTGGATCCTTGAATCCTTTCAATATGTCAACATTGTTCTTTGGCCATGGTCAGAACTAGATAATTGATATTGTATCATTGTGAAGTCCAGATCTTCCTACTAAAGGATGACTTTAACCTTTTAAACTAAAATATCACATGGAGTATTCCTGTTCAGCTAATTATCCATAAACCAAATGCAGGGATTTTGTGCCTAAGGATCTAATCCTTCATCTTGCAGTCTTTGTTCTAGATGTGTGACTTTATATATTTTGTGTTTAAATACATGTTAATTACTTGCATACAGCAACCAGAAGAATCTGTATTAGTGATCAATCCTCATTATTTTTTGCTTCCCCATCATTTTTAAACTTCACCAATAACAATTACATATTGTTTCTAGGTCATTAACCAAAATTTGAAATAGACTAGTCCCACAGGACCCCATTAGAATCACTTCTTCATGACGATTCCCCATTTTTTAAGTTGCATTTGAGATCTCTGAATTAATCATTTTTAATCCTTTAGTCGGTGTCAGATTAGTTTGGGATTATTTTAATTTTTAATTTCTGCTTTTGGAATCAATGGCTAATTTACAGAAGTCTGCATGTGTCTTGTATAATATTTATCAAGCGATCTCATCTTTTTAAGTTACCATAACAAAAATCTATTTTTCTTAAGTAATTCCAGTTAATGAATATATTTCATTAATGATTGAATTCCATACGAAGTCTTTGCTTGGCATGATGTAAAGCTAATGTGTGTATAGCTACGCAACTTTGTAAATACATACTTTTAAAGAAATATGGCTATGTGCTGGCCTTCTCCCAAGTTCTCTGAAACTTCCACAGTGCTCAAAGACTTGAAGTACATCAGCAGTTCTTATGTGCTGATTTGAGAATACCTAATTATAGCCACTTCATGCTAATGTCCTGCTTAACTACTCCTGACATGAAGAATTTGTAGTGGTCATAGCACATGGCTACACTGTTTGTATTTTATCTCCAGTACAACAGAAATACTTTGAATGCTTTTTTTTTTTTTTTCTTTGAATGCTTCTATTATTTTCTACCTAATAATAAGGCCATGCTGTTTTAAGATTTCCTTTTTCTTCATTTTTTTTTCCTTGCTTTCTTATATTTTCTTGCTTCTGTGATCGGTGTTCAGTAATAGATGGTTTGAGATACTCATTATCTTAGTATTTCTTTTCTTTGCTGTATGGAATTTACTTCTCTAGGATTTTTTTATTATAATTTTTTAATGTCTTGTTCCCTATCATTTCATGAATTTTGGGAAGAAAAATCATGCTGGTACCGTTTTGAAATGCAGGAATTTCCAGAGTAAATATGTAATATAATTTCCATGTAATTGTGTGGCGGGGTTACCATTTGTAACCCCTTCATCACAGATAAAACAATTCCAGTAAGAAGTGGGATTTTGGCCTTAGATACATTCTTTAAAGATGTTTTTAAAACAGTGCAGTTATTAGCCAAGTGTTACAATGTACCCTTTCTTGTAGGCAACCATTTGAAACTTTAGATTTTGGTCCAAGGTTCTATTTATGAGGGATTTATTCAACAAAGAAAGATGCTATGAGCCTCTATTGGGAATTCAATACATAGGTCAAAGTTTGAACTTTCTGTGAAATATGAACCTCTGCTGGAAATAGCAAAATAAGATAGATTCTTGTTCTCATGTATAAAAAAATTGTGAGAGTTGATTTTTTTTTTTTTTTAATGGACCAAGTTGGCGACTCTGTGATTTCAGAGTGTGATAAAAACCTGGGCACTGAGACCATTCATTTATTCAATAGCATCTGTGAAGGAAAGTATCTCATTGTCTTTTTGCCTTTTTTTTTTTTTTTTTTAACAATGTATGTGTTACGGGCAGTTTGGGGCACTCAGTTTTGCTGATGTAATGCACTTGGATCCCATTCCTCATTCCATGCTCACGTGAATAGACCCATTGATGGCAATAAGACCACACAAGTAAATCAGACTTGTAGAACTGTGTTCTTGTGTTCCCATGTTTTCAGTAGAGATTAAACTTAGGTGATGAAATGCTCATTGTTTTTGCCAAGCTGCTCTTGTGGCACATAGGCTTACATGACCCAAGCAGAATCCTGTATTCTTAGCTGTTAAGTGAAATGTTCTAAATTGTGTCATTTTTATAATCCCTCTTTTTCCCCCAGAAAGAAGGCTGTATAAAAAGCTAAGAGAGCCTCCGATGTAGGATCTGCTGGACCTCAATTTAGATTTTAACACTGACTTTTATTAGGGATGGATAATTAAATCTCATCTGTGATGGCTGTCCCACTGTTTGCTTTCTGTTTTTTTTTTTTTTTTTTTTTTTTTTCTGCTTTAAATACTACAAATTGTATTTAACTAGGTTAATCTGGGTAGTCATACCAAAGGCTGTATCGGTTCACTTTTGTTTATGATACTTAAAAGACATCTGGAAAAGAAAGGGACTCCTTTTCCACATTCATGAGGATCAAAATCCTTATTAAAGTGTTGATTTATTTATAGGTAAAAAGTGTACAAATTACGTACACAGAGTGCAATGGGAAGGATGCTCCTCTTTCCAGCCACCTCTCCAGTGACTTCTGTCAAATATGGAGACTTCTAACTCTGGGTTTCCAGCTGTATCTAACTACTTTGCATGGCATTCAAATACTATAGAGCACAAAGACTATATGGCTTTGGCTCCTTTCCCCTCACTGGAAAAACTGGTTCAGGGAGGTGGATGTTATATCCAGCCCTTCTCTGGCAAAGCTCACTGTGCCTTGGGGTGTTTCACCTCTGTGGGTGGTGGTAGTACTTTCTTTGCTGCTCTTAGGGTGATAAATACCAGTGTAGGTAGCTGTACTCCTGCTTATGCTTGCATGAAACTCCCCAGGGAGAGACTTGAGAGGGTGTTGAGAATGAATGGAGTGGCTTTTGTATCACCAAGATATGCCTAATTTTTTCCACCTCTATTGTCCTCTGCAATGCTTGGTTCTTCAGAGCCAGGATACAGTTGGTTGGTTGTACAACCAGGACATCCAGCAAAGTTTGGCAGATTCATCCTCTCGATGAGCAATATAATTGCTCATAATATGATTCATGCTTAAAAATTCGCAGGGAAAAACACAATATAGATGGCATTATTGTTTTATTTAAGGCGTGAAACTTGATAAGAGCAAAGTACATGTATAGGCTTAACAGATGTTGCAGGTACATATATACTGCAGTGTCACTCAAAGGAGAGAGCTAGCATGTCCAATAAAACCTGTGTTGATTTAAAGGTCAAAATACATGAAATAAACTGTGTCAGAAATGATACATTAACCAAAGAGTTAAATTATGGTTAAATTTGCGGCCTTGTCAAGCAATTTAATGCTACATTAATGAATTCTGTAGAGAGACTGTTTTGAATAGAATCCTTTTTCATCAGATGTTGCACATGTGCTTTCTGTGTTTGTCTAAAATAAAATGTAATGAAACAGCTCATAAAACCCCAATTTATTTGTTTCCTTTGAGAAATATGTTCTTAACATGCAACTACTGTTCTTTGTGTTCTGTATACCCTTTCTCCCTTTCAGAGTGTATGTTTTTCCAGTGATCTGTTAGTAAAGTTTTTTCTCTCTTCTTTGAATTGAAAAAAAAATATATATATATATGTGTGTGTGTGCAGATAGTCAAGTCAGCAAAGAGGGAAAGCTCCTAAAAGCTTCTCCTACTACTCAGAATTGCACAAGGGCATTTTACAACAGTAGACCATGTGGTCTGGGAAGCAGAACGATAAAAAGGGAATTGGGAGAAGGTAAAGCTTTGCTGTTTTTTCTTATATTTGACCCTCAGAAGTGATCAAGAGGAGGGAAAAAAGCTGTCACTCTACACATTCAAATTCTGAAGTTGTTTTTGTTCTTTTTTTAAGCTCTGTTTACCATGTAACTTTCATAAAGTCCTAAAGTAAAACAAACTACTAAGAATTGGGAAATTTATACTGGTATGATTAATGCCTTGCAAGTTATTGGCTGCCCATCTTTTCGTGACCTTTGTGCATTGTCTTCTGATTCCGTGGCAGTCACCCTTTCTCCTGAAGTATCAGTTATCTCATTCAATTTATTACTATATTGAAATTTCTTTTCACTTTTCACATCTATAACTTCCTTTAACACTGGGAACTAGTGTAAACTACCTGTGAGAAGATGCCGAAAAGCAATGCAGTGGTTGGTTCCTGTAAAAAGACTTAGAGCTTGTGCCTAAATGATAGCATTTTGGTAGCTGTTTATTTTCTAGAATAGTGATAGCATTCAGCATTTTGGTTACAGATCTTTTATTTTTTATTTTTATTTTTCTGAACACAGGACCTTGCTGATGGTTATCTCAGTAAAACACAGTTCCGAATAGCAAACAGAGGCATCCCACCAGATCTCAAGGAGAAAAACAGTGATAACATTGAACAAGCACTATTTCTGCATGTTGAGGTAAGTAGAGATTTTAGACTTCTGAGTTAATAAAAGAAATCATGATCAGGATTTTAAAAAATACTATGTTATTAAATTAAGTCCTTCCAGAAAGATTTCAGATCTGAAGTTACGGTTTGCAGTGGCTTTTGGTTATTCTTCATTCAGTTCTTGTTCACGTGTGCAGCTAACTTGGAGGTTAAAACTGGCAGGAAATGGAAAGGCTCTAGCATGTATATTTGTATATACACATATATGTATGTATAGTTTCATCGTGGATGGATGATATTTCTTAGTACATCAATTCACTAACATTAAAAAAAACCTTTAGTGTTTTGAAAAAGGCATCATTATTTAGTTATCTTAGAGGCAAAAATTAAAAAATTAAAGAAAACTTTCAGGTTTATGTTCATTTGAAGTGATATTCTGAAGAAATAAGATGTGTAGAAGCGTTTTATACTTGTATACTTATTTCCTGCTGTGAGAATTCTTACCAAATCTTAAAAATATTGAGCAATTTTTTGAAACCAGTAGTGGGAAAGAAAATAGATTAGGTATTCTTTGACGAAAATAAACTGATTTCTTCCAGAAAATGAATCTTGTTCATTAAACCGAGGGTGACTGATTAGAATAATTATTCGCTTGTTTGACTCTGCATTAGACCTCCAGATTATTGACTAATCAAGATATAAACAGCAGAAGTTCACTCACTTGTTTTCTTGTTATCATACATATGAAAAGAACTTTCGGATTACAATTGACTGAAAACAATGGATTCTTTGCATTATAAACTGCTGAATAGATTGGCAGAGTGTATTTTCCAGTTACCTTTCCCTGTAACAATTCCTTTTCTCTTCTCATCATCACACTGATTTTTTCCTTTTTCCCCACAGAGACTCAGGTACAGGGTCTTAGATAAGTATTCTTTTGGCCTGATTTCTAAGGAAATGCCACTTAGAACAATCATACCGTCTACTAGGTAGTTGTTTCTACTGATTTTTCAGTTCACTCATGGATCAGCTGTGGGTAGAAGAGGGGTAGATATTTCAAATCCTAAAAATTTTGTGAGAACTGATGTCTGAATAGGTGAAATATGACTTTTACTGGTAGCTAGGAGGCTGATCTTCTGTTTGGCTGATCAGTGCAAGTACAGGACTGGACTGAAGCAGCACCTTGGTCCCTCAGGGTACCATGAGGAGCAGCTAGGGTTCAAATGACCCAATAAGTTGCAAACAAGACTTGATCCTGTTGCTGTTAAGACAGCTTGTTCCGTACTCTGAAAAAAATTGGGAAACTTTACAACCCCGTTGCTGGTACACCAGCTTTGATACAAATTGAAATCCACATCATCTTTAAAATCATTACCTTGTCTTTGTTTGATAGTTACAAATTAATAGCATTTGTTTGATAGCTGCAAATTAATAGCATTAGTGCATCTTAAGCATTTTAGGTTTTCCTTTAATTTAAATTCTAGTGTTTCTAAGCTAGTATCAGTGCTTCAGAGGTTGTTATTTAGCTGTCATTACAACAAGGTTTGTGTACTTTACTTCTGGCTTGTAAGAACAGATTACTGTTTATATTCAAAATTGCTTTTTATTATTGCAACTGTTTTAATAATGAATCGAGACTTCATTACAGAATATATTTTAAAAGAGCGTCTTGTAAAGCTGTTTAGTTCTTCCTCTAGAAAATTGTATCAGCTATAGAAAGCGTGTCACAACAAAAGAAAAGGCTTCAGTCTTTAATGTACTGCAATATAGTTTTAGGTCAAACTCTATGGTTTATCTTGAAATATTGTGACAGATTTATATATCTTGAATCATAGTCGTGTCTAGGTTGGAAGGGACCTTGAACATCAACTGGTCCTCTTTGAGGAGAAATCTTTGTTCATGTTGCAGAGTAGCAATAAAGATGAAGTATCAAGCGGCGGGGGGGTCTTAGAAGATGATGTAGGTTATAAAATCTAATAATATGCATAAGAAAATATTGTCTCCTTTCCAAAATATTAGTTGCCCAATAGAGATTATGTCAAACATATATTCTTCATTGAACTAAAGGGTAACCAGGCTGTTCAAAGTGTAGCTATTTAATCTAGAATTTTGTAGAAGCAAACTGATTAGTTAGAGAATGAAATTTGCTATGGACATGTAAAGTAAAACTATTTATTAAAGGCTAAGCAGGAAGATGGAAGCAGTGACTGCAAGGGGGAAAAAATTGTTCAAGAAACCAGTGCATGCATGAAAGGTATGTTTTTTTTCCACAGATGAAGACTGTGAGAGCCTTGTTGCACTAACAGTCTATTGTTTAAATAGGTTTTGTTTTGCAAAAGTACACATTGCACCCGTAAATCACACGGTTTTACAGAGCTGTCTTTTAAAACACTTTATTGAAACAGATTCTGATGAGTAGACTTGAACAAAAGTGGGGGTTTTGATGGAACTAGGGATGTCCTCATTGGTTATATGCAGTCAGTGCTTAAAATATTTTTTTTTAGTATATTTTAGAAAATGTATTTTTATATATTTGAAACCTAAGGGAGCTCTAAGTAAGAATTACAGTTGCTTTTGCAAAACGTGTGGCTGTTGACTGATGGTTTTGCATTTCAGAATTTTCAATTTTCAAATTACTGTTGTGATCTAGATCTTTGCTATATCATATCTCTACTGTTGTTGTGTGTCACTGAGATATTTTCATCCGATCTTCTCCTGCAGCGTGTGGTTGGAGGTAGGACACAGTATTATGTTAGGTAGTTAATTAGGAACAGTCAGAAAGGAAAAATTAGGAAATTAAAGGTCCTTGTAATCAATATCCATTGTTAGGAACAACAAGCATTGACAAAAGACAAGGCAAAAATGTATTGAAGTATATGGCATGTCATAAAAGGCCACAAGATTTCCCTCCAGAGTGTTCCTGGGAAGTCCAGTTCAGAGATTACGAATGGAATGTTGGTTTTGGCAGGCAAAGTGAAAAATAGGAGGAAGATAAAGAAGACAAAATTTTGAAGCTGGATGAAAATATAGGAAAGCTATCCATAATAAGGGTAAAACTCCCATTTAAGTAATTGAACCAGAGGAGATATTGAATAATCCAGTGGGCGTATCCTGTTACAGCAAAGATGATAAATACAGTGTTGAAACTACAGAGAAACAAAATAGTTACTGTTCTGTTTGTTTTTAATCCATCAAGAGATACTAAAGTATAATGATACAGTGCAAAAGATATGCAGAATAGTTGAATTAAAGTAACCTTATTAAAACAGAAAATCAATGATTGGATATCATATTATCAAAAAAGTGCTAATATCATGGGATCCTGAGGGAAACTGATCAAATTATTTGAAAAGTTTATTTCAGTTCATTGGTCATGGACAGTTAACTTTTTCAACTTTCCATCTCATTCTCTGCTATCTAAATATTTGGAGTCTTCGTGGTGAGGGAGTAATGAATAGCTATGTACTCTGGTCTGTTCTGCACAGCGGTCTGTATTGCTTGGTGTATTTGGTTCCATTTACACAACTTGTGTTTTAAGACAGAGAAGAAAAAGCATCTGAAGACCAAGAATAAAATCCTGTGTAGGTTTCTTTTTGCTGTTTTTAGATAGATGCAGCATAAAGCTTGTCACTTACATCTTTTTTTTCAGCCTGAGGAGGTGAAAAAGCAGTTTTCTGTATAAATCAGTCAACCTATTTTAGGGGAGAATGAATCTAGAAGAGTCTATTTTTCTTCATTGATCAAGGAGAGCTAGAAGATGGTTAACTTGGATGTCCGTGTCTGCGTTTTGTCATATGAATTTTGTACAACAAAGTATGGATGAATGCTCATTAAAGGCCACAGCAGTTGTTGCTGTTGATTTCACTGAGATTTCACTTGGACAGTAAAGCTTGTACTTCATTCAGGGCTCGAAGGATCAGCCACTGGAGCAGCTTGCATTGAGAGTCTTTGCATCGAGACTGGCATGCTTGACTTCAGCTGGAAACTTCATTTTTTTTTACAGTGGGATGCTCTTGCCCTTGTGATACCAGCAGTCAGTGCATGCAGGCACAGTTGCCACGTGTGATGGAGCCGTACATACCGGTGTGGCAAAGTACTTGTGGTGGCTCATCACCATTTTAAGGGGGGCAAATTGCTGTATTCCAGCTCCTGTGGGAACTTCGTGCTTTCACGGAGGTTCCTGTGTTGCAGGTGTTGTGAGTTACTAATGACAAGCTGATTGGCAGGAGGTTTCTGTACGGTGAGGCTGCCTGCTCCGTTGCACCTGCAGGAATAGAGCAGAAGCTAAGAACAGGTTTGGGAGCCACTGTGCTGCAAGTTGGCATGCTATCTATTACAAAGCAGGTTTTCCCTTTTCTGGAACTTGAAGGCTCCTGCCATGCACATAGTAGTTAATTGATGGTTGCTTCAGCTCGTTGGCAAGGCTGCAGGATTCAGGCTGTCTCCTCGTTATCCTTTCACATGCCAGAGAGCCTTTGACATCTGCGAGTTTCCAGACACACTCTTGCTAATTCCTGAGCTGTCCTAGGCAGTAGAGGAATTGTTTCATGAACTCATATGAGGGCTGCACAGGGTGTTGGGAGAGGGTACAGTGCCCTGCTTTTAAGTAGGTACAGTGTTAGAGCCATGAGTTGGATTTTGTTCATTGTATTCAAATGACCCTTAGAGCAAGCTTAGGTTAAGATAAGTATGAAGAAGGTTTTACATCTGCATAGACACTGACACTTTAAAAACAGGATGTTTGGAGACAGGTAAGCTTAAATGCTAATACCTACTTAGAGCAGTTTCAGAATGTTTTTCTCTTTGTACCTGTCAGTAACTGAGATGTCAAGCCATTTTTCTAACCATTGCCTGGTTGTCCTGTTCTATGCAGACCCTCTCTCTTTCCATTTGTTTTCTTACTAGAAAGGAATTGAGAATGTTTCTCTGGAAGGCCATTCTCTGATTTCTGTGGGTTTAGTTTAACCAAAATGTTTGTTTTCACATGTAAAAGGGACGTTTGCTCCTTTTCTGGAAGAATTACATCCACAGCTCCATGTGGTAGTATATGCATCCAGATTGGTAAACTGAAACTGCTAACGACGTTGTGGCTAACTATACACAAATTTTTGACCAAGTTTGTGAAGGACACTCCCTTCTAACTAATGAGATGGGATTCAGTCCTTGGGGTAACAGCTCATAGAGAGATCATAAATCTTCTGCAGCATCTTTCAATAGATTGGAAAATAGCATGAGTAGCATGAGATGCAAAGCAAGAACTGATACAAATACATGGTGCTATTTTAAATTTTTAAAGTTGCAATTTTGGTCTGGTTAGATTTCTATTGAGTCAGTTGTCTTTCTGGACTATCCTGACTTTATTCATCTATACTTTTCTGCAGACAGCAGAAACCACCATACTGTATTCTGGCTGTTATTCTGATGTATTCTGGAATAGACACCAATATTTGGTGTATATTCTTTCTTGATCCAGATCAAATCTGTTCCGCTGGGAGATCTGTCAGGGTCTGTACCAAGGAATGTGGAATTGTATAATCTTTTGTATAATTTACTTTATATATAGAATGTGTTTTTAAAATATATCTGTGTTGATGCCCTTATGTTAACCGATTTTATAACTGAGATTCATAGATGTCGTGCATCACAAGCTGTTCACTGAGATTAAATGCAACGATGACCAGCAGTGCAAGGGCAGTAATAAGTTTGATGAACTTAAACCGTGCTTGATTTTGAGGTATACTGGGACAGTAATATCTTGACTGAGGCCATAGGTTCCTCTTCATCTAAAATTGGAAACTGATCCTTCTACATTTGTGTTTTTTTTTTTTCTTTTTCAGTCATCCTTCTTTTTTTCTAAGCAAATCATAGCAAGCAGAATGTTTTTTTTTTTTTTCCTTCCTATAGTTGAAGCTATTTGAATGCTATGAAGTCATATATCGCATATTTTATTATCAGCCTATTGCACTGAAACACTGGCTTTCATTCTGGACATTAATATTTACCATCGACTGTATCCCACTCCAGCCTTTGTTAAGTGCAATGTAGATACCTCTTAAGCAAGACAGAACAATTACTACCACATATTATTACGTGGATTGTTGACAAGATGAAAAATTCTGTACAAAATTTGAAATGAGGACAGTCCTCATGCCTCAAAGAGCTTACATACTGAAAGAGTGAAATGGGAAAATCTGGATTCACTTATGCATTCTTTCTGTTTATTATTCAAATAGCTTAAGGGAAGCAATAACTTGGAGTAATAATTCTCTGTGTGTGGTTTGTCTCAGCTCTTCTCGGTATTGCAGAAGCAGTGAGTCAGCATGGAACCATTTCTGAAGCTACAGCCATTGCTGCTTTATGTAGGAGTGGGCAGGTTGGGAATGTAGAAGGTCTATTAGTAACCGGTGTTGCCTTTGGAAAATGAGCTCTGAGCTTCACTAACATGTCGGTTAAGTTATATATTTATTTCTACATCGACTCGTACCTTTGCTGGCAGATGTTCATTAGTGTAAGTGAAGATTTTCCTGATGAAGGGTGTGGGAGGGAGCCTGACATCTTTCTTGTACTTCATAATGCTGTGTGATTTGCTGTTCAGCTGTTCTGTTCAGTTTATAACAATTAGAAAATTATAAATCTTAGTAATTATTAATCATTTTCTCTCTAAACAACTCTGGTATTTTTAGAATTAAGAACAACTCATTTTTTTGTGCAAAAGTAAATAGCATGAGCTCAGTGTAAACATAGGCAGAACCACAGTATTTGTTGGATGGTTAAAAAAATGTGAAGTAAAAACCCAGCAAAAGTACTTAGGGAGAAAAATGTAAATATATTTAATGGAATCCAGCTCTCACTGGAGAAAATAATAAAAGGTCCTTAGTACACAGGGAGACAATCAAGTATTACATACGGCCCCCAAACGTCAGTTTTTAGTGAATGATCCCAGCTGAAGAGCGGTGCAGCTGCTCCAGAAGCAGGTGAGTTTACCCACAGTCTTTCCCATACTTACCCTGATGCTCCGAGGAGGGAGTAGGTCATGCTGCATAGGTACTCAACCCAAATTATGTTTCCTCCGAATCCTGATGGAAGAAGGTTTGGTAGTTTTGACAGGAAGAAGGAATTCTAATTTCAGTTCAACTCAGATTCTTTTCAGCACACTGGGCTTCCTCTGCCATCGGGTCTCCCTGGAACCGGCTCTTCCTTTAATGCTTGTGCCCATGCTTGTGCTGGGCAGCCTTAATTGTGCCATGGCACGTGTCTGTGCCCCATAATTCTGTATTAGCCTGGCCACTGTTTGGTTCTATCTTCCAAATTCTCTCGATGCTTCATTTTCTGGCATAGTACCACAAGCCTTTTAAAATGCCAGGTCACAGGAAGAAAACCCAAACTGGTGATGGAAACCTGTAAAAAAAAAAAAAAAAAAAAAAAAGAAACCACCTGTTCTAAGGAGATCTAAAGCGAGTTGCAAAATGCAGCAAAGATGCTTGTGATTTTGCTTAAAACTATATTAATCTAAAAATTGAATTAGCTTGTATTAAGCCACATGAAAAAAATCTGGTGTGGGTTTTATTAACTTTGTTTTAGATTAAAAAGCTTGGCAAAAGAATGACATTGTTTAGAAATACTAAAGCTGAAAGAAGCTTCAGGAGAGATTACTTCCCTTGCATGAGCTGGGAAAACCTCAATAAAGGAGGAATGCGATGGTGACAGAAGTCATCTGAGTCCAAGATAAATCCTGCTTCTAGACTTTTTCATGGTGGGATGTTTCAGTCTTCATGAAAGAGGCTAAATGTTTCTCCTCTTAGGAACTTCTAGAGGCATGGGAAGTTTCTCTCTCTCCCCCCCATACCTTTGCAGATCACTTTTCTGTGTGTGACTTCTGTACCCTGGCAAATCTTTTTAACAGTAGTTACATTTAGTTTTCAACAGCTTTGATGACATGCTGTTGGTTTGGCTGTTGTTGTGTGTGGTAGGACTGTAATCTGTGTTCTCCATTTTACACATTCTTTGATTGCTGTTCGGTTTTACCCACTAGAATGTACTTAGTGTGTTTTTACAAACCTTAGAAATGATATCAAAGCAAATACAAACTAATTACGAAGCTTTTGGGAGAACTGAAGAAGCACACTGTATGACCTTTAAATATAATTTCTTTTTGGTGTAGATGTTAGTCCAAAGCGTTTTCAACTTTTTGTGTGCTTAGTATTCAAAGTCATCACATAATATTAGCAAATGAATTCTACATCAAGCACTGGGAAAAAAAAACTTCTAATTCAGCTTGGGTAACTGGATGCGACAGTTCACTGAGAGTTACAGTGGTTGAAGGCATGCCTTAATCCCAGCAGAATGTCTTCTTTCTGCAATAAATAAACCTCCATTTCCTTTGAAGCACACGTTGAGACTAGTAAGTGAAGACGGTTTTCCCAGAGCCTGAACTCTGAGAGACTAATAGCGCCACTGACAAAATTATTTATAAGCTCATTCATTTGGCCCGCAATCATGTGTTACAGATATTGGAAAGAAATATTGTTGTTTTGTTTCTACTTCAGTGCATTGTTTACTGACATCTAGAAAGTTGTTCTGAAAAAAAATGGTTTTTTTTTTTTTTTATTTATTTTTCAATCTAGAAAAGAAAACTTACACTGAGAGCTTGGAACTTTTTTTTTAATTTTTGAAGTTCAGATTTTGTTAAATAAATTTCAAGTATGAATTAATTTCATAAGAGTACAGACTGCATTTTTATGTGCCTTTTTAATAAGTCATTATTATTAAGTCATAAATAATATTTTTAAAATGGTGCCAGGGTATACTTCAGAAACAGTTGTCTTTGCCCTGTAAATTATGTGGCCAAAGTTACCTTAAAACTGCTTGTAGCTGCACGTTCAGAAGTCTTAGAGATATGCAGGATACAGATTTAGATTGTAACCTACCTGGCCTTTCTGTTTCCCCTCTCTGTCTTCTAGGGTAATGTCTTTTATAATTTATTTATTTATTACAAGGCTTGGTAACTTTTGCGTCAGATAGCTTGATACCCACAGTTGATAGCTTTGATGTGATATGCTTGACGTGCCTTGATGTTTGCCCAGCTTCTATAGTTTTGTAAGTTGCAGGGCTTGTGAGAAATGAAAATCTGTTTTTCTATTTTCAATTTAATGATATAACTTTAATAGTCATATTAAGAAAAACCTATTATAAAAATAGATCTTATTTGTTATGTTTTTTTTTTTTTTTAATAATTCTCCCATCTTTTTTCCTCCAAAACCAGAAGGTCTGATATGAACTACTGTAGGTTGAAGAGATACTCAAGTGATGGACATACCATTGGTGCTTATAGTAAACACCATAGCATCAGATTACATTATTAAAAATATTACAGCTGTATAACATCACAGAATGGCTGAGGGACCTCTGGAGGCCATCTGGTCCCACCGCTGCTGCAGCAGGGCCACCCAGAGCAGGGTGCCCAGGCCTGTATCCAGGTAATTTTTGGAGATCCCCCCAGGAGGAGGCCCCACAGCCTCTGGGCAGCCCGTGCCAGTGCTCAGCCACCCGCACAGCACAGAAGTGCTCCTGGTGCTCAGGGGAACCTCCTGTGCTCCAGTTTGTGCCCACTGCCTCCTGTCCTGGCACTGGGCACCACTGACAAGGCCTTGGCTCGGTACTTTCTGTGCCCTCCCTTCAGGTATTTATAGATAACAGATGACATCCCCTGGAGCCCCCTCCACTTCAGACTGAAAGTCCCAACCCTCTCAGCCTCTCCTCATAGCACCGTTGTGGCATTCATTTCCTGAGTGTTGCTCTGCTTGGGGATAATGAGAATGAAGAGACTGGAGGAACATACCAGTAGAAAACACTGATTCTTCCTCATATATGAGCAGGTAGATGCCACACACTTCACCATCTACGTCTCCAAAATTGTGTTCAGTAGTTGAAAAAAGCGCTATGCTAGAGTGTTTTTACTCAGTACAGCTCATAAGTGGGAACAGGCATGTGGTTAACAGCTCACTAGAAAGAATAAAAGACCCATTTTTGTTACTCTGAATTTTACTCTAACAGCTTGCTTTATCTCTTAATTGTATGGGTTTGTATATGAAGACTCTGCGCTTCAAAATTCAGAAGAATGCATGATACAAATTGGTGGTGGTTGTTCAGAATTGATTAATCACTGAGATATGCCCAATGCAAAAGGAACATGCTCTGAGCATATACATCGAAACTGACAGTGATGTTAAATATAATAAAAAGGGGATTAATGGTAAAATCTTTGTGTTCCTAAAAAACAGTCATTTCGTGTGTTTGGAATAATCTGGCCTCATGAAGATAGAGATAAGGTAGTTGGGAGGAATAGGAGTACTTGTGAAAATAGTTGATGCACAACTACATTTTGGATTGACTAGTATAAGGTAGAGAGAGACAAGAGAGCTACCTGTATCATGAGTAGCATTTTGGAGGCCTGGATTTTAAAGTGTGCTTCTGTTTTCTGCCCATACTTATGTCATGAGTTAGAGACAGTGGTGCATGGGGTCGGACAGCGTGAAGAAGAATGAAGCTTGCTCCCAGCACTCCGTGTGGCATTGCTGCATCAGCACGTTGGGCGGTGTGTGTTGTGCCAGGTGTAATTAGTTTGCTCCCTCCCAGAGTGGGAAGGAGTCCTGGGGGAAGCTGCAGTGCTCTCTGATCATGATTTTTTGGCTGGCCAGGGGCGGGGGGCAGTCTGATGATGTGCTGTTCTAACGCAGGGCAGAGCATTGTCTTTTTGTCCAGGCTGTATTTGTCAAATGCTTGTGACATCAGCTCACAAACGAGAAACATGACACTGTAGTATTTGTCAATACTGCTCTACCACAAAGGAAGCAAAATCACAGTCTAGTCAGTTGTTAACATTTTGCTTTTTATGGTGAACCTCCAAATACTTGATGTTGCAAGCCTTGCATATATGCCTTCCTTTGTTTCTTTTAAATTAAATTACACTGGTACAGTGTTATGCTCTAATTTTCTAGGGAAAATGCTCATCTGTTGGATCAATACTCTGATTTTGGCTAAGTGCCTGTGTTTTGTAGCAGCATCATATGCTTCATTTTTCACGTTAGTGTATCTGCACTATTCACCTGCAACATACAGGTCATGTTGGCGTGAAGTGAGTGTTGGAGGTTTAGGGCAGTACAGTGAGCAGTGTTTTCCTGAGAACCAGGCGAAATGGATGAACTTCTACATGGTGCTGCACTGTAGAAAATTCCAGAGTCAGGAAGCTCTTAGATTGCTCGTTTTATTTATTTCTGAAAATTATTTTACTACTTGTAAGAAGATTCCTAAGTTATGTGCCCCTAGCTGTGTTTAAGTCCTGTAGCATGGACTGCAGCCCAGCAAGCAACCCTGGCAACTCTGCTTTTGGTGGTGGGGATCCAAGACCTGATCCCAACTTAGGGGTGCTGAAATTACACCACTGAAAATTTACATCTACCAAAAGTGTAAAGCAGTAAATTATCTTGAAAGTTAAGAAGACTGACTCAATTTGTCATTGTCATTTCAGTTACTCCGCCTTAACAGTCTCTAGTCTTTGATACAGTTGTTTTTGCTGTGAGGTCTCATTGTGGGTTTTCAGATTTTTACCCCAAAACCATCTCGCCATCATTGTCTCTGAACTGCTAATATGGGTCACTCTCAAGGTACATGAAACACTGTTTTTCTCCTGTGTTACAAAGCACTGTCATTATTTCCTACTCTGGAAAAATTCGCAGTCCCATACTTTTTTTTTTTCCTTTTTTTTTTTTTTTTTTCCCCATGTTTTAAATCTTTCTACACTGTCAATTTTGTTAGCCTTATTAGTTAAAACAAAAAAAAAGAAAAAGCAGTCACTGCTGGTTTGTTGTTAGTGTTGTCAATATAGTGATTTACATTTCTCCTCAAGGTCAGAATGCAAAGTGTCCCCCATGTATACTATATACATGCTGTGTAGTCTGTGTGTGATTCTGAGGTCTAATCCTTCCTAGCTGTAACCAAATAGCATTGAAGTTGATGGAAATTTAGGAAGTTGTGTGTAGGAAAATGTTTTCTGTAGTTATGAAATATGTCAATATCAATAACAACAGTAACTTACCTAGCATCATAAAGACACACACAATGAGGAGACACTGCTTTCTTGTCTCATAATAGCCAACTTGTAGCACATGTTCTATAAAAACGTAGCTGTATAAATAAGGTTGGGTTTTGCTTTTTTTTCCTTCTCTATTGGGCTGGTACTCAACATAGTATTACCAAGGCAGTATGTTAAAACTTAGTACTGATGGGATTGTGAATGCACCAATTTCAAAATTACTATTCCAGTTTATAGCAGGAATGAATTTGGTTCTGTGAGTTTGTATAAGATACAGGTGTTTTCCTGAACGAATAAGGCAATATATCTTAAATAATAGCAAGTATATTTTGCTTGAATTCAGCTTGTTAATGTTGTGTAATCTTTCTGCCCTGGTTTGCCAGGAACTAGTTCAGACATTGCTTAGACATGTTTATTGACAATTTCTGTGAGACACTCTCACTTGTACATTCCAAGCAAAGGGAAGATTGTTTAAATGATCATATATGTTTGGGGATGGGAAAGTGTATTGCTGAGTATAAACTCATGTCTGTAACTGGGCGTATTTCATTTTGCTCAATGAGAAGCTTTCTCTGGATGATCTGTGGTGGTAGCAATGAAATTAAATAATATGAATTGGATTCGAAGAGTTTTTACCATTCTGCCCTGAATTCTGGAGAAAAAACTTAAAGTCATAGGCTTAGTAGGATTTAAGTTTGCTTTCTGAGAAAAAAACAGTAAAGGGTAAAGACTCTTCACAATCATGGTACAGACATTTCTGTGGGATCAGTGATAAACTAAGATGCAGAGAGATGGCTCTAGCACAGGAGGGAGAAAGCTGTGGCTTGCAGGAGGTGAAAGATTCATGCTGTAGGTAATGGGTCATATTTTTATAGTGTAAGCTTTGTGTTCAACTAGTGATTCTTGTAATACAATTAATAGTATTTATTTCCATCCATATTTTGTACTTTTCCCTATTTGATGGCTTGCCAATAAAATTTCTTTCCAAGACAGCTGAACCTAGCTTGCAGACTGACAGGGAACAAAAAAACACCTTCAAAGGAAAGCACATTAAAAAGCTTAGAAATCACCAGAAAGCATTAACGGCTCTGTTGGCTGTTGCACAATGGGATGCAGGAATTGCAATAATGTTCCTCTTCCATCTGGTGCCTACAAACTTGCTGTTTTCAGAGGCATTCATTACTGTAGCAAACTGTTCACTTATTCATTCATGTGTGGCTGCCCGTTATTCTTTGGAAAAGACTTGGGTTGAAATCGGCTCAGTTCTTTGTTGCAGAAGTGCTCAGTGTCAAACATATTACAAGAAGATGTCAGTCCGAATGCAAATACCACCGAAATTTAAAACATCTCCGCATGTTGTATGTATTTGGAATGTACTGTGAAGGTGTAGTCCTAGGAGAGAGGATCTTGACTGACAATACTCAAAGGAAAATCATGCGTTGTCTGTGCCAAAATGTCTGTCTTAGACTGAAATTTCAATTTCTGTTTTAAATTTCCTGGCTTGTGTTAAATAACATCCTAGCTTTAAAATTTCTTTCTTTCTTAGAGACTCGATAGTTATTTTCTTTGTTACATCTGGACTAGTTAATTTTCAGGATGCGAAATAACTCTTGGAAGGTGTCACTCTGTGAGGGAAGAACAGTTTTCTGAAATAAAAAGATGGGGAAAAGCTGGAGCTGGCTTTTTTCAATCCCAGTAACAAAAGGAGACAACTTTATTTTGAAACGTGCCTCGTTATTTCCTTATTCGTTGCCAACTGGGGGCAGTATTGGGGTTGCCAAATTTGTCACTTCTGTGCAGAATGAGGGACATCTTAGGTCTAAACTGAAACTTAGGCCCTGTAAGAGTACTGTGCCACTAAATGCAGAGCAAACCTGAATTAAGGATCTAGCTTAAGCAAATGGAATTCCATCTTCTGCTCATGAAATCTTTGATTTTCCTCCTTTTCAGGTGTTAGCAGATAATACAGATCACGTTAGAAGTGAGGAGTGTCAAAAGAATTATTTAAAAATAACTAAATATTATCCTTTTTTTTTTTTTTCTTCATTTGGACTATAGGAGCTTCGGTAATCCCTAGAAGCTAAGTGTAGGTTTCTGAACAGACCTGGTATTTAGCAGTGGTAAGTCCTTCAGCTGCCCTTAGTGGAAGCCTCTGAGTACATAGTTCTTTGGAAAATAAAGCAGATAGGTGCTTAAATGGAAACCTGCTAACTTCTAACTGTAAGAGTCTTGTCCAAGGCTTATGAGGTAAGGTAAGGTTAGTTTTAGTTTTGAGTAGTTACATAGATTTGCAGATATGAACACAAGAGCAAGTAAAAACTTCCTATATGAATTCCTGAATCCCAGGCAGGACACGTGGCATGCATTTAAATATTTATTTTTCTAGGGTTCATGTGCTTCAGCAGTGTCTCAACATCTGTCTTTATGCTGGAAAAGTTGCAACCAGTCCAGTTATCACTGGCCTAGAAATACAGTTGAGGAACTGTTTGCCTGCTGCTGTAGGAAATCAACCAAAAATGGTTACTCACAGTACAGAAGATGTAGAAATGCAATTAAAGAACAACAGAAAGTGCATGTGATCAAAACTTTGATCCTGTAGTGTGGTATTAGCTAGAATTATTTTGCTTTCCCAAACAAGCATTACAACTGCAACCAGTTGAGTGTAAATGGTAGAAATTCCCATGATTTTTTATTTTTTAAACTATTCTTACTTTGTCTGTTAATAGATGCTTAGTATTCATGTTTCCCATTTTTTTCGCCACACTTTGAAAGGACAGAAACATATTTGCCATTTAAAAATCAAAGATGCAATTTCTGTGTAAACTGTAACTGCTCAAGTTTCTGAGAAAACCATAACTACAAAATTCTAAGAAAAGTTTTAAACATTAGGAAGATGAGAATGCAAATTGTCTGATATTCTAAGAATTAGCAAAGTATGCCACTCTTCTTCACTCGTTTTAGAAAAACTGTTTTGATTTTCTGTAGTATTTATCTCTGCCCTTGCCTCTGCTCAAAAATTCTTCCATCAGTGGAGGGATGTTAACTGCATTTGAGCAAGGTAGAGGTTTTTAAAGACAATTAAGTTCCTGTAAGTTTTGTGAAATTAAATGGCTGAGTGGAGGACAGAGACCATAAAAATTCTCTGCTTGAGGGCAGAGTTACAACATGTGCTGATAACTCACAGTGTGCCAGGCAATCCGCACAAGAAAGACCTTGTAAATATCCCAGCTGAAGCAAAAGCCCTGCCTTTCCTTGGACCTAACACTCGGTTGACCACAAGATTCAAATCTGAAGGAAAGAAAAATCAATCAGGCAAACCATTGCAAAATAATTCAAGGTAATTCTGAGTGTACACTATTTAACAAGTAATTTGATGAGTAATTTCAAAATGTTTTGTCATGTGGATTTGATGCAATATGGAAAAACAAACACGAGTTGATTAAAGGACTATGGTGACATAAATTTTATTTTACTTATTTATTTATTTTTGCTATTGAGACTTTTTTTCATCTTTCCTCAAAAACATATGCTTTGGGAAGACAGTGTGTATGGCCCACCTGATGGGCAGCCCCGTGGCAGTACGCTGAGTATATGGATATTAAACTCCCATTGTGCCATGATTGATGGCACCCCTGTCCCCAGGAATGGAAGATTTGAGTGTCTCTGAGGAGCAAAACTGTGCTGAACCTTTCTGGTAGCATTTTTTGATCCTGTGTTAAACAGATGCTCAGGTCTTGGTAAATCTGACTTGAATTTCTGGACATACATGGTCGTAGCCAAAGCTGCTATGCATGTGTATACTAGTGAATTTACATGCAAAGTAAATCCAGGATCTGTGCAGAAACCCCAGTAATTCCACTAAGCTTTATTACTCAGTTCTTCATAACTGCAAAAAGTCTTAATGCTTCCAGGGAAAACATTAGACTTACTGTGCAGTGCTGCATATCATGCTTACGGTACATGACCATCTTTGAAAGGAAAATGTACTGGAAATACTCTTTTTTTTATTATTATTATTTTTTAAATGCAATATGATGAGTACTTACTTTCCCTGTCTTCTTTATTTTGTGATTTTTTTTTTTTCTGGTTGATTTCATAACTTTATAGCTATAATGTTGCATGGTCATTGGTAGCTGTAGGAGATTTCAGAGCAAGGGTGTATTGAAATCCTACCCAGCTTTCACTGAAGCTAATATAAGGACTCACACTACTGTGAACTGTATCTGATCCTGCTTTGTAGATAACAGAATTAGTAGCCAGAGATGCAAAGGTCTCTAATATCCAAGTTTTTGAATCAAAATGAATCATAAACATACTGATGAAGTGAAGAGAATTCTAAACCATGTTTTCAAATATTGTAGGCAGTCTAAATTTTTATATAGTGTTGTTCTAGGCACCAAAAGTAGCCTGGCTGTCAGTAATCTTAACAGGTTATTTTTTACCACCGCTGATCAGATTTTAGTATTAGACTTGATTTACTGCTTCATGTTTTTCACTGTTCTGTGTTTGTGTGTGTGTATATATATATATATATTACCTCTTCTACTACCATTACATATTTTGTCTCTGTGTGAAAAGGGCATTTTCCTGCTGCAGTAGAGTCTTGTTACAGAGTTTTATTTCAAACCCATCTCGACAAATATCTCTTAAAATAGTTACTTTAATGCCATTAAAAAAAAAGAAGTCATCTTTCTCAGAACTGCTGATACCACTGTGATGAAAATATTGGTAAAAGGGAAGAAATGGAAAAACAACATGAGGGGGGTTGTTATTTATGTCTTTTACTTGGTGAACCTTACTGTCTTCAATCAAAAGCCCTGTTGTAATCCGATACACTTTTTTCTGGGAGGTGTTCTCATTTTTTTTTGGTAGCTAGTAATTTCAGATCTCACCTGTTGGTGTTACTGTAAGCCGTGTCTTTGAGAATTAACTTCTGCCAGTTGTTTTCCAAAGGCAGCCCTTTATCATAGGTCTCATAACTGCATGTAAGCACCATTTTTTCCAAGACTCCAATGTGTTGACAGCTGGTTGTGCTGTAGGTGTTACAGTGAATGGTGTATTGTTTTTTTAGTATGGCCTAGAAATCTTTCTGTGGCAAGTTGGTCCCTTATACGTGTGAAGTCCCTCTTAAAGGACAACACTTTTTAAAGAAGTAAATAATAGGCAATTAGAAAGCTTAATCAATTTTTTTTTAGTGATTAAAGAACATTTAGTAAGTAATGAGTAATATAACAATTTGCTTAAGCAAATCAAAATCAAGTGCCTAGGAAATTTTTAAATAATAATTATTAAGAAATGAGCACTTACACTTTGAACTGAACTTGCTAATAATATGTAGATGTACTTACAAGGAGTGAGTGGATGAATATAAACAAGTGTTATGAGTAGGAGGGAATTGAGCTGATGCAATAGGTTGGTAGAGAAGGGGATGAACCCATTCTAGTCATTTGGAGACTAATTTTAGAGCAGCTTCAGAATGCCAGAAGTTTGATTAAGAGTAGTTTCATTTTCAGTGTCAGGAAAGTGGAAAGGAGAGCAGAATGGTGTTTTCCCCGTTTTATTTTTTTTCTTTTGGTCTCTCTTAAATTCTCACCTAGCAGTATCAAAGAACAGTTATTTTAAAATATCTTATCTCTGACTAGGTGAAATACAGTTGTGTTCAGCTGGCTCCAAAATAAAATTATCTTAATAATTTAGTAAAATGATAGAAATTCAAAGCATTAATTAAATTTTATAAAAGATAATTGAATTAGAGAGTGGGAAAAACCACTGTGAATGCATTGTCCCAATACACTTGCATAGTTACTGTATCCTGAAAAGAACACAGAAAAGATAAAAAGATAAAACATTTTCAGGTATTTCAAAATCTGGCTGTAACCAGGAATTAACTTAGATTGTAAGCTGTTTTTTTAGGGACCTTCTATTTCTTCTATTTTTGAAGGAGTTACAAGGGCTTACTCCTGGAAACAGAGTAGTTATTATTGCATTGCTTTGTTAGACATAATTAGCCTCATAGAGAAGTAGGATATTATGTTTGCCCAAGCAGAGTATCATACTAATGTAGCTGTGTTTTTTCTGGTACCTGAACCATATATCTCTAGAAGTTGTGAAAATGCTTTTGCTAGAACAGATGATTCATACTGATAATGTCAGGAAACCAAACAATATAATAAACGGACTGCATACACTGAATAGTTTCCATCTGTCCATACCTTTGGTATTTGTATGCAGTACTGTGTTATTCTTTGAATCTTACTATAAAATAGACAGGAATACATGTAGTTCTCTCTCTCTCCTTATTTTTCATCTTTCCTGTTACTACATTTTATGGGTAATATTTTTATTGAGTATTTTTCATAGTGGTAGATAAATAGCAATCATATAAATAATATTTGAAAAAATAGAAAATGATGCTACAACCTCTCTCTCTACAAAAATAGGTAAGGAAAAATATTATAGAGCTAGACATCAGTTCTATATCTATATCTATAACTTTTTTTTGGTTAAAATAACAGTTGAAATGAGAAGTTTTCACCATGTCAATAATAACATTTGGAAGCAAGCTTGTAGGATTGTATTCTCCCACTATCTATTGGAAGTGATTTGTTCATAATTATGGTATTATTAAGTTTAATTATTACTTGGTTGTTATTTCTAAAAATGATAAGAGTCTTCTAGGTGTAACAGCTGGTGAATTTTTTTCATCAGTTGGGTTTCTTAATGAACAAAAACTCTTTCAAATCTTGTTTCAGCATTTAGTAAGATTTACAGAATAGCTGGCCTGGGAAAACAAACTTGTATGGATATATCATGAATTGATTCTGTTTAAATAAGTAGATAACCAACTTTATATGTTTCTTAATTTCAAAAGGTCAAACTTTTTTTTTTTTTTTTAGTTTACTAAATATGTTTAATGATTTTGGTTGAAATAGGCTTTTACTTCCCTTGAAAGCACCCAGTACTCTGAAACTCAGCCATTGTAGTAAGATTTGCAGGAAAACAATGCAACCTTAAGGAATGGAGTAAAGATATAGCTTCGAATTTTTAGATAAGAAATGAGAATTTCCAGAAAGTGAGCCTACATTATATCTTGAAAATAGATCTGAAAAGATGCTAAGACAAATGTCAAAAGGTTATTTAACTGTACGTATAGAAAGATCAAAGGAAAAGAAGTAAGCCCAGGGGAAAGATCGCAGACAATTAGATTTTACTCTCTTCTCCAAATAAATGAAAATAAATTCCCATTTTCGGTATAGACTAGTTCATAGAAGGCAGGGTAACTACTAAGAATGGGGTTGTATATAGACAGGAATTATTTTGATCAAGGTGAAAGCAAAATCTGAGAGATGGTAGTAAGGTAGAACACAACAGATTAACTTCCATCCTAGAATTCTTGCCAGGTGTCTGTCTTGTTGGGGACATAGTTTTAAAATACCAAAAAAAAAAAAAATAAAAAAATTAGAAAGGCAAAAAGCTATAGGTTTATTAACCTGACATAAGCAGTATTCCAGATTGTTGAAAGAAGTTTTAAGAAATGTTTAAATGTTGAAAAGGAATATAGGATGGAATGCAATGTGGGTTTATAGAAGGTAGTGGATATACTGAACCGTGATGCATTATTTGGCAAAATTACTCATTTGTTGGGGAAAGAAAAATACATTGCTTCTAATCCATGTGGAGTTAATAGAACATCTTGTATTCATGGCACAGAGGAAAATAAAAGTGAGTGATAATACCACAAAAACTGGTCTTTGGGTAGATCTTATATTTTAACTAGTAATTATAGTACAGGATGTAGGAGTGGGTTAATTAAATTTGCTGATGGCAAAAAATCTGGAGGCATTGCTAATGTAGCAGAAGATAAGAAATTCCTGTGGACAGAACCAGAGGACCTTGAAGACTGATATAACAGAAATGGGATGGAATTTATCGGTGCAAAGTATAAGATCATGCACTTAGGGTATAAGGAGAGGATAGTTCCATTTGAGAGGCTTGTGACTCGTTAGTTGGAAATGAGGGAGGAGGAGAAAGAAGTGTTTTAGTAGATCATAGGATTGTTGTGAGCTGATAATGGACATAAAGGTTCTGTCCAGGTGGTGCTCTCAACTGAAATAGGCATTGTACAGCAAGAGGGCTGTTGAAAGCTCATCTGTAGTGCTGTACATCTAGATTTTCAGCTACTCTCTCTCAACAAATAAGGGAACTGAGGAAAAAAAAAAAGGTGGAATTGTTTTGGTGGTTAGGAAAATGAGATTGAATAGAATAGATCAGTTGGAAGGAACCTTCAGAGATCATCTAGTTCAACTGCAGCTGGGAAAAGCCTGCAAAATCGAGAAGCAACGAGAAGTATCTATCTTGGGTAGCCTGGAAAAAAACACAGCCTGACAAAGAATATGGTCTATCCCTGTTAATACATTGGTGAAAAGAGGTTTGAAATGCCTGTGAATGAAAAAGCTATTTAAGCCCAACTAACATGTTGGCACTGGAATTAAAATTTATAAACTGAACGTGGATAAATGTGCACTAGAGTCAGTGAAGAAGTAAGATGATGCAGGAGGTTTCCAAAAGGAAGAGTACTGCCCTGGAGCCAGTTACTGTTCAGGTAAAGCTACAAATTTAGCATAAGGCACAATATGATGTTGGATACCTGTGATAATGGGGCTGGACTTAATGACCCAGAAGATTCCTTCCCCTCCTGCTTCATACGCTATTTTTAATCATTTGTTGTTATCCATGGCTGTGGCTAAAGCCTGAAGTTAATGCTGTTGTTAGATGTTGCAAGGCTGCTTGGAGGGTCTGGAAATGAGAGCACAGCTTGCACAAGAACGCACGTTTTCTGTTGTAAAATAGAAGCCTCATCTTTAGTATCTAAGTAAGAGAAGTTTTCACTTTTGCTCTTGGTAAAGGGTCCTAAAAAACTTATTTTGAGAAGCCGTTACCCTCAGAATGTCTCAGATGTTATTCTTCTAAAGTCTGGCTTCTGTTTTCATGTGAGGTTGAGCTAGGGATTCCTCTTTCTGTATGCCCTTCCCAAAAACAAATCAGAGAGATACCTACTTTTACAACAGAAGACAGCGGGAAGAAAATATGGGGAGGTTATCAAGAATTAACCTAATAGTTCACTGTTCAAGCATTTTTCCCTTTATGATTGGAGACCTCCTTTATTACTGAGACACCAACAAACTGTGGAGAATATATGTTTTAGGATGTCCTAATGACTTTGACACTTGGCTAAACAGGTGGCAGTCCTTTTTGCCTACAGAGCCTGCAATAGGGTGCAGAGCAGGGAAATCTCCTCCTTTACTGAAACATGGATGGGGGAATCGAAGGCTCCTTTCCCCCGAACCCATCTCTGCTTGGTTTTCAAATGAAACGTGTTCTGAGAACCCAATCAGGTGTTTCTTCCTCACATCACCTGTGTTGTGCTGGAGGGGGTCTCTAGGAGCAGCCAGGCCTGTGTTAGATCAGCAAAAAAGGATAAAGTTGAGGGTTTGTGGAATCACCTGGAGGAGCTCCTGACAGGTCCACTGGGCCCAAACCATGTCTGCTCCTCCTGCTGCTCACTCACCTCCCAGGAGGATCCAAAACTACCCAAAATCCGTGGGTAGCTCTTCTTGCATATAGCTGCTTAGGCTTGGATGGAGAATTTGGTTTAGTGAGAGACAGTGGGATGAGAATCGAAGAGTGGGATTGCATGCTCACACCCTCTGTAGGTGTGAGCAAGGGGCAGGAGCATTTCCTACAGATGGACACTGCAGAGGAAGGACGTGAATGGGACATGTGGAGAAAGCTCGGGATAAGATGGCAGTCATCAGAACGAATAGATACTGTTCCCTGCTAAAACTTCTCTTTGGTGTACGTTTCTTGTTTTTCCCTATGTTCCTGGACTGGGAGCTTCTGTGCTTCTGTGGCTTGGAACAAAGACCACTACCGCCAAGTGTTATTGTCAGTAATGCTAAGCAGTACTTATGTCCACCTCTGTAATGAGCATTTAGTAATTGTGGTGGGATGAGACCAAAGGAAAAAAAAAAAGTTTAAATCCCTTTGGTTACCGTTTTTGTGTTTTTTTTTTCTTTTTCCCCCTTGGTATTGGACATGCAAGTTGTTACAGTCAGTTGTAGTTCCTCAGTCTAAAAGCTGCATTCCTATCTGATAAAAACAAGCAGGAAGTGATTACTGGGTGAGCGACCTCACAGGATGAAAACTTGCTCTCTACTCCTGCAGTGTAGCTTCAGAGCTGAGTTCTGGTGGATTAAAGAGGGAGGAAGGATGCAGCAAAGTTCATCACTGGCTTCACCTCTCTAGCTGAGCTTTGCCTTTAAGCAAGGAAACACTCTGGTAGTTAAGAATGCTATTTTTAATGAAATACAATTTCAGATTATACATAGCTTTAGCTTTTTACTTTTTTTTTTTTCTTCTTGGCAACCTTGTTTCCAACTTTGTAGCCAAGAACATAATCTTTTGCTTTGCTAGATGAAATTTGTTTTCATTTTTGGAGTCATCTAGTGTTAAAAATGAACAGAACTGACAAACGTTCTTCTCCGGAGATGAATCCTAGGAAAGCAGCACGTAACGCTGTCAATCAGCAGGGATCTACAACCTGAGAGAAGGCAGGGATTTTCTGGAGCTGGGCACAACTCCCGCCAACTGGAGTGGTCCATGTGTACCTGGCATCAGCTGCTTACTGATAGGAAGTGTCCTGGCAGGCAAGCTACAGGTGGATTAAAGCAGAGCCCTGGGCAATTCCCCAGATCATCGCACACTTCTGCTTGCTTCCAGCTTCTGGAAAGCATTTTTTGACCAATCATACAAATTACTGGTATTCAGGAAGCATGCTACAGGTTGAAGCATATGTGCTATTAAATGGTCCATGTTACTTACCTGCTACTGGTTGAAGGTGCAGTCATTTGGAAGAAGAGCAAAGGTTTTTGAAAGTGCCGTTTTACATATCTGTGCTGAGAGTTTGCCCTAGTGAAATAGATGAGCTTTGAATATTAGCATTGTTCTTAACTTCCCTTGCCCTTGTTCTCAACCCTGCACATCTTTACAATCTTGGTTCAACCTTATTATTTTACTTTCATGTTAGAAAAAAATGAGCCAATGCATAGTAGAGAGTTTGAGGTGAATACTTTTTTGATGGTGATAAAACTAAGGCTGAATACTATGGTCATCTACAAATGTGTTGAATTTCCATTTCTGTTTGGTAAACTAGAGGAACATTTTGCATTTTTGCAGAGGTATTATCTTCACTGCTATTTCATTTTTAATAGCTGACTGCTCAGCAGCCTTTATCTCCATATTAGAAGTAAGGCTGGTAGTTCTGGCTGTGTGTAGGCACTGTTCTCTTGTCCTGTATTAGTGTTCTTCCCCTGCTGTAAGCCACAGAAGGATTCCCAGGACGTGTAAGGTTTGTACATGTTCCATAGGGACCTGTGGAGGACTGTTCTTTCACTGATGGGGTGTGCCTGTATGTTCATGCTGGCACAAGTGTGGAAGAGATACATCATCTGTGTACTCATCCTCTTAGTAGAGGTTTGTACGGGAAAAAAAATTAACCTTGATTATAGAATTATGGTTTTATACCAGAAAATCTAATATTAATGTGCTCTTTTTAGGTTAATTTTGTCTGAGTGACTCAGACAGTTCCCAATTGTGATTGGCAATCAATAGCAATAATATGAGCACTAAGTCATGTTTCTTCATCAAAATGACAAGCCTCAGAGCAGACAGTATAATTGTTTGCTTTTCTGCACAGATAGAGACATGATTGCTCTGCTTTTTTCTAAAGAATGTGTTCATGGGGGCTGAAGAAATTAATGTGTAGCGTACCAGAGACAAAGGCTTATATAAAAATAGGAAAGCGTAAATATAAAACAGAACGGACATTAAAAAAAAAAAGTCAGGCTCAACATATACAGCAGTAGCTAATGACATACCATATAAATACTCTTTAGAAATCTGAAACAGAATGGAGCTTGTGTGTAGCATCTCAGAGAGGCTTGTTAACATGAAACTAGAACAGTATTAGGTACATACATGCATGATCTTTTAGGAAGAGAAAAAAGGGTTTTAGAATTTATAAAGTAAGATAACTTATGTTACTGGTATTTCTCAACACACTCTAACCTTAAACCTTAAAACCAAAATAAAACCTATAATAAATTTTTTAGGTTCCCAGCAGGGTATATGATTTTTTCTGTTTTTTTGAGTCTTATCTCCATAACAAAGGATTAAGTATAACTCTTTCATTTGCAGTTTGCCAAGTTACATGTTTTCTATCTAGCATCTGATTTTTTTTGTGTGTTCCAAAAGGCATATATCTTTTGGCTCAGTAATATGTATGTTATTTAATATCTGTAATATCAACAATTCCCTCAATGCCAGTGCGATTAAGATATAAGCTGGAGAAAGTTAGTTATTTTTAGAGCATCTGATATCAAAGGGGTGAAAGCTGCAGAAATCTTGTTGAAAGTTAGGTTGTTTCTCACAGTGATGTTTTGAGAAGGCTAGGAGGAGGAATGAGGCAAGATGGTTTCGGGATGGAACTAGCATCTGAAAGGGAGTATATGATGCAAAACTGCTGTATAAGACAGGTACTAGGCTTGATACTGTGTGCTGTTACTGTGTGCATGATCATCTCAAATACTCATCACAATGAGTATTTTAGTTAATGTGTAGACATGATTTTTATCTAACACATCCTCATTTTGTAAAACCTGGACCTCAGTCTGCCAGGCTAGCATGATTCAGATATTCTGCACGTACTTGTATGCTTTTTCCTTTTTATTCCAAATCAGGTGGATTTGTGTAAAACTGCCATGTATCAGGAAGGTTGCTCATGCACAACTGCCATAGTGAATGAAACAAAGCAAATCACCAATGGAGTCAGTAGTTAGGGCAAGAACGTGTGCTGTGACTGGTCAGTCAGTTTTGGAAAGCTCAAACTAGCATACAAAGTTCAGTTTCATAGTTATAAGTAATATGTTCTTATTTAGTTCTTGTAAATTCATTTTTTTTCTTTCTATTTTATTTTTCCTCCAAAGATTATATCAAGACTTGAGATTTTCTGCTACTGTTTTGTGTTAAAAAATTAAGATCCTTTGCCATGGGAAGAACTCTATGATTGAAGAGCTAACAGGAATTCTAACAGAGGAAAATGGGAAGAGAATTATAAATCAGAGTGTGTAAACTACGTTTTAAGTATGCTTACAACACCTACTTCTGTGATTAACCTGTATCTGAATAGAAGACAAATTTGGGAAAGAGCTAACTGTCTTAAAGTTATAGTTCAAGTTAAAGATACAAACATATCTTGCCTGTATTGTTCTTTCTCTGGCATCAAATTCTGTGCCTGGGTTTACCATGCTAGAATTTACAGGTACAGTGATATGCTTTTTCTTGGTTATATCTAGTAATTATCTTCTGCCAGCTGGGGTATTCACAGGGTTTGGTGTCTTCAGGTTCAAGTATTTTTCCATTTAATTCTTCAAGGTTGCTGAAAACTTAATTTTACTTTCCCTGATATAGGGGGATCCAGTTTTGGAAATAACATAATCTAATAGCTTACAGAACCATTTGGCAGTCTTTTTTTTGTGCTTAAACTTAATTGTATAATACAGAGACTCATAATTCCTGTTTAAGTTGTTTGCTAGGTTCTTTTCGAAGCATGATTTCAGCAGTGACTAAAACTGTGAAGGTTTGAAGATGTATACAAAAGTCTACTAAGGCAGGGTTATGTTATATTTGTCTTGCGATTGCAGTACAGACTGTTGATAAATGGTTAAGCATGGTTAGTGCTGATTTCAGTTTAAATTTCTTACAGAAAGGGCTTTCCAAACTCATTGTTATTTTACCAGTGAATAATATGTGCTTTTTATTTTGGAATGTTTGACTGCTTTGGAAACAAAAATATTCTTTAAGATATCTTAAGTATTTTACTGTCACATATTTTACCATTGTTTTAAGGGTTGCTGATATTCATAGACAATTTCAGAACTGGATTTAAAGTTTTTTAGCTAAAATACAGCGTTCTAAGGTAGGTAGTTGTTTTGAGTGTCTGGAAATAACACAGCATTTTGGCATAAGGAGTAGTAATTAATTTGTACCCTCAGTTTTCTTGTGAATTTATCGTGTAAGATTGATTGAAGTGCTTTACCTTTCTGACTTTTTTTCACAGAATAGCTTGTGTTTGTAGGGGGTAGAAGTTAACAAAATAAAATACCTTTGTAAAGAGTTATCTCAATACAGAATAAGGAGTATATTTTGTAATGCCACTATGAAAAATGACAATTTTGCCTTTTTTTTTTGTTAAGCTGGAGCTGTAGAATAATCCAAAATGGTGCAACTTAAAACATTGTGTACATAAAGACTGTGAGGATAAAAATCTCAGAACCGTTTAATATTTATGTTACAGATGATCGACCCAACTTCAGACCAAACTATTTCACAATAAAGCTGTACATAACCAATGTTTATTGAAGTGATCCACATTCTTCTTCCATGTGACACATTAAAATCTGTGGAATTAAGCAAGCGATAAATTTGACCCCATTTGTCTTGTTTTTATTGTCATCCAATTTTAATTTTGCAGTTTTCCCTGAGCAGGGGAGAGGGGAAACATTACGTTGTCCAAATGAAACGCAGGGTGTGATGTGAGGAATTCCTCCTGCATGTTCTGCAGTAATGAGAGCATGTATATCATTACAGATTCCCCCGCTGCAGGTTGTTTATTCGGCTTGAGTAGCAACCATGTTTTCTGTTCGAGTACTAGCATATTGTACTGTAAGTAGTTACACATTTCTCTGGTGACCCATATCTCTGAGCAATTGGAGGACAATTCAAAAATGAAGAGAAAGATATGGCATTAGAGCAAGACCGGAGGGCTAGCTTAACCCCCTCTATCCTTGAATTTAGTTTGAAATACGACTTCCTGTTGGAGGTCTGGGTCTCTAATGGCAGTGGGAGGAAAATACATTTTTTCCTTACTAAATCTGTTGTAATTGCTGGGAAGGGTGGAATGGGTTGGTATGAACATTTATACTTGAGGGAAAAGCGGGAACATTGTTTCTAATTCCACTGAAGTACAGACATTTTAGAAAGCTCTTTTAGGAGGATGTAAGAAATGACTTGAACACATCTCAGTGGTGAGCCAAGTGTGCCCCACGCGTGCTCAACCAGCAGGCCGTGCCAGTGCAGTGCTGCTGGTGGGCACATAGGCCAAATCCGCAGCTAGCCATTTCTCCTTCTAGGACCATCCCCTGCCCCAAACGAGATCAATTTGGCTGATGAAGCCTGGGATTTGGTGACAGGACAGCAGTGCTGTCTGTGGAAGAGGCTGCCATCTCGCTCCTCCACATCACCGAGCACCCTGCCTGCTCTGGTCGGTGCCTGGCGAGGCGGCAGGTGCTGCAGGCCCTGCTGGAGACTGGGCCGTTTTGAAGTTAGGCCTTTGTTTTTTATTTTTTTTATCTTAACACGGGTTTGTTTGCAGCCCGTTGTTGGCAGAGGCAAGGGGCAAAACCGATATAAGAGGTTTGTACGTGGTGAGCTGCAATAAATTGATTTTGGCTTTGCAGTCTGTCATGTAAATGCATGCTTTGGCTCATGAAGCACTTTGTCAGTGTGCTCACTATTGTTACATGGTAAAAGCTTTATGGAACGATTTGATGTGTCCCTGGTATCAATGTGAAATAAATGAATTTTCTTTGACTAGTAAGTGGCCTTTTTCTTTTCTTTTCTCTCTCTCTCTCTTTTTTTTTTTTTTTTTTTTTTTCTGAGTTATAATTACAGTCAAGTTTATAAGCCTGTAATTCTCTTTTTACTTAGTGCTATATGAGTACTGTGGCAGAGGTGAAGGTGTTAGAGATTTTTTTTAATGGAAAAATTGTTCTTTACAAAGTCAACTTTTTCTTCTCTCTCTCTTTTTTTTTTTTTTTTCTAATTAGACAAAGGAAAACAAAGTAGCTTACATAGGATCAGCTTAATCCCACAGCAGGTGTCACAATGTATTAAACTTTTCTGAAAGTTCTTTTTTTTTTTTTTTTTTTAATAGTAGTTCAACAATATGCTGCATTGCCCAGCATAGCCGTATTTTTTTTTTTTCTTTTTTTTTTGCATCATTCCCCACCAGTGCTCTGCTGGGGAAAACTGTGTTATGGTTTTGTTGGTAGAGCGTAGTATTTCCTTTGACTGTGTAGCCAGCAGAGTAGTGAAGTGCCTATGAATGCCTCCTGGTAGAGATAGAAGCCCTGTTTTATGGCTGAGAATCAGAATTGCATTAGGTTGTGTACACTTCTAGGGTTATCAAATTCAATGTCCAGCTGGTTCTAAGTCAGTCAGTTCAGCACACTGTAATTTGGAAATACACTTTCATTCTTAGTATTTTAGTGTTTCTAACCAGAAAGTTTTTGTTGAGTGAAAAATGCTCATATTTAACTTTTGTGTTGAATAAAGTAAAAAACAAAAACGTAAATACTAAAATTCAGGAGTTCCTCGTAGGATGGAAATTGCTTGGATGTCAGCAGTCCAAATTCTCTTTTCTTGTAAAAAGAGCAAATGAGATCTGTGAAATGTAGGCAGAACCCATAGTTGCAATATGAGAACGAGGGGCATTTGTCTTTTGTTTTGTTGATACTGTCAATACTTCTGTGACAAAGAGGGAGAGAAGAGCTGAGATCAGCTTGTGGATGATCTTGATGTGGCAACACTTGTGCTATAAACTCCATTTCCTGTAACACTATCCCTGCTCTATTGACAGTGCTTCACAACTTTGTATCATCAGCAAAAATTGTCTACAATCTCTTGCTTTTGTGCTCAGGTTATTAAGGAAAAATTTAACCAAGATTACTTTGCAGATAAGTTTTGGAGGTACCCAGCTAATCAACTGTGTTCTGGACAGTAATTCTTCTTTGAGCATATCCCATTATTATCTTCCCTTTTTTTCCAGTTTCTTATACATTACTTTTTAATGTATTCCTCATGTTCTCCAGTTTAAATAATAATTTTCCATTTGGCACAGTATTGGGTGTTTTACTGAATCCAGGCAGATTAGGTCTCCTGCATTTCCTTGTCCACTAATTTAGTTATCTTATCAGAAGGATATCAAGTTAGTCTGCCATGGTCTTTATTTGGTAAACCTGTGTTACATACATTTTGCCAGTGTTTCAATATAGCTCTGTATGTTTAATTACTCTTTCCTTCAGAAATTGTTCTAACCCTTGTAAGCACTGAAGTCAGAAAACAGCTATCTAGATAGTTTTTGTGTTCCCCTCTTCCCCTTTTCTTAGGTGCAGATACTTCATTTGTTATTTTCCATTCAGGTATTTTCACTCCAATAGGATTCAGTTATAAAAGCACAACCCTTGCTGCTGTATGTATACTTCTTGTGTCATGGGATGAGTGTGCCCTTGTCCTCATTAACAATTACATGATGTTCCCATCTTCTGCAGTAGCACACTGAGTGCATGCACAGTGCACTGAGACAAAATCTGAAATCAGGTTTGCGGCTGTTCTTTTATTAATTTGTTTTACTTGAACCTCAGTCTGATTACATTTTTGCATGACTTTTTTTTTTTTCCCTTGTTTTTCTTTTACTCATGTCTGGTGAGCATTTTGCCATTTATCAGTGTAACTTCAGCTTGAATTTTGGCGATTTTTACATTCTTCTTCTAAATCAGACTTCAAGATGCAGCTTTTTTTTTTTGTCATTCTTCTGTTCTCTGTAGGTTTGCTGTTGTGTGGTGCTTTTTTTTTTTCCCTCCATCTTTTCTGAGGTGATTATTCTTTCAGCTAAGACTAAGCTTCATTCTGCACTCTTTTTTTGGTGGTTCAGGATGTAAATTTTAGGCAGTTTTTGTATCTCTCATTTAAATACATTTAAGCCTTTTCTGGATTTCTGTCCTTCCCCCCCCCCTTTTTTTTTCTGAGCTGATTTAAACCATTATCTTCCTTAATTTTTCAAGTATTTAAAATATATAAAAAAAACTAGATTTGGAAGGGCTTGTTATGGACAGTTTCTTTCAACAAATACTCAGTACTGGAAGATCCATAAAAAAGCTGTGATAATCTGCATATTACAGGCCAAAATGCATTTCTCAGTTCATTTTAGAAGGTGAAGATCTGTTGTAAAATACTAAAAGCCACTTCTTTAATTTATAACATTCCTAGCTGATCCTAGAAAGCAGAGCCCACACTGTGCAAGGCCTTAAAATTTCAGGGATCTCTGTCAGTCCGATAGTGGAGACTCCCACCTGATCTGAAACCTTCTAATTGGTTGTTTTTGCATGTTGGAACAAGACATAACAGTCAAATATGCTTAACACCATGTGTACACCTATTTTTTCGTATTTGTTTGTACTTATGTGCAACTGAAATCATTGAGTCAGACTTATTTTGCATAAACAACTGTCCTGCAATAGTCTTGAAGCTTTGTTAAAATAAGTACAAATCATTTGTTGTTAATACAGTGGCTTTTTGGTGAAGAAATAATTCAAATATCATGTCTAAGGAAAAGTCTTGCCAATATTAGGAACATCTATTATGTGATATATTGCTACAGAGTTTGTCTCCTGCAGTTCCTGCCATCACTAATCTCTTTAGCAGCATTTGAGAGATTCTTACCCAGATAAAATCCTGTAGGTCTTTTTTGTACTATTGTAAACCCTGTTTTTATAATTCTTCCCCCAGATGATTCTGACCCTAACTAAGTTATCTTCATCTGTGTTACTCATATTTCTCTGCATGATTCACAGATGGAATATAGGCACTGAAAGCACTTATTCTCAAAGAGAGGAACTTCTTTAATACTTTGATTTGGATCCAGCACCAAAAGCCCACAAGAAGTCTCTGCTTCTTTCCGTGTTACCCAAGTTCTCTCTCTATATATATTTAATTTCTTAATAAAATTATATATTTCTGTTTCTTCGTTTATGGCTTTATTCTCTGTTTGGATAACAGACATCTTTCACAGCATTTTCATTCCAACTTCCTATTTTAAAACACTTTTATTAGCCATACTAGACTTGAGTGGAAACATCAGTGACCCAAGCTCAAATGATATCTTTTTGTAGAGAGAAGTTAGTTTTGTGTGGTTGCCTACCAGTAACTAAGCTTCCCCCAGACTTCCAAACAAAGTTAATCAATAAGTCATCTCATAATCAACACTGATATTATGCCTCCGCTTTCCTTCCCTTGAAAAGGTAAATCCCAGTGAGTCACAAAACTGCCACCAAAAGTTCCATTAAACCTTCATTTCTTTGAGCATTTTCCTCTGCCTCGTGTAGTCATCTGTGAGTCATTTCTGTGGAAATTGGGCTTTATCATCTGTCTCGGCATGAGGGACACTTAGTAGTTTCCCGCATGTCTGTCTCGATCTGTGGCTTGGAAGTTGCATCCTGAATGGCAAGAATAAAAGTCCTTCGAGAAGAGATGACGAAGTCACCTAAGCAGATCATAATGTTTAAGGAAACTGGACTAGTTAGGCAAATTCACTTCCTGTGCCCCTGTTGTTTGAGTGCTTCAGCCTGTTAGAACAAACATCTATATATCTACTCATCATGTGCACTCGTGTGCAAACGTTTGTGAAAACATATGCTTCAATGTAAAAGGCCAACACTTGCTTTTTTTTTCTATGAACTGCATACTGTTTTGTAGCATTCAACATATGAAGGGTCCTGGTACTTGTGAACTGATTGCTGCAACTGTAAATTCCTGATCTGCTTGCATATTATTTCCGTACTTGGCAAGGTCAAAATGCAGAGGTCGTCTTGTACCTGAAACGGAATAGGGACCTCTGCGGTGATGTTTAAAATATCATATGGACACCAGGCCTTTATTCTAAAATTATACCTTCAGGGACTGCAGTTGAGCTGCAGAAAGCTATAAACAGGAGCTAAGAAAAAATCAATTGAGCCTTTGATTCTGGAGCATCACTATCATTCATAGGCTCTGCTTTATGAATAAAGTTATAGCATAGGATGTTAATAATATATTTAATTTATTTTTAGTTGCTTTTTCTTCCTCTACATCCTTTGTTTTGCAAATGCGTGAAGTTAAATGTTTAGGAAGGCATGCTCATAGTTGATTCTAGATTTATTCCTTTATATAACCAGAAATGAATTAAGTAGTAAATACCTTGCAGTTTCTGTGGGACCCTATTTGGGGTACATGCAGCAGCAAGCAGTACAATAAATGGTTCTTTCAGCAAATGTTTAGGAAAATGCTTTCCAAGAGATCTGCGCAAGATTAGAATTGCTGAGTGCTCTCCTCTTTGGCTTCCTGTTTTGGAATTAAATGCCTTCGGGACACTTGGAATATCTCAGTTTTGAAAAGCAAGAGCAATTTAACCAATTAAATACTTCATTGTCTTAGCTGTGATTTCAGTTTGTTGTAAATAGGGGCAAACATATGAAATGGTCCCTGAGATACCTTAATCAAATTGAAAGAATAAATTAGCTCCAGTAGCCATAGAATAGCTTTTGAGGGAAATTAGAGGAGGTAAAGTGTAGCAATCAGCCAAATCTACATTCTGGTTCTTCCTGTGCACATGTATATGATTCCTAGTTCTCTTCTTACTGTATGCCGTGTTTCTGGTCCTGTGGGACACTGAGTGAATCGCTTTCTGATCGAGTCAAGGAAATTGGGTCTGTTGAGCCTCTCACGGTTCGTGCCTTCTGAGCACAAAAGTCATCTGCAAAGGTTAGCACAGCATGGTGTCATTCACCTGGCTCCACGAATACTTGGGCTCTGCTCCCTGCTCCAGTGAATGCTTAGTGGCTCGTATGAGGTGGGACAGGAGAGGCGTCACCCGAAATGCCTTACAGCTTCGTGCTTGAACTGCTCATCTGAAAGAAGAGAAATGTGCATCCAGCTTTCCCCACGCAGGAGGAGGAGTGGCACAGGATGGGTGAATGCAGCATCCAGAGGATACCTGCTCTCCTTCTCCATCTCCAGTTTTCTGCTTTTCCCAAAAGAGGAAAGCTTGAACAATTTTTTGAACAATTTGATGATTGCCAGAAGTATTTTGCATAGCTTATTTATAAAATGTGAAGGGAAATTTAGATATGCTTCTGGAACATCTGTATAGAGAAGAATCTCTTCAGGTCTCTCCACCTACTGCTGAGCAATTACTTCTGCTACCAGAAGAACTCCCTTAAATGAGATAAATTGATGTATTTAGTTGTTTACAGATTATTTGGATTTTGCATCTCTGTAAATTATCTATGGCAACACTGTATTGGAGCTTAGCCAAGCATACCTATGTGCAGTGTGTACCATTTCTTGATTTTCTTAAAGCTTTTGCTACAGTGGTGTTGGCTGTCTGTTGTATTTATATAGTTTTGTTGACCATTACAGGTGTTCTGAGCTTCATACTGCTGTAAAACTATTTAGGTGTTCCTGATTTGGTACTGGGCTTTCTTGTCAATTGAAACAAAGCTTGCCTGAAGATGGAGACTATTAGAGGATTCATTCCAGTTGGGAAAATTGTAAATTGTTCATTCAAATTTTCTACTTGGCTTCAAGTCCTTGGTTTTGGAGTACAGCTGGCTTCCAGGTGCAGTTGTACTGAGCTGTACAAAACTACTGGTGGTGTATTGTTATAGTTGGGATCCTGCTCTGCTTGTGTGTTTTCTTTATTTGCCCAAAAGAAAGTCTCCTAACTGTTACTCAACAAAAGGAATACAGTATAGCTATCTTTATTGTTAGAAAATGCCCTAACAGTCTATTTTTAATTATAAGAATGTATTGCATTGTGCCTTCTCATTTGAATTTTGCGAATTTTAGCTACATTTCGTCAAACTACAATTACTTCTTTGTAAAGCCTGCTAGCGGTTAAAATTGCATTGAGTTCTATTATGTTCTGCATTCCTGGAAATTAATAGTATCGTGTAATACAGCATGGCAGTTTTCATTTGAGATCACATTAATAAAAGAAGCATTCAGTACTGTCTTTCCATCCAGTACGAATGTCACCAATATACATTTGGGGTAGTTGTGATCAATGACATTTGATAACATTATAGTTATTAATACTTGCAGTATGTAGAGCATTTTGTTTGAAAATGAACCGAAGGGCTTTTGAGCTATCCAAGTCTAAATCTGGAGCTTTGTGTTTCCTGCGTAACAATGATTGAAGAGTAGAAAGTAAGTACATCTGTATTACATCATATATTAATAAAATTAGCCATTTTTTAAAGCAGGTAAAAGCTGAACTCATTTGACTTGGTAAAGTCCAGCCCTGTTCCTCAAAAAAAGAATAAAAAAATATTTATTATGTTTATATCTTTCAAAAAGAAAACATTATTGGATCCTAGTATGATACTAGTTTTTGTATAAGTGTAGGAACAAATCCAGAGATTTTTTTTTTGAGAACTTACAAGTAAATTGATAACTATTCTGAATGATAGTTTTTTTTTTTTTTTGAATTGAGATTGATTTTGAAGTAGCTCATTATATTTTAATTTTCTCTTCCTGTTTTAATAATAGAAGAATCATATGTGCTTCAGCCTTAACATGTAGTTAATTTAATTGGACTCAAATAAATACTCATACTCAAATACACTAGTTGTAATTAAGCTATGTTGTTTATGGTTATGGTTTCTAATTGTTGTGATTGTGTAGTATAGGTTATGGCCAAGCTTAGTGTAGCATCTCAGGTAACTTTTAGGTTGTTTATTTAACCAGGTTCTGACAGACATAAAGGAAATCAGGTAGTATTTCCTTTTCCAACTAGGCAGCATGCAGCCATTAATTACCCTGATTGCAGAGAGTGGTGTGATGGAAACCGTTCACCTCTCATTGGTGGTTTGAGTGGCCCGGTTGTGCCTTTTTCTTGTGATGTTTAGGGTGGGCATTAGAGCTGGCAACCCCTGAAACGCTTGTCCTGGCCCTGCTGTGGCTACCTGGGGTCCGTAGCACAGCAGCAGGCTTCTGAACCGCACCATCTCCGTTTCCCATCCAGCCGCTTTTAATTACAACCTGTAACTTCAAATCTCATGTTTTTATAATGCCAGATTTTGTGACAATTTGAGCATTTCTGTCTGTAACGTTTTCACTTGAATTACTGCTAAACACTGTCAGCCTTGGCACCATTTTCATGCAGTTTCCCATCTGAGAAATTAATGAGGATTTGAGTTTGTCTTCTGTAAAGTAAAGAGCTGTAGGAATTTGCTGTCAGTCTCCCTATTGAATTAAGTGTGGCCAAAACTGGGTTGCTGCTGAGATTCTCAATACAGAAATAATAATCCGTGTTCTAAAAAGATAAAACTGACCTAAAATACAGCTGAACTGTTACCTTTCTCTTCTAATATCCCAATATTTTTTTCCTTTTTTGCCTATGATAAAGCATATTATTATGAAGTGTAGAGCCCAATCCCGGAAGCTCTTAAGACCAAAAAAAAAAAAAAAGCAATAATCTTATGCAATAGTGCTTAGCATTATAGGAATAACTTTTCACAATTTGTACAAATGCAAGATAATAACATAAGTAATGGAAAAATGCTGCAATTTGTTGTTTCCCAGATAAAATTGAATGATACGCAACTTAGTCCATGCGTCAGGTTTACACTTCTTTTATACTCTAAGAATTGTTGCAAACTAACTGTGCAGCCATGTATAGTCATGCCCACTTGATGCGTTTTTCATGAACCTTGAAACTCACCTCTCTCTGTGCGTATATATGTATACAAGTGCATGTTTGTAGTTTGTCCTCATGTGGTTGCGCTGCGGAGAACTGGCATGTTTTGCAAGTATTTTTATGCAAGTGTGGGTATAAAATTCCCAAATTTTCTATTGAATGCAATTTTCTTGTTTCAGTCTTAGAATGGTAAAATTGACATCCATAAATCTGTAGAGGTGACAACCACTGAAGGACATGGCTGCACATGGCAGCTCTGGCCAAAATTTGGTTCCACAAAACCTTCTTCCAGCCCATGATGTGCCTGGGTTCCCTGCAAAAGCCGCGTTGGTCATGCAATGAAGTCGCTCTCAGTGTCGGCTCTACTAACACTGTGCTTCTTTTTAGAAGTTTTAGGAGTTGTTGGGGTCAGCCAGCCCATCGTTCCATGCTCGACTTTGTCCTTCCCCCTCTCCTGGTTGATTTGCCTTGCTTCCTAGCTTTGCTGTTAGCTGTAATTTCCACCAGAAGGGATTCTTCTGACATATTGTTCCGGCACTGAAGCCCTGTTCAGAACGGGTCCTTGTACTTACCTACATAAAAAAGAAGAACAATGTCTCTTCTGGGGGAGGAGGAGAGCCACCAAATTCTGCATTTTACATGTGACAACAGAGGAAGAATGAAGAGTTGATTTTGAAAGAATTCACCACCTTTATATGAACATAGAAAAAAAAAAAAAGAAATCACAACTGTTCTGTTTTCATGGTCCATTGCTTCTTTCACTTGAATAGATTTTGCTTTCACTTGTGATAACAGTTTTAAAGCAATCAAAAGACAAATCTAATTTCCAACCATTAGAAACGATTGTTAATGCATGAGGGACTACTAAAATTTTATGTGCTGCATCTTTTTGGGGTGGAAGTGTTGGTTTTGTTCTTTTGGTATGCCTTGAATGACAAAAGGCTGTGTTTTTTGTTAGTAACCTGTATTTTCCGGGAGAAAGTCATTCTAATAATCACTGAATTCTTTGCTGTTATCGGTGTCAGGGTGCTGACTTGTAGTTAGGAGATTTTCCTTTGTGAAATGACTTGTTTAAGGGCTCCGTGTACCCATAGGGATCCATTTATTGTTTACCTCAACATACATCTGTGCTTTCCATAGGTGGCTTAGTGGCTTTTCAAGGAAGCTGTGTCTTCCAGAACAAGGCTCTTTGGGCTTGGTGTTTAGTAACATCACTGAGTGATTTAAGGGCCACTTTCCTTCTGTTGTTGGAGGGCAGTATTTAACCAGGTTCTTCACTTTGCTAATTGGATTTGAACAAACCCAAGATAGTAGGGAGGATCGTGTAGTAGCATAAAAATATAAATCCATCAGGTAAGTTTGTCATTTTTCAAGTCTCTTCTGTCATCCTTGCATTGCTTCATCTGTCACTAATGATGGCCGTACTGCAAAACATGTGGAGATTGTTGGATTCCTCATATAGAGTTAAGATAAACGAGCAATTTATTTACTATATGAAAAAGCTGAAACTGGTGGCAGAGACATTTGTATACCATTCATCTTGCACTTAAATTATTCAGGAAGATGTCCACATTTTTGTGTTTTTACAGGCCGTGATACAGTGGGCCAAGTGTGATTAGGGCCTCTAAGTTTTAGCATAGTATGAGCATTTAATAGGGAAAGGAAAATGCTGGCAATCACTTAATACAAACTGAAATTCTCTTACTGTGTTAAAATAGAAAGCATGTGCTAGGACGGTTTTGAGGTTCTTACAAGTTTTATTTTTTATTATTATTATTATTTTTTTTCATCCCCAGGATGTTTATTTTTGCAAGGGGATTGTTTTTTTGCATTTTATAGGCCGCCTCGCGATTTCCACATAATGGCTCGCTCTGAGACTGCAATCCAGGCGCTCGGCTGCTTGGCAGCTCAGCCTCCGCTCTGTCATCCCAGCTGGTGCCTCCTGCCACCGTCCCCAGCTCGTGGCGAGGGTCTGAGGGTCCGGATGGCTGCTAGGGGACGGCAGCCCCGGGGCTCCGAGCCTCTTTGCAGGCCTCGCTGCCGGCTCTGACTTGGTGCCGTTTTTTTTCAGCGTGGCAGGGGAAGGGCGGCTCGGCTGCCCTGGGAGCCAGCACCAGAGGGACAGAAACCAGCCGCAGGATGACCTGCAGAGACTAGCACAGCGGGGGCTGCAGGCAAAGACGTGAGGCACGGTCCAAATAAAAGTGGAGAACACCCAGGAGGAAGAATAAAGAGCGCAGATACAATCTCACCACGCTGCCGCGCCCTCCACATTAAGCGCGGTTTTAATTCTATCTGATGAGGGGAAGGCTGTCCTGCCATTCAGTTTGCATGCTCAGATCTCTGCGTTTGCCAAAGGGAAAGTGTTGAACCGGGAGGGGAGCTGCTCCGGGAAGGCTCTTGTGCTTCACACTGGAGCTCACAGCCGTTTCTGGAGGGAGAGGAGCACCACATGGGAGCAATGTGTGAAGGAGTACGTACACGATACATTAGTTCTCCAGCTCGGAGGCCAAAACAGAATCAAGCGTGAATGTATTCAAGGCGATGAAATCAGATTTGGTTACTGATCTGGACTGCATCTCCCTCTTCCCCCTTGTAATGGGACGACCAGTGCCAGTCGCGGTGCCTGCGTCCCCTTTTCCTCCCTTTCCTGCTCGCGGCCCCGTCCCGCCGACCTCCTGCAGCAGCATTTTATGTCTCAGGAGGCTCGCCTGGAGCAGGAGGAAGTAGAGGTCAAGGCGCCAAAAAAAGAGACGAGGAACATGGGAATTGGGAGAAAGGCAGCAGTGAAGGGACAATACCCAGGAGAAACGACGTGCCTGCTGCTGCCGTTCAGACCACTGCTTGTCCCCAGGAAAAGGCTTCAGGCGCAGGGAGTTTGGGCTGAGTCAGGGAGGCCTGTGTGTGAGGTGGGGAGAGGGAAAGGCTTGGAGTAATGTCAGCAGAGGAGAATCCCCTTTCCATCAGGTGACTGTGCCCCTTCCCTGTCGCTCCCCTGGGCCTTCCCTTTCCATCGGAGCTCTTCCTCCCAAAAGTAACCTTGCCTGAACCCGTGCCTTCCTGACGCCTGCGGAGCGCAGCTACTGCCGAAGAAGATCAAAGCAGGCCTGCACCTCTCCCCTGCTTTCAAATTAACTTGTAACCACGAGATTTTAACTTGTCATCTTCATCAGAAGGAAAAAAAAAAAAAAAAAAAAAGTTGCATTATTTTGTTTTCAGAGTGACATCCTACATCACTTCTGATCTATTGATTTAAATAATTCAGCATTTAAAAAGGAACAAATCAACTTAATTTGTTTAGGGGGTACTTAAAGGTTGAGAACAATTTTATATCAATTAAAATTAGTGATAATTCATTTATGACGGAACTAATATAATTAATTAGGTGGTTGCTGCCTATCTTTTTATAATAGATACATTGCTTTTAAACATCTGCTCAATAGTCCATTATGATAACACAAGAATGATTTTACATGAGAGCAACAGGGTAGCAGATGCTTCCTGATGACAACTTCCCAATTTGTTTAGGAAACAGTCAGTGAGTCCTTGATTCACAGCTTTAACATGAAGCATGGCAACCCTGCAAGCAAATTGCAATGCAGAAACACAAAATTATTAATAATTATTTATAAAATAAAATTATTTCATAGTTTTAAGGATTGCAATTTAAATCTAAACCTTTTGAAGGTGTTTAGATTTAATAATAAACTTATTTTCTTTACTCTGGCATGTTTATTTTGTCTTTACAAGATCCAAGCAAAATTATGAATTTGTTATGTATGTACAGGTATGAATGTTTTATATCAGTTGTTCAATCTCTTGATGTAAAAGTTGATTTCAGTATTGCCATTGTTAGAATAAAAATAAATAATCTAAATAAAATATCTAGAATATCTATACAACAGTATACGTGAAAAAAGAAAGTAGAACAATTAATTGAAGAAAAAATTAAATAGACTAGCAACTGAAAATCAAGATCTGCTTTTTTTTTTTTTTTATGAGTTACACTTGCATTTAATGTTTGTGGCTTTAGCAGTAGTTGGTTAAAGACTGAAAAAGAGATGTCTTCTTTTAGGTTGATGTAGTGCTCTCTGAGGTTCCATGGCTTTATACAGCCATGCATAATTTTTAGATGTTCCAAAGATTGCCTAAAGTGACTGTGCTCGCTTTATTCATATCATCAGCAAAGTTCATCTCATCAGCAGGAGAGATACCATCAGAACTTTTCGGCTCCAAAATGTACTTTCCCGGCATAAATCCTATGCATCATACTTACAGAGGCGGAAAAGTACAGGATTACACATCAGTGATGTATTTTTTTTATGTAAAAAGTCTTGCCACTGCTGTTTAACGAAAGGAAGGGGGATTAGAAATAGCCCTAAGAAGGATTCAGCTATCTGTCTTTCTATGCAGATCACAAATACAATGCTCCCACTTCTCACTAGAAATAGCAGGAAAGGAGATCTGATTATCAGAAACTGTCTGTGAATGAGCATAGGAACTTTTGTAGTAGACCGAAGTCCATCTTGTAACAGAGCAGAAGAGTGTCAGTTTCAAAGCTGCTTCAAGCTTTGCATTCAGCTGAGTGCTTGACTTCAGACACTGCTTAAACTATCAGTCAGCGAACCCCAGGATAATGCAAAACGAATGCGTCCACAAATATTCTGCTCTCCAAAACAGTAATTTGTTTAGAGTAAAGCTGTTTATACAGCCTTCTTCCCTTGTCGGCTGCCTCTCCTGCCATCGAACTGTGTATGTCTTCTGGGAAGGCCACTTCTGGAGAAAATCAGCTTTCTCTGGAAGTAATAGGATGTTTTGGTAAGTAGCCCACAGTCTAATATCCTTCTGGTAATGGCAGAAATTCTCTTGAGAGTTTTCTCACTGGCCATATCAAGGAACAATGAAATTAGGAGGACTGACTGGCTCCTTCGCTTTCCTTTTCCTAATCCAGAAAATGAAGATAGAAGTTGCTTACCAGCTGAAATCCTTGCTAACCCAGCAGGCTGAATTCTTGATGACAAAGTTATTCTTAGCTTAATTTATGACTTCTGAGATATTAAGTAGGGTATTTACAAAACATGTTTTCCCTAGGGGTATACAGCTTTTGAGTATTTAATTTTTGCATATTTGAGTATTAAGTTACTTCTTTTCCTAGGTATTTGCAGGTAATAAAGAATATGACTCCTTTATCATTCAGTCTAAAATTACCACAAATCAGATATTGGTATTTATGTGATGGTTTAGAGTCATTTGCATACACAAAACAGGAGAGAGAAGTATGTGTATACAGACAGCATTTTGGGGGGAGAACAACATCATCTAATACATGGCCAGGTAGTCCTGCCATTTCCAGACGCGTTTTTAGGGCAAGTTAAGCTAGTGACTAAGCATAATACCCAATGAAGCATTTATGTCTGTAAAGCAGCATGGTTTTGATTCCAGAAGGCGAATCTGAGAGGGTTTTTTAAATGTTAATCTAGGTTCCGTTCTGGAACTCTTTCTCTTTCCCACCCCTATAAACTTGAGAGCCAAGTTGTTTTTTGATTTCTTTTACCACCTGCTGCTGATGTTCTTTCTTTTACTATTCACACCAAAGCACTGAAAACAGATCAATTTAAAGAAAGTTGTTTACTTTAGAGAATCACTCTTTTTGTCAAGAGATTTTTTTTTAATGGTATTCTTCTGTATTTGACATCTGATCAGATGCTCCAACATGAGGGAAGAAGAAAATACTTTGCTTTCTTAGTCTGTTACACAGTTTTATAGGAACTGGGGAAGTGGGCATGGCATAACTAATTTACCTGGCCCATGAACTCAGATACAGCAGTCATCATTGTTCCTTCTGATGTGTTTTCTTTCACATCCAGTTTTGTAAAAGTAGGTTAACATGGAGGGGATTTTCTTTACTGCTCCATTTTGGTACTTTAGATATCTTTTTACTGATAAGCTAAAATTGAGCATTGCTGCAACTGTCTAGAACCTCCCAGAAGCCTTCTACTCCATGACCATCTGTGATTTTCTCATTTAATGTCCAAAATTGTATTTACAGTACCTTTGTCTGTTGCTTCCCATGATCTGGGCTCTTTATTCATGATCTTCTATCCATGTGCTTCAACAGCATCTGGTTGTCTAAAATGCTAAATTTGGGCAAAATACCTTTTATGTGGACTATCAAAAAAACCTTAAAGTATTTTGTGTCATTACCATTATAGTTTATCCGGTCTCTTCATGGATTGATTGATGGCTGAGTTACGGGTGTGAGATAAAAATAAATGGCTTTAAATTTCTCATGTGTTAAACCAGTATGGCGTTCAGAGGATGCTGGATCTTCTTTTCTGTTCAGTCTTTTTCATTTTGCTTGGGCAGAGACAGTAAACCAATATTCAAAGTTGGTTGGCAATAATAAACTTGTGAAGTGCACACCCAACCTATGGGGCATTATGGTTGCTTAGTTCATGCATGTAAATTTGGGGGTTTGAAAACCAAACAAGTCCACACCCGTAGTGTCTTCTTGGAAAGTTTGTTCTAACATTTAATCCTAGTGGCATTAGTAATTTAATTTTCAGAAATGTTGAGAATTGAGAAATGTTGAGAATTGTCGATTTTTAGAAAAGTCAAAACAACTGGGTGTTTAGCACCATTGGAATGTTATTTTGAAATTAACAAATTGATAAACATGTTAAGAGATTTATGCGCCAGCTGGGGAATATCTCAATGCAATAAATTCCATCTCTTCAGATTTTTTTCAAGTCTACAACATACATTAATTACTTTACACCTGAAATATACAGTAACAGGAGGAAAAATGTCTTAGCTTTTAGAAGTATTATAGTCAAAAACAGCCTTTTGCAAAAAGCCTTTAAAGACAGTAGAGCAGAGAATTTTTGGTGGATACTGTTGATGTGTCCTTTGGCGAGCAAAACCAGATTATTTAAGGATACACTTTTAAAATGGTTTATAGTAATGTTAATCAGAAGAGATGCAGCTGTAGTTAGCTTATTGTACAGGTATTCTGCCATAAAGATTTTAGAGAGCTTTTGCTTTTTTCTTTTGTTTACAAAAGCAGCCTGCACTTAGAAAGACCTCAGTTCTGCAAATGCCTGCACATAGTTCACAGAGTGTAAAAGTAAGTGTGCAAGATGTCTTCGTAGGTTTTGGACTGCTGTGGTTTTCTTGCTGATTAAAATTCTTTTTGTAATACTAGAAGGGTGATGTTAAAGTGGTGATCACTGCTTTTTTCTGTTCTATATGTTTATTAATTACAGCACTTGTAATTAACTTCCTCTTGATAAAAATACAAAAGTTGATATATTATTATGTTCATGTTTATTGTTTTAGGAATCTTTGGATGATTCTCAAGTAGCTGGAGCTTGTGCAACAACAGAAGAAGTGGTACGCTATGAATATCATGTCTTGTACTCCAGCAGCTACCAAGTGCCCGTGCTTTATTTTAGGGCTTGCTTTTTAGGTAAGACCAATTTTATGTTAGACAAAGTGATGAATAAAAACATGTCAGATGCCACAGATGTTAAAAACACAAATTTTATATTAAACAGAGGAACAAAATAATGATCGTATGTAATAAGAAAGTAAGAGATGAGACTGTTCACCAGTAAATTTTATAATACTCCAGACACTGAGCTTCAGGACCTTGGAGTAGATGATATCATCTCAGCCTGAAGGAGGCTGATCTTTGGCTCCTGGCATCTTGCCTGTGGTTGACTAAAACTGCTGATCATTTTTCTTGTTCTTTCCTTTAAATGAATACAAAAACCTTAAAGCTGCAGGTTTGAATTTGACTATGAAATAAGTGGAGAGAATTACAGTGCTTCAGCAGAACTGTGTCTGCTTCTTTGAAGCCTGACTTTGAGCCACAAGGCTGGGGTGTAAATGAACCTTTTAAAGTGTATGTTGTTTTCTGCTGAAATCAGCTGCTTTAAAAAATAACGACAATAATAAGGTATTGCCTTTTTCTATCTATTAAAACTGGTTCTTGAAACACTAACTGATCTTTTTTTCCTCCTAAGATGTACATCTTGTTACCCGTTACTCAATTGCTACAGCTACTGTGATTTTACTCACCATCCTGTCAGGAAGGAAGGAGGAACACAGAGCCTTCCTCCAAGGCCACTGTTAGTGTCACTTATTTAATCAGCAAACATAGAGTGATCACACTGCAGCACTGGCTGTGCTCTGTTCCTCTCTGCCCGAAGACTGCGTACCAAGGGCTGAGGGACTGAAATCTTCAAGTCATTTCTTCAGTCTCCTGCATGGTAGCATCAGCATCTTTTGTGTTTTGAATAATCTCCTAACTTTATCTAGATAAAGATGTCTGACTGTTGCCAGAGATATCTTTTTTCTTTTTAATTAAAAAGTAGCTTAAGATGCTTTGAATGTGTTTGGTAGATTTAATCACTCTCTGCCTTATATTGTTTAATGGTTTCTAATTTTGCAGTGTTAGCATTTTAAAAGGCACTTTAGATTTAAAATTGAAGAACAAATTCTCATAGACTCCCTGGTGAAAAGATTTTAGTCAGAGGTGCAGTTTCAGGAACGGATAATTTGGGGTAAATTTTCAAACTGGGACATGGGGAATTGGGGACATTGCTCTATCTTTACCACCAACAGAACTCATTTGCACACATCCTGCTGCAAATTTATTTCTAGAATTATTACAGGCATTTAGAAATGTGCAGTGTTTTGCCTTTAAACTTATGTGTAGACAGAAGGGTGAAGAAAGTTTTTCTGTAAGAGACACGTTAACCTATTCGTGGTCATGAAAAATGTCATCGTCTTGTTTTTTTTGCCGAATTAATAGTGCATAGTCTCTACAGAAGAGATGGAGATGCTGCAGGTAGAAGAAATAGGACACTATTTCTACTGTACTGTACTTTCATATAATTAGTATTCACCATAAGCAGTTAATCACCAGAGAAGAGCTCCCAGAGACAAAACAAGTTGTTTAGCTTGTCAGCATCAGGGAATCGGAGGTGTTGAAACATGACTCCTTATATCTGGAAGTGGATATTACAGAAGCTAGTGGATGATCTAATGCACAATCGTAGTATTATGTGCCAACAGCTCCCCTTGCAGTACAAATATGTAATTGCTCCTGCAAGTGAGATTATGTTTTAAAATGCTTTTTGGGAACCTTTCACAATGGAAAACAAGGACTTTTTTTGAGATAATTCCTGAAGTCACCTGGGCTCTCTTTCACATTTAATGCTTTCTTTTCAAATATAACGTTCTCTGACTCTTGAAGAGAGAAGGATACAAAATACTGATAATAAGTACTTCTCCAAGAATATTTTCAGCTGTAATTCTCTGATTTCAGTTCAGTGGATAGTTTATTTTTGAAAACAGCAAAATCTGTCATCACTGCAAATAATTTATCTGCCTATACAGTGCTATCTGAAGGCACCAATATGGGTTTTTCAGAAACTTGCAAACATCAGTCAATCACAATCACTTGAGCTCTCTCAGAGAAATATCTTTTGTCTTGCCCTGAGCCTAATATGAAGAAAATTCTAGGTAAAGCCCCGAGATTTTTTTTTTTTCCTGAGAAAGGTCATAGTCTTCCTGTGATAGGCTTCTCACCTTGTTTCTCAGACAACTAGAAATACTCACTGCTTTCCTTATCTGAAATTTTCAGAGAAGAATCTTCTTCTGAGACCTGAATCGATTTCTCACTCTAAATTCCTACTATTGTTTTCAGATTAACTAACAAAATGGGTTATTCACAAGTCTCTTGCGAGCTGCTCATGGTTTCCCTTGAATCCTGTCCATACTGATCCTCATGTTAATTAGAGCATGTTGCAAGAGGTGAAGGTGAGCTATAATCCTTCCAGTGTTTCCACAGCCCTGCCCTGTTTTGTCTTCCCCAGCAGCAGAGCATGGAGGTTGAGTTTAAAACTCTGCTTCCTCTCTGGCAGTATGTTAAGTGGCCATTATAACTCGAGGCCTGCCTAGGAAATAATAATTCTTCTGTTCAACCTGACTAAGTAGTTTTGCTTGTTTTGCAATGCAATTCACTTCCTCACTTTGTATGTTATGATAGCAACCAGTGCCAGCCTGGCCAAATCTGTGCTATTCCAAATAGACTCTAAAAACTTTTCTAGAATAATTAAGTCCTTCTTTTCTCCCTCCATTTTTCACTGACTGCTTGTCTCCAGCAGTCCCTCCTAGGAAAAAGGCTTCTCAAAGGGTCGCTGTGGAGTTTTCCCCATCCTCTCTAGCAGGGTAAGCATCTTCAGGAGCTTGTGTCAGTGAGGACATCTGGTTTTCACTCCTTTCTGCTAGTGGTTGCACTTAAACATTGCAGGTCAGTCCTTCCAGCAGAAAGACAAAAGCTGAATTGTAGCCTTATCCTTGCTGCTGTTTAAATGGGATGAGTTATTTTCTGGAATTCATCTTTAAACCTCTTTTCTCTTTTTTGTCAGAAGAAGTTTGATATGTAAGGTAGTAACAAGGTAATGGCTTGAAATTTTAATTTCAATAGGACTAAAACATTTTGAAAGACATCTAAACTTTCTGGTAGTCTCTGGGGATAGATTTACAGGGAAGATTTTGTTCTGTGCAAGGACAAATACTTCAGCTGAAAATGATTAAATGTGATGACTGTCTGGAAAGATGCTTGGGAACATTACAGGATACAAGAAGATATTTTTAGGATACACATATACATCTAAGAAATATTTTTCACCAGTTCACGATACTTTCCATGTGGCATATATTCCTAAATTCAGACCTTCTGAAGTCCAGACAGTGGTCCTCAGTATCTCAGTGTCAGAGAACTAGGCGTCCTTTCTCCAATATTAGTCTTATGTATGTCATACCTTTGAAAAGCAGGAACCCTTCTTTCTTTTTCTGGCTTCCGAGATTACCAAAGAGGTAGCTGAAGAAATGCATGAACCCCTTGCTGAGATCTGATGTCAGCAATTAGCCCTCTTAGAGACAGATGGTGTAGGCAATTAGCCTTCCCCTTCAGTGCTGGCATCAGCCAGATGGGCTGGGCTAGGTCCAGTAAGCTTTCTTTAATCAGCAGAGTATTTCTCCTTTTCTTCGTCTTTAAGATGTGAAGGAACTTCAGTTTTTTCCTGAATTGTCATCATCTAAAACCATACATAAAAACACCTCTTGCACTGACAGTGAGGTAGCAGTAACAAAATCACAGGTGGACACAGGTATCATTCAGGAAACACCCTGTATATCAAGAAAAAAAAGGCTTGTCTCACACTTTGCTGCTTCTTTTTTCCTGCAAAGCTAGAGAAAGATTCGTGAATACTGACTAAGCACCAAAAAGAAAGAGCAGGAGTAATGGGAGTCAACACAGACTGCACCCCAGCTCACCTAGGAAAGAGTGAAGAAAGGGGATTTTCAAGTTGACCTGCTCAAAATATGTTTAGCTTTCTGACAATACAGATAGATCCCTGCCAATAAAAACCATGCTAATCAGTGGTTAGAGCGAGACAGCTTGGAAGATAATGTAGCTTCCTCCAACCTTGAAGGCATGACTTTCTGTGTTCATAACAGTACTGGGCCTGATGGATGCACTTTCCAGAAATCAGACTTACTCTCTGAAGTCAAAAGCACTCTCTCCTTTCTCAGAAAAATGTCTCTTCTTAAGACCTTGTTCTGTGAGAAAGGGCTGGATCATGGTTTTGGACATACACAAAATTTTGTTAAAAGAAAATCTGCTTTTTAATTATTTCGTACTTCTGGTGATAAAAACAAGTTAACCCCAACTGGATCTTCACCAAGCCTTTTGAAGCAAGTGTTTGTTATTATCAAGGCAGTTTAAATAATAAAAATCAGAGTTTCTGATAGGAATGCTGTAGTTATTCTTGTCTGACTGTTACAGCAGGCGAACTGATTGATTCAAGCCCATAGTGAGTGGCAGAAGTAGAACCAGTATTAGGAGTTCTTGACTCTTATCCATCAGCTTCTTTCTCAAAAAGTATCTCATCTGGTTGTCTCCCAGGCTCTTTTGTCCCTTCTTGTTGCATCAGAGTCTGCATTTTGTCCTAGCACTGATGAGTGGATAATGTGTTGTGTGCCAGGCTTGTGGCCTGTCAAGGGTAGGGTAAATCTGGCATGACCCACAGGCAGCTACCGACTGCAGTGTGGTAGAAATTTCCGTTTGCTCTCTGTGGCAATTGGTGTGATTATTTAATGAGGTGAAATATACAAAGCATGCGTATAACCACAAAGTTTTGATTCTGTCAACACACCTGCTCCCAGCTATACCTGGGACAGGGTTTAGGATGAGCACCTCAGGGGTTAGGCAGGCACCTCAGCATCTGCGTCACCCTGTGGGGATGGTGGATAAATGCACTGCAGGGTGAAACTGATGCCTGCGCCTTCCTCTCCTGCCACTTCTCTTTGCTTGCTGCTGCTGTCGCCTTGTTTTTCTGGCTGTACGTGGGGAGCTCGGCTCCGTGACAAGAAGCGGCGCCACAAGAGGCAGAGCGGCCGCCTGGCTCAGCGGGTGCCGCCGTGGCCCCTTGTTGCTAGCAGCAACAATTACAGGCCGCTCTGTCAGCCCCTAGACACGTGAACGCTGGCAGCCCTGGAAAACAGTGGGCTGAAAGTGCCCAAAGAATATAGAAGTGTGTTTTGTGCCAAGATGGGAGATTGGGATTAACATGGCTTCAGTTATATCGACCTAAATGATTCAATGTGTGCTGGCAGCCCAGAAATCCACCCGCACCCTGGGCTGCACCAGCAGCAGCGTGGGCAGCAGGGCGAGGGAGGGGATTGTCCCCCTCTGCTCTGCTCTGTGAGACCCCACCTGGAGCCTGTGCTCAGCTCTGGGGCCCCAGCACAAGAAGGACAGGGATGAGCGAGTCCAGAGGAGGGCCACAAGGATGATCAAGGGGCTGGAGCAAGTCTCCTGAGAAGACAGGCTGAGGGAGTTGGGTTTGTTTGGCCTGGAGAAGAGAAGGCTCTGGGGAGACCTCTCAGCAGCCTGCCAGTGCCTAAAGGGGGCTGCAGGAAAGCTGCGGAGGGACTCTGTGTCAGGGGGTGTGGGGATAGGGCAAAGGAGAACAGTTTTAAGCTATCAGAGCATAGATTGAGATTAGATATGAGAAAGAAATTCTTCACTCTGAAGGTAGTGAGGCTCTGGACCAGGCTGCCCAGAGAAGCTGTGGCTGCCCCATCCCTGGCAGTGTTCCAGTTAATCTTTAAGTTCCTTTCCAACCCAAACCATTCTGTGATTATATGATAAACAAGTAAAGAAATTCACACACAATGAGGACTTTTAAAACATGTAACACAGCTCCAGTCAGATGACCTGAGATGAGTTTTATCATCCATACTTATCTTTTGATACAGAAACAGGAGGAAGAACAAAGCAGACTACAAAAACTTAACACTCTTCTTCACTTCCAGCTGCTATCTAACATACTAGGACTTCTATCAGTCATTTGAGATCTTAGTGTAACTTTTATTTTATTTAGTTTTGTTTTGTTTATTAAGTTTCATTCAGAGGGAAAAATGACAGACTTTGAGGTCTTCATCCTGCAAAAAGCAATGGGAAAACTACCCATTAATCACCTGTCTTTTGCAAGGGTCTTACAGTTCCCAGCTGTGAAGCTAAACCTCATGTTCATTTTAAGTATTGATAAGTTATTCTTTCCTGCTGTATTTGTATTCCCATCTTCTAGGAAACTGAGTTAGTCAATTAGATGAGAATTTATAGGAATACAATACTTGGGAGTATGTATGAAGTCTTACTAAAAACAAAACAACAGAAAAAAAAAAAGACTTTATACTCATTTAAAGCTTAATGAAATATATTATAATTGTGCAGAAAATTCAGAATGTAGGGAGGCTTAAATCCAAGGATATTTCAATATGTAAGTGCCTGATCAGAATGCCCAGATCAATTTTTGTTCTTATGTGAAACGCTGCAGTTAGTTTATAATAACTGTTGAAGTGTATATCTGACTGTGATCTCACTCTGGTGTGATGCAAAACTTCTGGTTTTAGTTTATATGTATTTTTATCTGAAACGAAAATAATTCTATGCCGAAATATGATGGACAGTATGCTGCTTTTCATACACAAAGTAATAAGACCCATGAGGCAAAACTCAGGTAATTTTTAACTATGTGATTAATCCTTGGTCCCATATTTGATAATTTCTATAAATGAGATGGTTAGTCAGAGTAATCCATTCCATCTCAATTTGCTCAAGTGTTGCTATAAAAATTCACAGAGATGTACAGGGCAAAATCTAGAGTGGTAAATCAAATTTTTCATTTGAATGTATGTTGTTTTAGATTTTCCATTTACACTCACTCTGAGTGAGTGTAAATTTTGCAGGTTGTATAGAAAACATAAAATTGCAAGTATCTATGGTATTTTGTATTATTTGTACACAGATGATCTGAGCATAACTATTTCCTCCTAAACTTCACTTACTCTCTAGTAAAAAATTTCTCAGCAAGTGTTAGACTATTGCCAGAACAACTTTGATATCTGCCATCACAGGACAGGGGAGATGCAGGTCTAGCAAGTCTCATGTTCCTGAGGATGGCATAGCGTATCTACTTAATATTCTGTTGCCTTCGCAGATACTTCATTTGCTGCACATCTTAATGCTTCTGTTATATGGTGCTTAAGTAAGGGCAGAACTTGGTGCAGTTTTTTCAATGCATGCAGAAGATAAGATAAAACAGAGACTGTAGGCAGCTGTTTTTAACTTACATCTAAACATGGCATTCAAATGTTAATTGGATGAATAAATCTTGTTCATTTTACAGACATGAAAATGTCAGTAGAATAAAACTAGTTATCACAGGATAATGGTCTCTGACACCTAATAGATGTTACGATGAAGCAACTTATTGAAAGTATATCAAAATATCCTATTGCTATTTGTCAAAAGCAAATATTCTGAAAAAATTGACATGATTATTTTCAAAGTGGTAATACCTTGGCATAATTCTAACATCACCGCTGAAATGTGCTGTGACAATGTGGCTCAAGAAAAAAATGTCTTAATGTCTCAGATGTTTCAAAATATGTCTCAAGGAAAGAAAAAAAAAAAAAAGTCCTCTAAGTTACCAAAGGGCAGTGAACTTTTGACTGCATAATTTTGTTCCTTGCATTTTTTTCCATTCTCTCACTATGAATTACATGTATTTACATGAAATAACTGTTAATGATACTATTCTGTGGTTTTTAATCTCTCTTACTCAAGCATTGTTTTACAAAGTTAGTTTAACTTTACAACTTGAAACCGGGAAAGTGAGTTGTTCCTCTCAGGGGATGGAGAAGTATAGGATAGTTTTGAGAATTTGGGCTAGCTTTATACACACATCCAGTTAGGATTTGAGCATTACTGTTCTGGAGTTTTGAGGCCAGAAGCAGCTCAGTCACATTCTGCTGTTTTTTCCATCTGTCTGCAGATAATCAGTATTTTCAGATTTTCTTTTGCTGTACTCTATTAAAGATATAGCCTGCTTAAGAGCGCTGACTGTGGGTGCTTTTTCCCCTCCCCTCTACCACAGATGGAAGACCTCTAACTCTGGATGAAATATGGAAAAGTGTTCATGCGTGCTACCAGGCTCGTCTGCTGGAGGGGCCCTGGGACACTATTACACAGCAGGTAAGAAGCCACTCGTCCATTACAAAATTGATGGTTGCAATATATGCCCAAATCCTCAATGGCCTTATTTCTCTCCTGGACACAAATAAAATATATACAAGTCTTACTGAGGTGCTGTTGAGCCAGTTATGAACAACAGTTTCAGACCTGGATTTTGAAGAATACATAGATGTTCACCACATAAGACTTAGTGTGACCATATCTCTCGTTTAAAATCCTTCTCAAAAGCCAGTCCTGAAAACTGATAATTTCTAAGTAATTTTGGGTTTTGGCAACTATAGAAATAGACTTACTTGCTTACTTAAGTAAAATATAGCGGTGTAATAGTTCAAAGATTGTCTGTTAATCAAATTACCAAAAAGACTGTGTAATTTTCAATTTTAAATAGACCTGCAATCCCAAGAATTGAAGGAGAGAAAATTAGTCTCTCAATCAAATAATATGTTGTTACTGACTAATGTACTTAAGAATCAGTGGTTAATGAACACCATGTTTTACAAGAGGAAGCAGATTAGTAAACTCTGTTATCAGTGCCTTGTTTTAGAGGTATTCAAATCACTTTTATTTGAAGTGGTCTTAAAGTCACTAGATTATTTCAGCAATTTATGTCCTATTCGTAGAATTGTGATGGTGGCTGTCTCGAAAACAGTCCCGTTTGTGCCCAGGAAGATGTGGCTCAGAGCTGAGCTGTGCACTCTGGGTTCTCCACTCAGCTCCAGGCCTCCAGTGCAAGTTTGGACAAAGAGTGGGAACTCTCCAGGTGTGAGGTTTTTTATCATCAGAGGAAGATACCAATGTCTCTTTTCTTTCCCCACTTCCATCACTGGCTTCTTGATCTTAGCTGCTTCCAGGTACACAGGTCTCTTACGGGAGCAGCTGGTGCAACAGGAGTATAACCTCAACTGAGGTCTACAGGTGTTTCCATAATTCAACTAATACAACTTAATTACAGGATGCCTATTTTTAAATGACACTCAATCATGGGAACACAGGCAACGTTGATGTTTTTGCAGCCACAGACTATTATTTGTATTATAATAGCTCCCTGAGAACTTAACAGGCATTGGTTTTCAGATGTTTGTTGTGCATTTCTGAATTCTAATTGTGAGTTTGCAGATTCTGTCATAATAGATGCTTTTAAATAAAGTATTAATTATCTGGGTTGTCTACTACAGAACGAAGATGAGAAAATTAGATTTAATAAAATAATAGATTAGCTGATAACTCCCTTTCTGCACAAGAAAGTTTTGTAGTTCAGATTGTAAAGTTTTGTGATTCATAGCTCAAGTTTAAGATTCAGAGCTAAATCATGACCGTTTCTGCATAGAAAGGCAGAGGATTCAATTAACTTTGCTTTCAATCCATTTGAAAATCCATTGCTGGTAGATAGAGACCAGTAACTCTTAATTACAGGCAGATGCTAGGAATCCTTTGGGGCTGACATCTCAGGTATTTCCCAGATGAGCTGTTCTGGCTTGTGGATAGCTTACAGTCCCACCTGCAAAAATGTATAGGAGAGTCTGTTATCTGCACTCCGGAGGTGTTACTCCTTCTCTACACTTCTACACATCATACTGTGGCCTGAAGCCACATTCACGCTCCTCTATAGAAAGCGCTGTCTCTTTCTATTTGTCTGCAAAGCACTGCAAAAACCCACAGCACAGTGTAGGTAATAAATCATAATGCAGTACTACTGAGAATAAAGCGAAAATAATATGTTTGAAATGTGTAAAATCAGAGTGATGGAAGCCAAAAGGAAAAGCAGGTCACTCCCACCTGGAGATTACTTTTGCCTCTTAAGATACAGTAAAGTAAAACTGGCCTGCATCTGTTAACTAGGGAAGTAAGTGTGTGAGATACATGCATGCAGGGGCTTGCAGGAACAGGTTTTATGTTGGTAAAATGTGTGGTGTGCTGAGCCTCTTGTCTCTGCGGCACCTTTCCAGAAGTGGTTCAGCCCATGAGTCCAGTGACAGAAACTAAGATATAAAGAAAAACATTTTGGAGAAATTAGCGGAGTTATAGCAGCAAAACACTACTGGACATAACATTGAGGTGATATTCCATTAAATAAGTCATTGCAGACTAAGTTAAACTGCTTTTTCCCAAAATAATGTGGATTGTGCCTCAGGCTGATAGCATAATATTGGAACTGCTGGCAGGTAGAAGGTAAGATCCTCCAGCAGTTCCATGAGTGATTTGGAATTAATTTACCTTTTTTTTTTTTTTTTTTCCTATGCCTTTTGTATGTACCTCATTTCCCTGAATACCATGTACCTGTGGCTTACGGCTGTTGAATTCTGCTGACTTGAGGGAGGTTAGCCTGCTTCACATCAGTATTGAACCGGGTCCAAAGGCCCCAGCTGCATTCCTGGATTGAAAATGTACTTTCCCACATGGCTGTGAGAGAGAGCCTCTGGGAAAGCCGCTTTAAGAGGTCTACAGTTTTAATTTTAGATGAAAGCACACAGGCACCGGGCAGTGAGGATGCACTGGCCATCCAGCCAGGTGATAAGAAGACAAAGGGAGTGCATGGTTTTGTGCATACATTTCTGTCTGAGTCTGAGGGGAGGCAAAGCACCAGCACAATTAACAGTGCCAACAGTATTGTATTTTAAGTGCCAACAACTGCTGGTATAACAAACACTTCCCCTTGTAAATTGAGAGATACATATGCCAGATCAAATAGAAAACAGCAGTGAAGATCAGAGCATTCTCAAAGGAATTACAAAAGATAATAAAAACTTACAGTAAGCAATAGCCTGCAAGGCTCAGATCAAAATGGGAGTTAGGTCTGCAAGAAAAAGTGTTTTTTTGCCCTCAAGTGGGCCAGGGTTCTGAACTGAAATACCAAGTGTTTTTTTGTTTTTTTTTTTTCTTTTTTCTTTTTTCTCCTGCATTTCTGCTGACCAATTTTGCTATGTGGGTTAGGCTTTGCCTGCAGGGACATAGATCATGTAATGCAAGTCACTGGGCAAACTCACCAAAACAGGCTTGAACTCTCAGTACACGTGGACAGCAGAGAGAGAAGGTTCAGGATTTTGCTCCAAAACAGAGCAAAACTTCTACGAGCAGTTCACCACTGGGGAAAAAAAAAAAAAAAAAAAAGAGCAGACAACTATCAAAGGGTAATGTTACTTACCTTTTAACAAAGGCTGATTTTGGACTTCAATTCAAGAGTTGACAGATTAGGAAAAAAATTCTTACTGCCATTTTTTAATCACAGACCCAGGATGTTCAACCAAGCATTTGGGACTCACATTTTAAGTGTTTTATGAAATGTGTATAGCATGCCAGTGTACAGTTGTAATACAACTATGTTTTGTCTTATACTCTGTATGGCAAAATATAGCAGAGATCAGGAACTGAAACATAGTATGAACTCTGAAGAGTTTAGCTATTTGGCAATTATATCACCAATATAATTGAAAACAAATTTAAATAAAACTTTGAACTTTTCTGTTACTTTTGATTATTATTTGAAAGGCATGTTCATTTTCAGAGAAAGCGTCTTCAGATATTTTTACTGACTAGATTATTTTTACTGCAGTAAGCAGAAGCCAACTAGTTACCTTCTCATAAATAAATTAGTATGATAAGGTTGCATAGTATTTTATAATGATAATTGATAAATGGTGATGATTTAATTGCACTTCCTCTAGTAATAATCTTAAAATGCTCAAATGAAGTTCCTGTGATTGGCTTTCTTGTGAGTTAAATCTCCCTGGAGTCTTCAGTCATCCCTTTTCTACATCCGGAGATAACTTGCTTTAGCTGTTTTAAATAATACAAATCAATTATAACACACAGCTGTTTAACAAAACTTCTAAATGTTGCTACAGGTCTCTGTGGGTATTTCCTGATGGCTTATAATGACATCAATTTAGCACACCTGGTAAGATCTGTGTTAGCTGGAAGTAGCTTAATTCTGCAATGACAGGAAAATTAAGGAGTATTTATGGATTACTGTTGCATTTCAGAACTGTTGCCAACTGTGATTTTAGCTTCTTTTTGAAGAGTCAGAAAGGGAGTTGCAGACATGGCATGTCTGTGTCCTGAATATCTTCCTTGTAATTTTGTAGATGCTTTTGAGGATATCCTGCATTAGCTATTACTCTCTACGTATTCTGAAAGAATGTCGCTTTGCATTTTTTAATAGTGGATTTTAGAAACGTACTCTTTCGAAGAAGCTCCTTTCTGAGTGCCTGTTATAACTTTCCTGAAATACAAAGAGAGCTTTCCTCAGTTGCCCCTCAGCTGGTTTGTCCCATTCAGCGTGAATTAGGATGCCCTAGGGGATCTTCTGGGCACCTCAGACTGCCATCCCTGTTTTTTTCCTGACTTTTTAATGTACTTCCTAAGCTAGTTATGTATTGGCCTTAATGACAAGTAAGAAATATCGGTGTTTACAAAGGAAGACAGAAATGTCATGAATCATAGAATCATTCATGTTGGAAAAGACCTCTAAGATCATCTAGTATAATCTTTAACCTAATAAGGACAAGTCCAGCATTAAACCATGCTATTAAGTTCTACATCTACATGTTTCTTGTAGATCTCCAGGGACTCAGCCACTTCCCTGGGCAGCCTATTCCAATGCCACACAACCCTTTCAGTAAAGAAACTTATCCTAATATCCAATCTAAACCTCCCCTGATGAACTTGAGGCTGTTTCTCCTTGTCTTATCACTTGGTGCGTGGGAGAAGAGCTCAATCCCCATCTTGCTACGAGCTCCTTTCAGGTACCTGTAGAGAGCAATGATGTCTCCCCTGAGCCTCCTCTTCTCCAGGCTGAACAACCCCAGTTCCCTCAGCCGTTCCTCGTAGGACTTGTTCTCCAGACCCCTCACCAGTTTCATCGCCCTTCTCTGGATTTGCTTGAGCACCTCCATGTCCCTGTAGTGAGGGGCCCAAAGCTGAACACAGCACTTGAAGTGCGGCTCCACTAGAGCCAAGTACAGAGGGACAATCACTTCCCGAGCCTTGCAAATAGGATGAATGTAAAAATAGCACTGGAGAGATTTCAATTAATAACGGGAAAAAAACAACCCAGGAGCATTCTCCAAAACCTCCAAGCAAAAGTATCCAGCTAAAAAAAAAATTTACGGTAAATGTGAATAAAAGTCTATAGAAAGGAATGATGAAGTATATTGTGATAAGGGATGGCAGCAAGAGAGACACATTTCTCTCACATATGCTCTTATATTTAGCAGAGAAGTCCAGTACAGTTTTAGGTAGATACATAGTGGTATTGTGTAAAAAAGCTCCAACGTAATGGTCCTTCTTCGTGTAAATGAACGGCAGGTTCACTGCTTTAAAATCCAGGTATGATACACCAGAGGCATAGTAAATCAGCAGAACTCCAAACATGTCATGGTGAAATGCTAAATGATGAGACAATTTGAAAAGAAAGACCACAAGAACAGGAGAAAGGATCCAAAACAAACAGTGGAGAACAGAGAATAGACCTGAAACAAAGGTGGAAAAATCTTAATATTAAAGTGAGCATATTTTATGACAGGGTAGTGCATTATTTAACAACCAGAAATTTAAAACAAAGTTTCAGTTTTTCAGTTTATCTGTAAAGGTAAAGGTTTATTAGTTTAACTTTTGTTGTTTTGGAAATATTCTCCAGCATGAATAGAAGATGTGCAGCAGTTAAATGTAACTTATGTTTATAGCTAGAACTTCTGTCCTGAAATTACATGGTATTTGGTCCTTCTTGTAGAAGTTGACAATACAGAGTATTAAGGTAAGTGCCTGTGAATAGGAGATTTTGTCCTCTAATTTTTACATACTTGCTTTTCAAAATTATGGCCTGATGATGCATATAGTTACCTATTAAAAGGTGAACTAAGAAGACCCATTTATTTTCCAGGCACCTTCCAAAACTTATTACAAAATAGTAGAATATTTATTGGTTTGGACAATGGGTGAAGGCACTAGCCATTTTCATCCTGTCTTTGTGCTGGGGGGTGTTTATAAAAATGTGCACAGAACAACTTCAGCAGGGAAGAGTGAAACATTCCCACCTCCAAAATGCAGCTCAGTGGTACAGTGGTGTGGCTACCTTCCTATGAAGTTAAGAGCTTTACTCTAAATCAAGAAGAAAAGAAATCTGAATCTAGGTCTCGTGTCTCAGATTAGTTCTTTACTTGCTTGTAGAGTAAAGCGGGGTATAACGGCCATCTCTTCTTTCTTTTTGGTATGTTTTGTACAATACCAGGTTTGGTAGGCATGTTGTGTGGATGGCTGTGGGATTCAGTTTGGGGTGTAGGCCAGAGGTTTATGTTCTCCAGATATAGTTGTTTATGCCCATGGCAAGTAGCAGAAAAATGTTTTCTTCTTCTGTGAGGGGGGACTTAGCACTCTGAGAAACAGGTCTTCCAAAGGCTAGGAGGAAGCAAAGTGAGAATTTTAGAGAATTTTGGATATAAATCCCTGAACATATGTGCCCGAGTTCATTTTTGCTTCTCCTCATTTGTGCCAGTCCATGTCTCAGTTACTTTTTTCTGTTTTTAAGCAAACTAACAAGATGATTTTAAAAGTTGAAGAATAAATCTGATCACAGTCAGGAAAGAAGCATCACCAAAAAATTTTTTTTGTTTTGTTTTTTATGAGTGTCATGTTGTCATAAACCCTGACCTTGCCCTGAGAAAACAAAGTCATAAACACAATCAAGTAAATCTGCTAAGTTTTAATCAATGCTTCGTGATGATGGAATGTAAAATCAAACATCCAAGGATAGAAATCGAATTGCATTATTACAGGAGGCTCAGCAGTTGAAAAACTGCCCAATAAAACAAGAATGAAGGCTTGGTGACTTGAAGGTTCTGTAGAAATAGTCTAAAAAACTAATCTGTGAGTCAGGACTCTGAAAGATCATGGAAGTTAACAGAGCACATGCTGCCTTGCTCATTCCCTGTCCCTCATCAGGTTTTACCAAAACCTCTTCAGACCCAGATGCTTCTGTTATCAAAATATGATTTAGGGCTCTGCCTGCAGGGCACTCCTCCTAACCATGGGAGTGGACAAGGTTCATTTATTGTATGTCGGTTCTGTTTTTGCTGCCAATAGGTTGGTGTTTTGGTTCTTCTAGTGCTTTGCTGTCACCTCAGAAAAAAAAAAAAAAAAAGACATCAGACATTCTGATACTGACTCTCAATGCAGTACTTTGTGAGGACAGTTGCAAGTCTTAAATCTCAGGGCTATATTAAATTCCTAAATGTGGTAGATCATTGTTGTCTATGTGGTAGTCTGTTAAAAGATCCTCCACGCTGTTCCAGGTCTTAGCTTACAGGCTCACCTTGTGTAACCCTTAAAATAGAAAGGTGTGGGCTGCTGACACCAACGCTAATTGAATGAGGCTGAAGATGATTGTGCTGTTTTCCTTCTGCACTGTGCATGCATCTTCATGTTCAGTCTATTCAGCCCTTTTATGAATCCTCATCTACAATGAAGAAAGCTATTCGCATTTACTAACAACACTTCTACTACAAAATGGAATATTTGCAACCCTGTCCCACAGATTTTAAATTTCAGAACAGCAAGTGATAAGGAATTCTCCTGTGTCTGATTTGTTACTATTGTTTATTTCTCAATTTCACCTAAATCAGATGTTTTTCTCCTGTCATGTGGTACTTAGCAGGTAGTTGTAATATCATCTCTGTTATATGTCTATTCTGTCACATAAAAAGTAGTCATCCAAATGAAAACTTCCCAAGAACAGCACAGAACTGCAGTATTTTTCCAGAGTCTGCGCTTTTTCAATATGTAGTTAAGAATCTGAAAGACATATTCTTTATAGAACTTCAATAATCCTGTCCATTACATCACTTAATTTATAGCAATGTTAACAGAAAAATCAATAAACATTATTTCTAAAATGTCAAGGATGTTAATGGTGTGATTTAAAAAAGGAAGAAGATTCAAAACTCTGAACAGAACACTTTGATATAGTGTTGTAGAGGCACATCTTGCTGAAACTGTGGTAGGGAGGATTTAAATCATTATGGCTCAGTCATCTTGAAAAATGTGTGTAGGTAGCTATTCTTAGACATACAAATCTTTCTTGCCATATTGTGGGATTTTGCTAAGTGGGGGAGGCTGTATACAGTATATCTTAACAGAAGGTTGCTAAGATCTCTCTTAAATCACTTTGACTCATATCAACAGTTGCTATGGATCCCCTGCTAATATTTTTGGAAAATTATTAGTACAACTTCCTGAGGAAAGGGAATCTTACCAGCATGGATTGGAAGGCTGTTTCAGAGGGAAAAATCTAAGAACGGAAAAGCTGGGTGAATATTTATTTCAATCTAAAATTTTCTGTGATAGATTGAACTTCTGTGGTTGAAAACAAACAATAGTGGTGTACAAGCTAGCAAGAAGGTTTATTTGAAAACTATGCATTAATTAATAATGTATAGCTGCCCTACAGCTGAGTCATGTTTCTCCCAGTAAGACTTTATGGGCATAAACCTAGATTGACTAATTTCATAGGAGGAATAGACCAAACAGTGGACTAGTACTGAAGGGTATAGAATAAGCGAAGAGGCTTAATGGGTAATGTTCATATGGAGGTGAAAAGTGGTAGGAGGATCCTTGCTGATTTCTGGGGAACAATTCAGGATAGACTTTTAGTGTTATTGCTCCTTGAATTGATCAGTTATTCTGAAATGGAGATTTAATAATATTTCTACACTGATACATAATTAATTGAATGAATTACAGTGTAGTAGTATTGATTCCCTTGATTCTTCTCTGCTTCTGTAGAAAAAATGTGACAGTGCTACACATTGCATTTGCACAATTTCTCTAGCAAGAGAGATTCCACAGAGCCTCCCAAGAAGAAGATGAAATAGCATATTCCTTCCCTGGTCTGGCATTGCTCATTGTAGGCAGAGATGGGTTGCTCTTCTGTCTTCCCCTGCAGTGACCTCCAGCAGGCCTGTATGGACACAGAAAATCATTACTGATATGAGGCTGGTTACTGAATATTCCGCCTAATTGAATGTTCCTGTGAAGAAAAAATTAAAGTACACAGTAATATCGATTGCACAGTGTGAGGCAAATAGATATCATATATGTCACAAAATCAGCTCCACATGAAAGACAACTGTCATGGTCACAAAACTGTTATAAACTTAATAACAATTCCTGTTTTTTTTTTTTTTTCTTTTCTTTTTTTTTTTCCTGCAGCAAGGGCTCTTGGTCAAGCCCTTCTGCAGATTTTATTTATTTATTTAAGAAAAGCTTTTAAAGTGCCATTTAAATGGAGGTTCGGTATCCAGGTTAACAGATCAGCAGTTCAAAAGCATTTAGACCAATTCATGAGACCACTTGTCCATAAATGGATTCAAAAAGACCACGCATGAATGTGTCCTCCATCATCTGTAGTACAACAAGCACAAAGGGAGCAAACCACAGAAAAAAAACGGGCTCTGCTCTACCACAACAGCCTTTCCACCTGCCGCTGTTGCAGACCAGACCCAGTGCTGGATGGATTCTGTTCCCATCCAGTAGGGCACTTCTTACATTCTTCAGACAGTCCGAGGTTCAAAAAGGAAGGTGAACTCATCAAAGGAGATGGATTTTCTTCATATGGTCAGACCAGGGTATGAAGCTGTGTATAGACCCTGAGGACTTGCAAAACCACCTGACAGCTCTTAAAGTTGAAATTCAGACAGAGGCCAGTTTTGCCTTCTCATTTTGTATACTGTGTTTCTGGCTGCATAGCAGCCTAATTCAGGAGTAAGGAGACACACTGCTCAAAATGCCTTGGCAGAATGGGAGTTACGGCTCCTGCAGCAGTGGTATGTTCAAACTTCTGTAGACTTTTGGGCTCTCTGAAGAGAGCTCAGTGTTTCACTCATTTGTTGTCACAGACACTGAGGTATTCCAAGTCTTTTTTGAACTCTGAATACCATTGTTACCAAAGCACTTAGCTGCAGCTCTGGGAAGGTCTTGTAGCAGACTGTTTCAGTTCCTTTTGGCATTTTCTGTTCTCCACCTTTCTTATGCCAGCATTCACTTTTTTTGGTGCTCGCTAATCCCAATTCAAACTTTTTACTCTACCATATAGTGTGTATGGAGATTCTTGGGCAACTTGTGACAGATCAGGCTTTTACACAGCACTATGCTTGTAGCCTTATATTGGGTCTATCATCAGGAAAATTACCACGAATATTGATGGTCTTAAAGTGTCTGTGCAAGAATAAGAATTTGCTGTTTCAGTAGTTATTCAGAGTATTGGTCCAACAAATGGTATTTCAAGTAATATGCACTATGGGGTGCTTTAACTGGAGGATCACAGTCATCTAGCATTATAAGGAGAGATGAGGAACAAAGAAAGTCTTCCTTTGGCCTGAACTCAGAATGAGGGCTGAGTCACATTTTTACGGACATTTGATTGCCTTCTTATATTTGATATAGTCAAATTAGTGTTCTACTGCTCTGCTGCAGAAGAAATTTGCTTTCCATTCATTACCCTGTGGTAATTGTCTGTCTTCTGACAACATTATAGCTATTAGTCATACTTCCTTCTTGATAAACTATATAGAGGAGGTAGAAATATATGCCATCTCATTTGCTAGTTACAGTATTTCAAACTCAAAAGTCCAATGAAAATCTCTCTTCCCAATATCTTCTTGTCCAGAAATTCCTGGGATTATAAAGTGAACCCTTCGGGGGCACATTTATCAAATGCCATTATGGATTTTTTTTTTCTTTTTTTTTTCTGAACTCAACATTTTTTAATCAGAGTTGGAAATCTGTCCCAAAATCTTTCCATACTTATACAGCTTGTTGGATCTTTCAGTTTTGCACCTTAGATGAATCTCTTAACTTAAGAACAGATTTCAAATAGTAATTAATTAAGACTATAAGCTACATAACTAAAATGGTGACAACTGAATTAATCTTATTTTGGCAAGCATGGAAGAGGAATCATCTGTTTATTTTCTTGGAAAAATGGCTGAGATGCCATTTCTTGACAATATAATTATGGACCTGCCAATTTTTAACTATAGAATTTTCTTAAAGAATCCTAAATGCAACTTACATGCTTTTGGGAAGTTTAGGCTTTAAAAACATAGCTTTGTCTGAGCGTCACCTAGTGCTTTATTCCACTTTTTCTTAAATTTAGTAATTCAAATCTGGTTTTATATATAAGCATCAGCAGTGTTGTCTATTCTTGTTTAATGTTATGCTTGTCCTGCGTGACTTAGGTATGCCTTTAAAAGATATTCTGTTAGATGTTAAATTATTAAAAAAAATAAATATATATGTAAATTGCAAAAGAGGATTATCGCCCTCTCAAAACTGTAAATATTCTGGAATAAGGCAGATGAACCAATTTCAGGGATGAAATATGAAATAGGTCTTGGTTATCTAGTTATTTAAGTTATTTTTTATTCTGTAGTATTAAGGTGATACAATTGTACGCTCTGCACAAAAAGTGCATATGCATGTCAGATCTTAAGACATTCTTTTCTGTTGTTATCACTGTCTTAGTTACAGAAACCACTATATGGAAAATGTATTTATCTTCTGAATAAACCTGAAATAGGAAGGGCCCAAAGATGTAAAGTAAATGAAAGTGAAACTTCTGATTAAACACATTTCTGTCTGTTGCCCTTGAAAACACTTTATTTCTGGGTAAATGGCTTTGTCTAAATGACTTTCTAACCTGCACTGTGCATTATACAAGAAAAGCAAAGTTGGCCTCAAAGATTTTGGATTGAAGTACCATTCCTGTTTTGGATGCACGTCCTATTTCTGGTAGCTTTAAAAATGGAAGAGCAAGATTGATGTTTTTGTGACATTTGACTACAGACACGTTCAGGTGTCACATTCAGCAGAAGCTGAAGATGTCAACGTAAGTCACAGTAAGTTAGCAATGTAGAGGTGATGTGTGCATGGAACGTGGTGGTTAGAGCTCTGTCCAAATTAAAAAACAATTTTATTGCAAACTGTAGACAAAAGGCTGCATTCAGGCTGTGATCAGCCAGCTTTCATGTCATTAGCAGGGGTTTAAGATGTCCTTTATGGAAAAAGGAGTGGCAGTTTGTGCTCTGAAGAATTTGTTTCTTCAGAAACAGCATTTCCACCGTCTTGGCCATGATGGATTTGAAACAGCAGGTACAAAGTGTTAAATGTGGTTCATTTTACAGAAATTCTGGCTGCATTAAGTATTCTCGTATATTTGTGTTGCGGAATCTGCCAAAGCAACTCCATTTTCCTCAGAAAAACTCCAGCAGTTTGATTAATTGGTTTTTTGACTTGGACTTCATACTTGATGCAAGAAGAAAGCTTATTTGACTGTGTGGGGTTCACAGTTGTGAAAGTATTAATAAAAACATGTTGCTGAAGGTAGTATGTCTTTGGAAATACACAGGAAACACATACATTAAATCATAAAGGCAACTGTAACTGTCCCTCTCCAAAGAACTTGAGCGGGAATTAAAATCCATCTGTAGCCTTCTCCTCCAAAAAGTGGTTCAGTAATGACAGAAAATCGCTTTTTTCGTCTGATTTTCACTTTTTTTGTCTCATCAGGCTCCTTTCAGGTTTTACCTAGCTCAGTACCATTGCAGATTTATTTTGATTATTTAAGAAAATGCAGGAGAGCAGAGATAGTTGCACTTTTAGAGTCATTCTCCAGCACCCGCTACAGACAGAAGTAGGCTGTTTGATCCTCAGCACGCTTAGCGATAGGAGTCCTTCTCTGTGTTTTACTGCAAAGTTGTAGGAACTTTCCTCAGTTACATCAGTAGGATGACTTGACTTCTGTTTGTAATATGTCACCTGTCCCAGGTAATAAACTATGCTGTGCCCACTAAGACGGAAGGAGCTTTTAAAATGCTTTTTGGATATGACAACTTTTACAGCAAGCACATTCCTTTCACCAGCCATTTTGCCCCATCTGAAGATTTTTTTGATTATCACTTCTCTGTAACCAATACCAGTCCTATTCCTTAAACACTGTTTTTATGAAGTGGCTGCACTAGTAGAAATGTTGTGACCCACATCAGTAGAAAGGAAAAGCACTACACAGTTAGTATTCTAGCAGCTTTATTACTATCATCTGTGCCTTCCAACGGGATGATAGAAATTCCTGGTGTAATTGAAATTCCTTAATGCTGCTTCTGCAACACAGCGGTGCCATAATAATGGAGTTCCTGTTGCAGTAATTCCATTATTAGGGGAAAATCTGTAAGAAGAAGAAAACAGAGAGAGATGTTTGGAACATGGTTCTTGTAACAGCTGTTGCTGTCCTGTTGCCTTTGCAAGTACCATTACTGGACCTTGTAATCACAACACGCATATGCTCATCTGACTTCACTGCTCAGGCTTAATGTCCCCCTAGCCCTCATTCATAAAAACATTACTTGCTTTTTACACCCAAACTGGAGCGTGTGTGTAATCGAAGCATGAAGTCTTCCTTTGACCTCAAGTTCAACGTGCTTTGGGTTCCACGTGTGCAGTTATTGTTGTGGTCGTGGGACATAGAGTCAATCTGAAGAGAAAAATTATATTGCTGTCTTTCTGAATAAGAAGAGTTTGATTTTATTGACAAGTAAGTTACTACTGGTGTGTATAAAAAATAAGGAATGAAAAAGGAGGTTGTGAATTCAAGGCCATAAAATACTTGCAGCATCATAACCCTGTGTGAAGGATTTTTAAATAAGAGTAGGCATTTATTTCAGTAAGTGGGGTTAAAAGTTGGTGAAAAGGGAAGGGCCTGCAGCTTCCTTATTCATTGCATCACTGTTTCCATTTTCTTGAATGGAAGAGATTATGGAGGTCACGATTTATTAATCCTACCTTCTTTTTCTGACCTGATGATTGGGATTGCAAACACTGCTGGGAAAATACCTGGAGATGGTAGGTGCTGGATGTGGTGTTTGGTGGCAGTATCCTGCATGAAAGTTTTGACACCCCTCCGTGATGATATTTGTAAAACAACATCATGCAGACTGGATCGGGGCAGAGTTAGTTTTAGGTACAAATCCCTTGCACTATTGTAAACGGAGAGGCCATAAATGTTATGATGTACGATCTAAGGCAGGTTAATGTAGCACTGGAGAAAATAGAAGCCATTACGACTGGGTGAGCTCCAGTTATGACAGAGAAGATAAATGGTGCTGTTACAGGAGATGTACTGACAACAAAATACCTGCTGGCTGGCAAAGAGAATAGCGGAGCACAGCACAGCTACCTACAGGCAATTACCCGATACCTGAAGTAATGTTTATTTTTAATTCAAATCTGACTTGGGTAGTATTTCCTACGCGCACTGATAGGTAAAGTGACATAACCCAACCTGATGGAAGTTTTGTATTTGATTGTATGTGCACGTCGGAGCCACCCATTTTTTTGCCACTATTCAGACTCATCTCTGACATTTCACTGCATTACAGGCAGTGCTCAGGGCCGGAGATGAAGCTCGTCTTAACCCCTTACACCTCACGGCCTTGCGAGGACAGCCCAGTTACATCAGTAAATGGGGGCAGAACGGGTGAAGGACAGTTGGTCGAGTACTGGCATACCTGACAGGCTTCATGAAAACAGGCCTCTCTGTGCCACACAGAAGAAGCTGCTGCCAAACTGAAATGTTTCCTCGTCCTCAGGGAGCCTGTGGCATTCCTTTGGTCGTCGTTGTTGCTGAGGGTTCGGGCACACTAACAAAAACCTCAGTGAAAGAGGTTTACATACAGAAGCTGTTACGCTCCTCAGTCATGTGTAGTGTCCCTACACAGAACTAAATTCATTATCAAACTACCAGTGAAACATTTCACATCTCTTACGTGGTTTTGTGAGAGAAGTTGAGGCAACAGGGACAGAAACGGGTGCAGATCGTCCTTTCAAGTCGTTCTTGATGTCACCTAAAAAAGATGTCTTCCTACAGAAAGGAAATGGAGCTTCCATATTCACTGGAGCTGGTTGCGGCCTGTAAAAACTTGATTTCCAGTGAAAGTTGGGTCAGGCTCAAGAGATACGCAGGTGTGTGACGGACGCCAGTGTCAGGTGCTGATCAGCACTGTGAGCCAGCGTGGGGATGGCAACAAGAAAATAAAGCAGCTGATTTCAAATTAACTATCCGAGCATTTCTGTCCGGAAGAGTTGAGAGCAACCTGTAAATGGGTTCTTTCTGTACAATGCCAGCGAGTAATTGCTAGGATTGAATTGAAAGTCACACACGTTTCTCTGTAAAAGGCATTGCTATGACCGATTAAGAATGAGGAGACTCTTTTTTACTACCTAAAATGGTCTTTTTTTTTTTTTTTTCATGAAACCTCAATAGGACTTTATGGTTTTCCCAAAAGGGATGCACAGATGAGCCTAGCTGAAGGCTAGTATTGTCGTCCCAGCATTTTGCCAGGATACATTTCACTGCCTGTGGAGTATCTTTATTCCAACAGATGACTGTGGCAGGTACTAGACAGGTTCCTGGAGCTGACGCAGCACTAGCTCCTTCGTTCTCATGAAGTTCACTTTGGACAGTGTTTGAGAAGGACTCGGGAGTGATCACACTGCAAATTCGCAGCCCTCTCTCAGGACATACCATGAGTGACAGAAGTGCACCTTTCTTGCTTCTCCTGATGGAGCACCTCAGCACAGACCCCTGGGGTGGCAAGATAAGCCACTGCCTTCAGTTCTGGACTCATCTGCAGTGATGACCAACAAGGACACTAATTAATGCTGGTTTGACTGACAATTGCATGTAAGCTGTACTACAATAGTGAGTTCTAGCTACTGCAAGCCCGGTCTGAAATATGAACTGGTGACCTGGCAATAAAAATTCTCTATAGCCCAGTATCAATTCTGAAGTCATTCAGAGCTTTGATAACTCTTTTTTTTTTTTTTTTTTGGCAGCTGTCCGGTACTTCCAACAGCTCTCCCCCCGTGCCTCAGCCAATTCCCTCCTTAGAAACTCCTGCTTGGCTCAGGAAATCTTTCAATCTCTCCTGCTTCTGTGTGCTTACTGTCAGACGTACAGAGCATGACATATTCCCATCTTTTGGGTTTTGAATGTTTCTGAAAAGTGTAGCATTCTTGCAGTTCCATTCCTTTCATTTGAGGTGAAAAAGACAAGTGGATTCAATCAGCTTATTGAAAAATTCCCATTTTATACACAACAATTTTCTTGACACCATATTTGCTAAGGATCTGTGTAATACCTAAATTTCATGGATTAGAGGTAAACAAGTAAGTGACAGTCCTCAGCTTGCCTAAGTGAAAGCCAAAGCAGCTCTCTGTGAATGTGCATCTGTTGTGCACGTGCCATGCCCGCAGCCTCACCAAGGAGCAGCACAAGTTTCAATGAACCCCTGGGTCACTTCATTGCTGCCATTCAAAATTAGGTGGATCACACTGAAATCTGCACTGCTCTGGCACTGGTGTTGCTTCAGAAGAGCAAGAAGGAGGGTTTGAGTAACCCAAACCAAGTGTCCTCAGAGTATTTCTATCAACTCTGAAGCCGGTGGCTGGGTCCTGTCGCAGAAACCTCTCCCTTTACATCTGCTGGATCAGGAGGGGAATAAAGCGCCTTTCCACTGTTCAAGAAGAGTGGAAGAGATGCTGCAGAGAGTTTGAAGTTGAGTGGATTTCACCACTGTCACGTGCTCAGGAGTCTTAAGTTGGCACTAAAGATGGGATCAAGGGTATTACACTTCTGAAAAATTGGGGAGCAATACACTTTGCTTTTTCATACAGACATGTAATTGTTAGTGTTTGGGATTTTTTTCAGTCTCACTCCGTTGTGTTGTAAGGAGAGGAAGAACTAAAAGAAGAAAGATGAATAAGCTATTTAAAAAATCGTCTCTGGCTGCCGTTGGCTGTCATTCATCGGAGGTTTGCTATAGCAAGAACTGCAGGATAGGATGAAATACCAGGTCACGGGATGGTTGGGATTGACTTTGGGCTGAACATTCATCTTTGGAAATCATCCTTGTTCTTTTCTTGCAGTGCTAAGACATTCAAAGCCCAGCGGATCTTCTGTGTTCTCTTTGGGGCTGTGTATTATCTCTTTAGACTTTTCCTTCACGTAGGGGAATTGCTCAGCTTGCTGCTTGATGTACTTTGTTTTGTTTGGTTTGGCTTAATAGTTTTGTAAATACTGTTAACTATCTGTTTTTACTGTCTTTGAGGAATACCATTGGCACAACCTATGTATTTTGTAGAATTGCTTAGAGATCTGAGATGATTTAAGCTAGCAGATAATTTGAATGGATCTTTTATTCAAACTGTTAGCTTTTCTCAGTGGCAAACAGCATCAGTTCACTGTTACCAACAGCAGATGGTAGCATTCATGGGTAAGTTATCTGTTTGCACTGTGATGTAAAAACACAGCTTTCTGAACATTATTTCTGTATGTTGTGAAGCATCTGGAAGTTTTAAAAAGTTCTCCTAGACACAAAAGGATTGATCCTAATGAGTGTGTTTTTAGCATGAGAACCAATTGTCCCTTAACTGCAAGAGACACTGTGATTGATACAGGATATGTCCTCTTTGCTGAAGGTGACAGGCCAGGATTTGTCTTCATTTGTTAGCAGGGGGTTGGGAAAGGAGTTTTTACTGTATTGTAAGAAGATTTAGCAGTCCTCCTCTCTTCAGTGCAGGCAATTTGCTAAATCCTAAGACAAAATGCAGCCACAGAACCAGGGGGCTCTGGCTGCAGTTATATCAGCCTGGACAAAGGGATTATGTCTCGGAGACTAAGATTAGTATAGTTTCTTCTTGGCCAACCGTAGTAGAGCCACCACAAGAAGTGCAGCTAAGGAAAAGGGCCTTTACCCAGAATAAAACACCCAGTCCTCACGGTAAGTCTCTGCCAAGGCTCTGGCTCTGGCAGTCTGGGCTTGGCTGCACGCAGGCTGTGCTAGCCTTCCACGTCGGGCATCTTTCTCGCCTGGAACCACTCTCTAGCTGTTCCCTGCTGTGCTGCACTAAGTGCTTTTGCCCTTCCTGAGTGTGGGGATGAGGTAGGATTTGTTGATTTTGGTGCAGAAGCAGCAGCAGTGACCTCAGCAGCATTAAAGGAAAATCAGTTCCCCGGGGCACAGTGCGTGAGGCAGATGTGCTGATCTCTTGGTATCACTGATGCAAGAGCAGATGAGATCACTGTTAGGGCTGTGCATGGAGTGCAGGTTTGATTCAGTCAGAGCACGTACTTAGTTTCAGTGCCTGTTGGAGAAGAAAGTGAAAGCGTTGTGCGGCATCAGATTGAGTTTTCAACAGCACCCCGTGCGGTGTGAGGGTGGAAAGGAACACACAAAGCCTTAGCAAAGCCTTGTAGGGAGTGTGTATGGCTGCAAACTTAATTGTCACTATATGGCTTTTTTTTTTCCTGCAGGACAGTTTTGATTGGGCTCTTAGCAAACAACTGTGTTTCAGGATACTTTTTTTTTTTTTTTTTTCCCCATAGAATAGCCTAATGTGAGGATATGCCATCTAGTGGAAGTTAAAGCCACCCTGAGGGCTCTTCCTCCATTCCTGCTTCCTCTCGCAAGCTCCGCATTAAACTCCATTTATTTCTCAGCACCTGTTTGACAAGACTGTAATTCCAGCTGCTTTTGAAAACTTTTACATTTGAACTAAACTGTGGCATTGCCTGCTTGGTGCTTTTATTTCTCTTTTTAGATAAGAAAATATGCTGTCAAGTATTGATATGTCAGCGACTGCTTGTAGAAAACCAACGTGAATTGAGAAAAATTGCATCAAGCATTAAGTGGACACTGCTTTGTCTGTTTCAAGTGTAAACAATATATTTTCTGTTTTCTTCCTGCATAGTAAAACAACTGATTTTCCCTCTTAGGAGCACCCGTTACTTGGGCAACCATTTTTTGTTCTACACCCCTGCCGGACTAATGAATTCATGTCCTCTGTACTGGCCAGCTCACGGAAACAGAACAGGTAAGAAACACTACTGTGCTTTGCAAGGCTTGCTGTGGTGCAGGCAAAGTAAGTCAGCTAGGAAGTGAACATCATCAAAACAACTTCCTTTATCCAAATAGAAAGGGATTCTGTACTGTCGCTTAAGCGCTGAAGGCTGAAGTACGCTTGATGTAGATAAAGTAAAGGAGTGGCCCCACTTGAAGTTGTTTTTATTTTATTTTATTTTTATTTCTGTGACTGTCAACTCTATCTGCAATGCAGAAAAGTTGGGTAAGATGTTTATGTATTTTTCTGTCCTTTTCTAGACACACAAATTACATTATATTGTGGCTGAGTACTGTAGGCCCAGTTGTGGGTCTAAATCTACCTTTGAGTTATGCAAAACTAGGACCGGAGCAGAATGTAAGTGCTGATTTAAAGGAAAGGTAAGATAAAATTACATCACCATTTTTCTCTCCTGTCCTCCCACAAAATTTTAAGAGATCAGAATTGTCAAAACATTATCTTTGCCTTTGGAGCTCTTCAAATTCATTTGGGACTCACCTTCAGATATTTTGCTTACATGGCTGCCTTACTGCCTTTCCTGCTTCGCAGTGAAAATGTACGCAGAGGGAGGTGTGTTTGGCACATTGCTGACAGCCTTCCTGACTGTCAGAAGGTCCCTGGTAGGGAGGTCTCTCTCAGGTGTGTAAGAGCATTTTGTGGTGGTCCCTCCAGCACGTGGTTGATGGTGTGATCTAGAAAAACTGCTGCAGTAACTTTCAGTTTCATCCCTTCTCTTTTTTTTTTTTTTTCCTGTTTGATATCTCCTCTTCAGACCCACGAATTGAAGGACAGCTGATGATTAGCAGTAGTAAACTACTGTAGTAGTGTAGGAAGTCTGCTACTGTAGACTTCCCTACAGAAGAAACCAAACACAGACGAGAGGAATCCTACCTGCTTGGTAAGCAATACAGCGTGGAAAAACAACTGTTCATGGCTCTTTCTTTGTCAAGAGCATGTCTGGTTACAGCTGAAGACCTAGGAGCTGGATGCAGTTGTGACAACTCACAAGCACCACCAAGACCCATGATAGCACTGACCCTTTGAATTCACTCACTTCCTTTCTCTGTTTTACTGAGACTGTGGCCTTAATAGAACTGCACACAAATGCAGAAACTATTACAGAGTTGAAATACTGCATTTGGATCTTCTAAACTTACCTACTGACAGTCACATCTCTAGAAAATCCACACCGTGTGTGAGGATATGTACAGCAAAGTACTTGAAGGATGTGGTTTGTGGATGTACTTCCAGCAATCGGTATATGGGCTGAGCCTACTTTGCCTTGGGATCACCTTCTCCATCACAGCCTAACACATGGACCCTCCTCATATTCCACACCACACACATAGCATATCTCAATCCTACGGCTGAGTAACACTGAGAAAATGTGTATGTCATGCTTCAGGGAGCAAACAGGATCAGGAGTCTACGAACAGGGTACTTACAGCCTACATCTGACTAAGCAGGTGTGGTTCTAGAGTTCAAGGTGCCTAATGCTATCATATGAGAACATCTGGCCTGTCCCTGCTTCACTGCCTCCGAAGGAAGCTTTGCCATACCCTGAGGGAGCAACTGTTGTAGTCAATTAGTATTTCTGATTGTACTAGTCATCGTTTACACGTTTAGTCCCTATCCTGCAGCCTTTGTGCAAGCCTCCCCTGACAGCTGTTGAAGTTTGAGCAAGGAGGAATCGCATAGAAGTGCAATCAGCGAGAAACAGATTAGATGTAACTTCCATACAAGCCATCTTGGACTCCTTCCCAATCACATTTTATGTGTGGTATAAAACAGACCACAAGTCCTAAGCAGTTGAGATGGAATTACGGATTTTACTGTATGTGTTCAGCAATATGTCACTTACATAGAGAGCCCAACGTATGCCACATCAGAGCTGTAGATGTAAGCTGCATCGGATTTCAAATTCTAGGTTTTCAGATATTTTGATTGGTTGCATATTTTTAACTTGCATCACATGTTATTGGTGGATTGAAATATAGTACACCTTTTGCAATTCCACTAGTGCACAATTGTTTTGCCAATAATTTGGAATTAGTAATGAAAGCACATCGTTTATCCCATTCTGGATCCTAACAATCTGAAAGCCGGTTTTCCCATGAAAGATCTGTAAAATCTGGACTTCCATTCCTGTACTTTGACAGCATCTACATTGCCTTGCTTCACACTTTTGGCAACATATGCTTGATAACTCCATCCACGGCCCATTTTCAAACTTAAGGAAGATTTGCCCAGGAGGGAAAACAAGAAGCAGATAGGAGCAGTTGTGAGAGCCATTAAATGCTCATCCTGCTCTGCATTGTTATTTGCGATGCAGTGGAACAGGGGTGAAAACAATCAGCTTTTTCTCACCTGCCCAGCATTGCTGGCCAGCTCTGTGCTAGCTTCTGCTGCCTCTGCCCACCACAGTGACAAACTCAGCCTTCCCTGGCTAATCCTTCAGACCTTTGTTCTTGGTATAACTCAGAACCAGCCCCAGGCAGCATTATTTCAGCCAGGGTCTGAATTAGCTCCTGCTGTCCTTAGGATCAGGGAACTGGAAAGAATTGATGGAACGTTTCATGCAAACCATCAGCACTGAATGCTGCATCAGCGTATCTGAGGATCGCTTAATGCTCATTTTCCCGCAGCATCACAGATGTTACCTGGTACTGCACTGAAGGTCAGATATACAGAAGAAATTCCACTGCTGAATAGCATGAAAACCAGAATGCAATCCTGGACACCGAGTGGTTTTGGAACAACCTACGGATGCTAGTTTTAATGTTTTCATACTCTAGACAAGAACCTTTCCTTGATAAAAGAAATGGAAAGAGCCTTGAACATCCTTGAGTATCATTTCCAGTAGTCGTTGTGAGGCAGTGAGACACATCAGCTGCCGAGATGCCGCTGTGCAGTTTACAAGCATAGTTTCACAGACATTTTGTAGAGACCAGCTCTTGCTGTTTCTGCCTCCAAAGCAGAAACTGTGGTGCAATGCTACTGTTTGAAACAGGCTTTGACGAGTCAGGTTTCTTCACTGTCGTCAGCAAGACTGCTTATTGCAAGTCTGTTAAGTATCGGTCCTCTGCTCAGAACATCAGCATCTCTCCCATCTGCGTGATACCGTGCACTGGACTTGGTACCTAAACAGATTGTAATTGCAGACAAACAGAAACATGAAATGTCTGGGAGAATAAACCCCTTTTCCACCCCATCAGCCTTACATTGCACCCTAATCTTCTTTTATTCAGTGATTGCAATAAAAATGGATGTGTATGTAGATAAGAAATAAATAAACACTTATTTGACATGAAGGAATTCTCAGCACGCTTTGCTTTCTATGTTAATTTTTCATTTGTAAACAAAATAGAGGATTATTTGGGCAGGGCATTGCATGTTTTTATAGACCTGAGATTTCCCCTGTCAGGGACAACCCTAGGCACTTGCTAATGGATGGCTGCACACAGCGGGATACTGCTCTGTCAGTGTCCTGGCAGTCACACTCCAGCCTCTAGACATCCTCTCCTGGTCATCATTCTAGGATACCCCCAGGTGTCTTGTAACCATGCATACACTATGCTGGAAAGTCAAACTTTTTCCCCATTTCCGAAACTCTCTCTGTCCTGCTTCCTTCATGCTGATAAAACCTCTCCAAATTCCTCTGCAGTGCCTTGACTCTGTTCCCAGTTTCTTGGGCATGATGATGGTAATAGAGAGCATGAAGTGGATGAGCAAACTGACAGTTCCCTGCCCTGCGACAGTTCTTAACCTTTTAACAACATAAACATCTAAGTAACAGAGCAGTATCATCGTCATCATCGGTGTCAATGCTTCCCTGAAATTTGTCTGCAGTACCAGCAGGCAAAAATTCAGCTCAGCTAGTACAAATACTCTGAGCTTAGGCTTAGAGACAAACACAGGGTACCTAAATGTTGGGGATCAAGGAGTGAGAGGATTGTGTTTAGGCATCTACTTTCTAATGGCTAAGTGGGAGGTAATTCACCATTTACACCCGTGCTGTAATAATTTACAGAATATCTTACCAAAAAAGCAAAGGTACAAAAATCTTGTTTTATTTCAAAATTGAGTGAACTCTGCTTCACTATTTGGTAGTTTTATTTAGCAAATCTACTAAAGGTTTTTAGATTTGAACTTGGGTTTTGATTACGTACATTATCTGAAATCTTGCAGCCTAGCAGAAAGACAATTTCTGCATCCAAAGAGTTGTGTAGATTTGCTCAGCCATTCATCCTTGTTAATCTGGGAAGACATATTGAGGACCATGGCTTCTGGGGACTTCTTTAAAGGGAACTGATTCATACCTGCCTTTGGTTACAAGAATCAGCAAGAAGAATGAATTTTATGTGTTCAGCTAAGCCAAAAATGGGCTTTTGTTTGGAATGCAGTTACAACCTACAAAATCCCTCATTTGTGTCAGCATGATCAGGTTAGAATTTAGCCCCCATCTGGTCTGCCAGAAGGTCTGTCATTGTTCGGTTTTGTTTTCTAAAAGAAACACTCCTTGGGTCAAATTGCATGCTTGTTTTCACAACAGTCAGTGTTGAGCTAGCTAATTAAAGCTGAGTATGGTGAAGTAATCAATATCAATTCTTGTTGCAACACCATGAATTTCAGAGAAAGTTCTTCATTTTTTTTTTCTTTTCTTGCACCATTTGCTATGACTACAGTTTAATGAGTTTGCCTGGACATCTGTATTTATATTGCATAGCATTTCAGCTCCAGCACAAAGGAAAATGATTGCTCTTTCCTGTGAACTGTGAGGTTATAACTGTTTCCTCGAAAGTACTCTCTTCTAGAGAATAGAGTATGTATGAATATCCGTGCATATTTTTAATCATGTGTATAAGGCTTTTAAAAGTGTTTCAAAGAGTTTAAGACATTTCTTAGCAATGAGTTCTTACCATGTATAATAAAAAATGTACAGCTAGAGTTCGCAGCTGCAAAGCTGGCATGTTGAATAGCTGCAGCAATAATTCCTAAATTTGGAAAGCTGAGCTAATACAAAGGTATGCTAAGAGAGTAGCCCTGAAGAGAAGAACCTTGGACTGAGTGCTCAGGAAGAGAGAGGATGGTGTTACACCTGTTAGCTTTATGTCCTGGTTTGCATTAAAGTCTTAAAAGTGCTTGAAAAAACCTACACCAGAAGGAAACTTTCGCTTACCCACTGGAGCGTTTGTTGTGACTGTCACCTACTGACGATGAATTTCAGCGTAAAGTGAGAGAAGAGTTCACTGCTGTGCTTGGAGTCATGTTACAGAATCTCACCTTGAACACCTTCTTTGTCCTCGAGCCTGTTAGGAAACAGCACGTTTTCCTGTAGCATTATTTTCCAGTAACGTTGTTAGTGCAGCAGACTGGAGGAAGTGGCCCCAGCTAAAGAGACAAGGACGCGTGCTTCTCCGTGGCTCCGCTGGGTTCAGCACCGGGCGGAGGGAGGTGGTGTTCAGGTGCCTGTTTCCCCCCCTCCCCATGTTACTGCCTGGGATGAGGCTGTTGGCAGTAAGCAGATTTTCACCAGCAGTCATCTGCATCACCAGAGATGATCTCTGGTACTGGGTCTGTCTCTTGGAATACGTCACCTTACGGTGCAGAGCAGAGACCTGACAATTTTTGCTTCTGCTGAGCAGGTGCTGCTGTTGATGCCACTCCACTTCAGGGGCAGGCAGAGCCCTGAGCACGGGCACAAAAAGCTTTGGCAACCTGCAGAAACCAGCTAATCCTTCTGTCCTTTGCACCTGATCCAGGTGAAAATCCTGACCTGTGGTGGCTTCCAGGCAAGCCTTACTTGGCCAAATATTGATTTTCCTGGGTTTGTGAGGTTTATTCTCCTGCATACAGCAGTCAGGTATCATTGGCTTCATATGGTTAGCCAAGTGCTTCAATATTTACACACATTTGTTAATGAACAAGAAACAGGGACTGCTGCATCTATCACACAAGCTCACCACTGATCTCTGCAGGCTGCCTTCTGCTTCAGAGGGTTTGGTTGAATAACACACAGTTCCAACACTTTTATGTTAGGCTTCAAACTACTTTACTAGTGACTTGGTGATGAGGTTTGTTTTGACTCTTCTTCCTTTGATTTCTTTTCTGCATCATCCAGACAACACTGGGTAATGAGATCCTGGGCGGTGGCAGAACCCACAGACGTACCCTCGAAGAATCCTGGTGCCCAAGGGCTGACCAGACATTACTTGCTATCATGTTTGTGAAACAAGTGACAAAAATTGCAACTCAAGATGTGCAACTAGCTTTAATGTCTTCATGGGTTACTTCTTCTGTTCCCAGATCCCTGCATTTTCTCACTTCTTACAGTGAATAATATCCACCCATCTTAGTAACACACCACAGGAGGCTAAAAAAAAGCTCCTTAATTTAACCAAACCTGTGCAGTGTGCACATGGCTGATGGAGTAATCTGTGTTCTTCTCTTCCATGTTTCTGATCTAACAAGATTTATGGTGAATTTACTCCATAAGCTCTTGCATTACTAGGTGCACCTATCCCCCATTTGGCTACACACAGGCAGTAAGGCAGTGAGCGTCCCGCTTTTCTAGTGAGAACTCACTGAATCAGTTAAAAGCTAAATTTACCACTTCGAAGACTTGCTTTGTCGAAGTGCACTTAACTTTCCGGTTAGCACCTTCCATGCCGCAGCTTTTTCGTGCTCATAGCAACATCTAGTGGCAAGGCTACCTCACCACAATGCCCTCGTGTCTGAAACTGGTCTAGCTCCACTAACCCCCAGGTAAACCTTCGTCTCCTCTACTGCCAGAGTGACTGAATTCAGAGTTTGAAGCATACAGAGGCCTCTTTGCTGGCTGCAGCATCAAGGCACTGTCACAGGAAGCCACTCTAGGATTTTTTGCTAAGCAAGAAAAGCAAATCAAAAGGAAGAGACTCGGTTTGCTGGAACAACAAAACCAAAGCTGCTGATTTACTCAGGTGAGGTAATGCAGCTCCTGTAGAAGCTGACCTGGTATCCGAACACCAGCGGCTGTGCAGAATATCAGCATACACAGGAGCGTGATTTCTGAATTCAGCTGGCTGACTGGGGCCTGCCTCCTCCCCTAGGAACCGCTGTCTGCTCTGCACGCTGTGGATCACACCCCTGAATTCAATGGTTAGGTCTGCTAGCTTCCAGTCATGCTGTGGTCAAGGATCACCTGAAAAAAATTGGTCATGCTTTAGCTGTTTTGCATGTAATCACGTATGTGATTCCTCTCGCGTGTACCTACAGCTGGTTTGGTGCATGTCAGTAGTAAATACAGCTGTACGACTGGCAGCCAATTCCTTCAAACCTGGCTGTCTCTTTACGTTGTTCCACTGCTAGATTAAGGCTAGATTTCACCATAGGACATGTCTGCAGCTCTGTCTGGTTATTGCTTATATACTCCTTGTTTCACGGAAGCGTTACGCAGAGCCACAGCAGGCATGTGTAGAGGATGGATCTGGAATTTCTGGGCAAATAGCACAGCTGAAGTTACTGGGCATAAACAGTAACTGTGATTCAGCAACGCTGTAAGAAATGCTGGGCAGATGTGGAAGATCCTCGAAATTCATCCATGCACATTTTGGGTGAAGGAAGAATGCATCCAGAACACACGTACGGTTGTATGAAAGAATAGAAATGCCAGCATTTAGCTCTCCGTTATCCAAGGAAAGAGGAGGGCTAGCGAACAACAAATCGCAGTAAATAAAAGCGGTGGTAGTGGGCACCCTGCAGAGATGCTGGGGATAGCTGGTGGCGTGGCCCACCCAACCTCTTCGCTTTGGCTCCGTGTGCTGAAATACGGTTACCAGTGCTGTGCATTTACACTGTGCCTTAGAGTAGTCTGGTGGAGGTCCAAAAACCCTCTTACCTCTTCTCCATCTGTTTCGCAGCAGGAAGAGTTGTTGTCTCTTCCCCAACTCCTCATGGCCCCGGTCATCTCAGCATCCATCTTCTCTGCACCAAAGACCGCTTTGCCTCTACAGTTAAGGTCTCTGAAACTCTTAAGGGCATGTAAGTCAGGTTGCAACAAAGGGAGTGCTGATTCTGGAATCGGACAGCAGCTTCCCCAAAGTTCCCCAGGAAGCGGGGAAGGGGTGCAAGGAAGGTTTCCTTGTGGTTACAGCAGTTACAAGGGTAAGGGATGCCTGAGGTCAGCACAGCCTCTGTGCCTGACCCGAGCAAAGAAGGGAATCTGAATCTCACAAGCTCCCAGGTGACAACTACAAAACAATTAGCAGCAGAGATCCTCACTCTGTTCTTAAGTTTTATTTCCCTTTCATATAAATTAGCGAATGCTAATTGAAGCAGAGACTCTCAGATGAACACACAGAACTGTGATTATAATGAGGGAATTAACACTCCAGCCAAATAAATATTTTCATTTTTTGTTCCGTGTTAGCCCTAATGTGGAACAAAGGACCCAGTCCTCCACTATAAGATCTGTGAAAAATGTACTTTGAAGGAGCCAAGCTCAAGGTACAATGTCAGAGTACAGGTATTGACAGTATGGAGGATTGGGCAGTGGTTTAAATGCTGATTCAGAGGGACATTTTTGGCCTCGTCTATATCCTATTCTACAATTCTGTGTTATATTAGCATCCATACTTTAATATTGAAAAATTGGACAATACAGAGAGAAAAAAAGATTGAAGATATGAAGTGATGAAAAACTTCAGTTTTTGAGGTAGTTTGACAATGGTGTAGAGATCTCTGAAAAGTCCAACAAAAAATCCCAACTACTTAGAAGTTTTAAAATGTAGCATAGAAAAGCAAAAAACCTCACCCAAAGACATTTAAGTCAGTAGAAGGGTTAAATATTAACAGGTAACAGCTGGGATGCGCTAAAAAATGAGAAGTCTTCAAATCAGCAGGACTTGCTGAAGTCAAACTAGTTGGACTTGCACTCACCATGAAAGCAACTGCGTGAAGTTCTGCGGGTTGAGGACAAGAGATGAGATGAATGGTTTAATAATCCATTCTCTACCTAAATCTGATGAGTTGTGTCAGGAGCCTTTACCTGCCTTCATACTAGAAACTAGAATTTCTGTCATTATTTGACTATTATGAATAAACACCTTTGTCAACATTTACAATAACCATTTTCGATTCTGGAAGACTGTTTACCAAAATATGTTAAAATACACACAATTTCTCCTCCCAGCGTTTTTGCCTGAGGAGATGTTATAATTCTCAATTAATTTAAGTCCCAGAGAAACCTTTGTTTTTTTGGCCTGACCTAGCAATAACAAATACTAATTCCAGTCCCTACGGAAAGGATTTTGTGTCTGACACGATGATTGAAGATAAAACTCCAGGTACGCTTGACAGGAGTCTGTTTCTTCTAAGAAAGACTGAGTCTGTAATTAAGTTCAGTACTGTGCAGTAAATATTATAAACCTCATACAAACTTTCTCAAGTAATATATAGCATCAAGCATAGATAATTTTTTTGATTATATAACTATATAATAACTGATATTATATAAAAAAGGCCTTGAAAAATGTTATCAGAGACCCCAACTATTGAGAGTTGCAGGAAAAAGTACAATTATCCTGTTCTCCTAAAGCACAATTGATCTTTCTTTGTAGAGATCAGTGATATTTTATAATAGGAATTACCCCTCAGGAAAAAAAGTGCTAAATGCCTGTTAAAAGGACACAGTAGCTCCAACAAAGTCAGGGAAATCTAATCTTGCTGCTGTTGTAAAGATTTTTTTTTTTTTGTCAGAAGACTCCATCTTCTATTGCTAGTTGCTCTACTGACACCAAATGAGAAATTCTCTCTCCAAAATGTTTTAAAACCCACAATCTAGGTGCTGACCTAGACCAGGGGAAACAGGAAACCTTTTACTTTATAACACAGCAAACTCCTTACCTCCCAACCCTTTCCACTGCAGAAGCCATCCTGAATGACTGGCACTGGCTTTGTGATCCAGCCTCGTTAGAATCGTGATGGCTGTGACACCGAAGGCGCTCACCCACCACCACAAATCAGATCTGGGCTCAGGCAGGGGGTTTCAGAATTTCTGGTATCAGCTCTGACACTGCTGGAAACCACAGCTGGCAGACACAGCCTTTGCCTGGCACATGTGCACTCACCAGCTCTGTGCTGGACCACATGTGCCAGGACCACACGCCACTCACCTTTTTGATTGTCATAGTCAGACCCAAGCTTCAGGATTTTTACGGTTCTGCACAAGTAGCAGCATTAACTCATTTTTATTTAATGGGGCCACCTTCGTGGCAGCCTTAGAGAGGGACACAGGCCTGAGAGGCGTCTATCAACCCACCCTGACAGCAGGACAGCTACTGCTCTGGTCGTTCAGCTCAAGAAGCCTTCATGAAGGTGCTGGCAACTGGGGGTGGTCCACAGAGCCCAAACCACACTTTCATTCTATGAAGTAAATCTCTGAAGTTCTTGGCGAAGAGCTCTCTCAGCTCTCCCAAACTAGAGTAAATTTGGAAGTGCAAGTGGTCATTAAGCTCACCCTCCTGGTCATAAAGATGCTCTGGCTTCCTTGTCATTTAACAGCAAAGCATTTATTACTTGCAAATATCACACAAAGAAAATTTAAGTCTTAAATAACAAGCAGAGAAGTTTTTCCAATCAAAAAAATTTATTGTTATTCTTGGCAAGTTAAATCTCAGTTTATGATCTGGGTCTCTCCTTCTTGCCCTTGTACAAGGCCAGAAGAGAAACGTTGGCTACTTTGACAACCTTGAAGCGAACTCCAGGAATGTCACCAACAGCATGACCCTTCCGACCGAAACCAGCAACCAGCACTTCATCGTTTTCCTGCAATGAAAAACCATGCGGTTACAAAGCCGTAAGCACTAAGCCTGCGCATGCACCTGAGCTAACGTGCATTAAACTTCAGCCACAGCCAAGACTTTGTAAGTAAAGGCTGGAAATACTGAAAGGTATCTGTAGGTAGACAGACTATTATCACCTTCAGTATTTTTCAGTACTTTGCTAACAGATTAGCAAAGTAGATTGCAGACGGGAAGTACAAAAACATTTCTGGTGTTTGTCTCCCTCTGCAGCTACATTAATATAGCTCAGAACGACATGACTCCTTGCCTACCCATCCTCTGTATCTGTCAATTATGTGCTTTTTTGATACACAACTTTACAGATTAGACTCTTGAGAACTGCTCACCTCAATGAAGTTCAGGCAACCATCGTTAGGAACGAAGGCTGTGATTTTTTTGCCATTCTTGATCAGTTGGACTCTTACGCATTTCCTGATGGCAGAGTTGGGCTGTTTAGCTTCTACTCCACTAAAACGGAAGCACATGAAAACACAGTGAAATTGATGACCATCAGATACAAGTTACACCACGAAATCAATGTATTGCTTTGTATTAAGTTCAAGCTGCATTTCACAGCGAAAAGCTTTCAACGATCTGCTTAGAGGTGTAAAATACCTAAAAGCTTAATTAGCTCCTAAGTTAAGTAAAAAATCGATCTCCTAGAAATATCAGCAAATGAAAATATGGAAAGGAGAACGACCTTTTAGTGCTAGCAGTATCCTAAGAGAACTTACAGGTTAATATAGAAAAAATATCCAGAAGAGAAGTACGAGTGATGTTTGAGGCCTGCTGACCGTATCAAACAAGGCATGCACATACAATTTCCCTCTTGCAAAAAAAAAAAAAAATCAAGAAAACCCTAAATCAAATTATTTAGTTGATAAGAGTTATTGTACCCGTTATATATAAACAGAATATAATAAAAAAAATTGACGGGTATATGAAAAAAGTATTTTTTTAGCACCGATTATCACTCAGAAAAATGAAGCACGTTTTCAACATGGCGCATAGAAGCAATAGACTGAAATTTGGCGTCTGAAAGGCAGCAAAAACTTGTAAAATGTACGAAAAGCAGCAAGCGGGAGCCAGTTCCCCCCCACACCCCGATAAACACCCACACTTTCTCCAGGACGATGCCCTTGGCGTGCGAGGCGCCGCCGAAGGGGTTGGCCTTCAGCGCCGTGCCCAGGTGCGCCTTCTTGTACTGCTTGTCGTGCCACTTCTGGTCGCGGCGGTGGCTGCGCAGCTTCCTGGCGGTGCGGAGCCCACGGCACTTCCCTGCGCAACGACACCAGGTGGGGTTCAGGGGGGGGCGGTGGGGCCGCGCCGCTCCCGGCCCCACGCCACGCCAAATGGCGGCGCCGCCGCCGCTCAACCCCGGCTCTCAGCGAGCTGCGAGCCCGCAGGGCAGCGCAGGGGGAGCCCCGCAGGCTTCCCCCGTCCTCCCCTGGCCGCTTTGGCCGCCTCCCCCCGGCCCTCCCGGCCCCCCGCGGCCTGCTGCAGCCCCGCCGCGCTCACCCATCCTGCCCCCGCCGCTGCCGAGCGCAAAAGGAAGCGGCCGCCTCGCGCCGCGCCGCCTACACCCGCCCGCAAGGCCCCCGCGGGCTGCCCGCGCCGCGCCTGAGTGCGCGGAGGCAACCGCCGCCCGGCAGCGCTGGGGCAGCCCCGTGTGGGGGCCTGGCGGAGGGGGGAGGCGGGCTGCCCCCGCCTGGCGGCGCCGCGTCATGGCGGCCGGGGGGGAGGGAGAGGAGAGGGGAGGAGGGGGGGTGGGGAGGAAATAAAGGGTTTTAAGGTGAAAATGGCCGAAATGAGGCCTCCGCGAAGCACCCGCCGCCTCCTCACGCGTCCCGTCTTCCCAAATTCAAAGCTCCAGACCTTTGTGGGGATTTTGGCTGGAGATTTGATGCGGACGGGTGGTTGTTAGACCGCAGTGCCCTTCACTAACACGACCCGTGCTTATAACTGCAAGCCAAATGTCTGTTGTTCCGTCTCCTTTTACGTCCATCCTTCACAGAATTTAAAAAAAAAAAATCAAACAAATGTTGCAACAGTTTCAGGGGCGAACATGATACCATTAAAAAAAAAAAAAAAGGCAACGATCTTTAGAAAATGCAGTTTTGGCATGGAGAGTGCAGCCCAGATTTGGTAGCTGTAAGAATAGGGAAATAAAAGTTGCAAAAATGATACAGCCTCACCTTACAATCCTAGAAGTGTTTGCAGTGTTAATACGTGAAAGCTGACTAGAAAGGAAATTGATGAATAAATAAAATGAATATAAGGAACCAAACTGGAGCTTGGTGTACAAATATTCACTAACATGTTAAAAGACGCAGTTTCAGATGATGACTCCCCCTTTTTTTTTTTTTTTTCCCCTTTCTTTTAAATCTTCTGTAGACTTTGGGATAGTTAGGACAGTTTTTGGTCATTTGGCCACATATCTTCAAACAGTTTGATCCAAAGATAAGTGCTCAGGTTTATTTTGTGGCATCTGTCACAAAAATGTTCATGCAGGTGTGGTTAGTAGTGTGCAGAATATATGAATATAAGAATATCTGGCTTGGGTTGGCATCTGCTCTGGCACCTCAGGCTTGCACCTCCACACCCCTCTCTGAGGCTTGGAGCTCCGTCATCAACCTGTTCTCCAGAGATCTTCATGGGGAACCCAAGCTCGCAGGGGTCACTACAAACTTTTGTCACCCCCCCACACCAGTGCTGCTGCTTTGGGCTCGGAGCCCAGCATCTTGTGCCTCTGCCACATCAGTGGCAACAAGTTCACAAATGACTGCCGGGCGTCAAATGAACAAAACAGGCACCCCGAGTGCCACTGTGACATTGCTGGGGGAGTGGGGTAGTGGAAATTTTGGGACCTCCTCTCACTGTGATAGATTATCATTGTAACAGGCTGAGCTTTTTGCTGCTCTCCATCCCCAGAGACCAACTGCAGCAGGGACACAGCTCTCTATGGAGACATCCTGGGGGAGGGTGGGATCCCTTGAAGGGTGATAGAAGGGAGGCCAGAAGAGGTTTGTGTGGTAACACGATTCATTTTTTTCAGCATCACAGCCTGAGCCTGCGTGGTATAGATGAAGGGTGAAAAGCTTGTGGGCAAATTATATGGCCTGAGAGGTTATTTTGCTGGATCTGAGACAAGATTTTTCTATGTATTGAAACTAGTTTTATGTCCATACTTACACTGCGTTTTGGGGGTCAGTCTGTTGTGACTATGCTTGAGCCAGAGGTTAAGATTGCATGTCTCTAAGTAAAAAACCTGGAATCATGTGGTAAGTGCTGGTATCTCGTACATGGACTTATACCTTTGTTTGAGGCATATTACTGTAAAAAGATGCTCTGTTCACGGTGACCTAATATGTCATCTGAAGGTAAGCTGTGTTGAAAATAAATTGTGTCATTGTCGGCCTGAGGAGATGCTCTCCAAAGAGATAAATTATCCTAGTTTAAAATTATGTCTGTGGTCTCATTCATTGCATGCAAACTCAGTGCCTACACCACCACTGCCGCATCAGGCAGAGCAGCTGTCATCTCCAGGCCTCCATCAACATTTATGTGATCATCCTCTTTGACAGAGGGCTTTGCTGGGCTGTGGTGACACATCTGGGGACGTGTGGAAAGCTGGGAATACCGATTGGTTTACCTGTCAGTCTCTGTGATTCTTTCCTTCACGAACCTCACAAAACCGTGAACCCTTGCACCGAATATAATTGCCAGCTGCTTTCTTAACTATCTGTTCTGTAAATTAGATCAAAAAAAAAAAAAAAAAGGCCAGGTAAAAACAAAATCATCCCCATCCCCCCAAAAAAAACCACACAAAACAAAACAAAAAAAAAACAAGCAAACAAACAAACAAGCAAAAAAAAAAAAATCACAGTGAGTTTTCCTTCTCTGTCGTCTCCTTGGCTGATACACGTTTTGCAGCAGAAATGTTTGAACTACCATCATGCTAAGAAATTAACCAAGTGATAGGTGTTCCATCATCACAGGGCAGGCTTTGCATGAAGAGTAGTCCCCAGCAGAAGCATAGTGCCAGATGGGGAAATCGTGATGATAAACAGCAGCTTAATCTTTCTTGAAATATTAGCCACTTTCAGCCTGCCATAGCTTGTCTTGGAAGGTGTAAACAGAACTGTGAACTTCTTGTTGGCTTTGTCCTGTGGGAAGTTTGCTGGATGCATTTGTGGTGTTGAATGTAAACTTGTGTGTTCCATAAAACCGAATTTAGTCTTTGCCCGTGATCCTTTGTTCACTCTTTGTCAGCTTTGTAGGTAGCTGAAGTGTAAGGTGTGGCTGATCAGCCTTTGCTGGCATGTTTGATTTCAACATAAAGCAGGCATATGGACATGGTGATTTGTCAAACAAATCACATGAGCTCATCTAATCATGTCCTTGTTAAGACTGCTGCATACAAGGCTCCAATTTTAAAGGTTTCTTTGTAAACCGTGTAGAAATGTCATTGCAGAGTTGGATGTTTCATCATAATTCTTCGTCCAAATGAAGTAAGTGCTTATGATGACTTCTTTGCTTTCAGTAAATCTCGGTGCTTTTTAGATACCACATATGTCTATTTATTCTTGAAGCTCAGAAAAGAAACATTGTTAAGAATTGCTTAATATTATCAGCAAGTGCCAAGAGGTAAGGAAAGACTTTTATTTGTGTTCTTTGCTTCTACTAGTATTTCAGGTGATGACTGCTGGTTAGTGAGCACGTACCAGTACTACATAGTGAGGAAGTCAGCATATTTGCACTGATTTATATTGGTTTAATCTATGTTAGTGGTTTGGCGTTATATGTTCTCTTGGTTGTCTGCAAAAAAAACAACTTATTTCTGAGCAAATTAACATCTACCTTTCCCCTCTTCATGAGACAGTGGACTGAAAATGCACTTTCCCTCTAAAATAGGTAGCACCATGGAGCATACAAGTGGAAAGTACAACTAAAGATACATTTGCTCACACGGACCACAGAACATTTTCTTGGATTCAGCTTGTGCTGACTTAGTTTAGCTAGGGTCTGTTAAATGTTGTTAAAACTACTTTCTCTCCCTTTCTCTGCCCTCAGAGGACATGTCACTTGTTCATATGTGCCATAAACGGTTTGGATTTCTGCCTTTTCCTTTCTTAGTTTGTGCTCCCATTAGCAGCACATGTTAAATCTCAAGGCAGAATGAGGAAGACTCTGTGCCTTATTTATTTTTAACTTATTTAGAAGGAAATATAGATCAGGGTTACTAAAAAAATAGTATGTCAGTGATGCTACTGGCTCACAAGTTTTTAGAAAGATGTGTGGCACCTTTGCCTCCTTCCAGGATTTCCTAAATTTCTGAGCCATGTCTCTGTATCAGTGAAATGAGTTTACATTTATCATCATACATTTATGACGTTTCATAGAAAAAATAAATAAATAATATTTTCAGCTGGTACTAGCTTTTTTTTGCTATGCTCCATCTCATTTTTCAAGCTGGGATTCTCACATAAGTATCCGGGTTCATCCTTAAATTGGATAGAAGCAGCACTACTGAGGACAAGCTGTTGAGAGATTTTTAAGATTAATGAATACTCTCTGTATCACTGAAAGAGAAATTAAGATGGTAAATCCTTTTGAATAGTTACGGCGCTAAAGCTCCTATCTTAATCTTGTATCTGGAATAAAATAGCCAGGAGCTCGTGATCAGTGAAGTAGGTCTTACTCGGTGATCATGCCGGCTGGTAGCTGGCACTAAACAAGACATGAATGTGTGCAGGGAAGGGGCTTGTGTGTGCACAGATAAGTGTACACACGTGTACACGTGCTGCTGGCAGGGGGAGGTCGTGACTAACTCATTTCAGCTTTTCTCTGTAGACACTCTGAGTTTCAGCTGCCATTAGTGAGCAACATGTGGATCAACCACGTAGGCCATAGGGTTTGAGGAATCATTTTTTGTTCCTTACCCTCTTCTTAGCCAGCACAGGTAAGTCATAAGTCCATTTTGAAGAGGCTGACTAGGACAGAGGGTCTAGGACAGAGGTACCCACACCTCCAACCCACGTATCCTTGCCAGGGCGACCTGAAGCAGCGCCCAGAACCAACCTGCCGTGCTCCTACTGCTTCCTGTGGACCCTGGCACCTAACCTGGCAATCCCAAAATTGAGGCGCTGAAGTTCTGTGGACACTGAACAACTGTGGTCCTGCATCACGTTATCTGTAAGCATAAAAACAACTGAGCCAGAAATCTGAACATGCACAAACCGAGTCAAAGCTGAGGAAAGGAAATCGGTTCTGAGAGTTTAACTGCTGAGCTGTCTCTGTCTGCTTTTGTATCTGTGAAATGGGGATACTACGCTATAATAAAGGTATTACAGGACTTCTTTAAGATACATGTAATCCTTTTTCAGCTTATCATGCTGGCTGGGAAATTTCAGAGCTGTTTGGAAACACAGCCTTCACTTTTCTTTAGGGCTAGGTTTGATTAACAGGTAACAAACGCTCTCCAGTACAAACGCTCTTACAGTACAGTGTAATTTCAGAGTTTGGAGAGACCACCTGTTTTTGCTTTCCTGGAGCAGACACGCCACATCCTGATACAATTTCCCCCCAGACTACCAACCCTCCTTGCACAGGGATGTGGAACGTGCCCGCGGTTGGCGCCGGCAGCCGGCGTGAATAAATCCGAGCACACCAAGACTTTCTCCCGTGGGTACCAGTGCGGCGATGGAGTGGCAGATGCTGCCTGCCATTGGTTGCATCTGCAGTCCATCACGCAGCCAGGGCGTGCGGGGCTGCCCTGCTCCCCCCCGAGCCCAGAGGAGCAGATGTGCTTGGTGTGGAGGCACCGGCTCTCATCCCCATGGAAAGAAACGCGGTGGTCAGCTTCTTGCTGCTCCTCCTATGTGGCGGGCTCTCGGTGTCTGTGGTGGCGGATGGCAGGTGAGTGCTGGTTGATTAGCGGTGCTGGTGAAGTTGAGTGCGTGTGTTAAGCACTGTCATTTATTTGCGTTGTGTGGGAGCAGATTTGTCTGCAGTTCAGACTGTTTGGAAGGGTATGGTTTTAATTTTCCTTCCAGGTTTAGAAACACATGGGACTAATACAGAATTTATTCTGGAGCCTATGCTGCATAAAAATGTGACTCTAAAACAATTTTATATACAGCAGTAAAAATGGTTTAAAAAATGATGTTTTCTGAGCATCTGTGTTACATTACATTTTAATGATTCTCTCACTCTGACTTTCCCTGGTCTACATAAAAACAGAGTTATAAATAAAGTAACAGCAAAGGTGTGAAAAGTACTCCAAGAAACATAGGTGCTAAAATATTCTACTTGTGTAGAATGGGTATTCAAAATGTGAATTTAAAATCGCAAAAAAAAAAAAAAAAAAAATCTTAAAATTATGAAATTACTAGAGATTTGCATTCATCATTGTTTTTTAATGACATTTCTTTCTTTAGTGAAATATAAATAGGAAGTCTGAATCAGAGCAAGAGCAAGAGGATTTTCTAAAGGCAAGCACTGTAAAAGTGAAAATAGTCTAAACTGTATTAGTAGAATGATGCTCCAAAGTCACTAATAACACAAGGATCAAATATGCTGATGAAGATCACAGCTGGCAATAAAATCTGTGCATTTAAGGCAAGAAGGACATGTGGTGATTTGCTTAAGCTTGTATTACGAGAGATGGTAGTCAGTGACCAGTAAGTGCTGCAATATGTTTTCATTTAAATAGATTACTTGGCACTCTCCTCTGCCAGTTTGCAGATTTGTTAGTGCCTTATAATAACTTTTGCACTTTTCTGCAATCAGATGAAGATTTGAGTGAAACAGAGCAATGAAACATTACATGAACTTTATTCTAATAAAAAATAAGAAATGCAGTTGTGATCCTGATGCCATTGAACTGAATGGGAATTTAGCCTTTGCATTCAGTGGAGGTGAGATCATACCTGTAAACTGCTAGAATTTCTGTGAGCTCAATTTCGTTATTTACATTAAAAACAAATGAGTGTCTTGTCAGTTCTGATTCTGTTCAGACATAGATCAAACCACAATACACAGTACATTATAAAATAATTATGCAAATCTGTCTGACTGCATCCCATGATATGGGATGAGGATACCAAAATTAGAATACTTAAATTCTATAAAGAGACACAAGCCTTGTAGATGTTTATTAATGATATAACTTTAAAAGACACATTTTAAATTCAATAACATTTTTTGTTAAGAACATTTCTTAGGAGGAACTAGATTTTTCCCTGAATCTGATCTCTCAGACTTTTATTTCTAGTTTAATGACTTCAGAGAAATTACTTATCACCAATGTCCCTACAATGTTCCATTGTTCTCCAACTAAATATTCATAAATTATTGAAACTAGCTCAGCAGTCAGTCAGGTAGTCTGCAGCTGGACAGTATTAATATTGGACAGTATTAATATTGGACAGTGATATTTCTGGAGTAAATACTATGGTAGAGTATGTTTTACCATCTGATGCACTTTATGGGAGCAGCAATATGAAGAGTAAAAGGCGGCTATGAATCTGTCTTCCCTCAAACCATTTAACTGATGGCATGAAAACTACCTATATGGCTTGCACACTTGGTTACAGGTGAGTGTTAGCTGTATTCAGTTGGCTCTCTTCAGTGGTCAAAAGACTACATTTCAAGGGCTGGAGTCTATATGAACTTTTTCAGATAAACAAATTAGACTTTGTTATCTTATGTAGATGGATAATGTTATCTGATAAGAGGGAATTTACACTTCTTTATACTTATAATCTTGTTTAATTGGGTTTTACATAGTGATTAGTCATCCCAGTGCTTTGTATTAGGGCTAAGCCAATTTCATATGGGTTCCTGACATACTTGGAATGGTAAATTCAACATACAGCATGCATGCCTGAGTGGATCTGGACTAGTTACCTGCAAACTGGTAAGGAAATATTTCAGTCATCAAAGCATACACTATGAATGTGGCTGAAGTTGAAGTTGCTATAGTGTAGAGTGGCCAAAAAATATTGCACATTTAAAAGTCTACCCTATATTTGGGTTTGCTAAAAATGATTTTCTCTTACTGATTTGCAGCCACTCTTTGCTGATAGTTTTGCAGGCAGTGGAGAAGAGAGCTTTAGCTAGGGCTAGCTAGTGCTAGTGTCCTGTCTCCCATTAACGTAGTTAACATTTCTATGTATACCAGGGAATACATATTTTTGTTGTATCATTATTTTCCATTTATCTATCTATCTGTTTATTTATTTATTTATTTCAATGCTTTTATCCTATGAAGCATGCTTCATCAGAGGGCAAAAGTGCCTAGCTACCAGAGGTCACCTGTCAGTTCCCCAGCTCGCCTTTGGTTGGAAATGCTGCTTATTTGACAGCAGGGTGGTTATTGAAGGCCACCCATTCTATCACAGATGACACGCTTCTGTGACACCTCAGGGATGTAAGTGTCAAAGGCAGTTGATGGACCTGATAAAATCAACATCAGCGTGTGGCTGTTCAGAGACAAGGAGGTAATTCTTCCCTTGTGCCACTGATACACTGCCTGTGCCATAGTGGTTGGGCTGTACCAGGGCAAACAAACTCTGCAAGCACTGACTTGATGGCTAACTCCTTTCTCTGAGGGGGTTTCATGTGGTAAGGAGGCAGCTGGCATTGCTGATAACTGGGGTAATAAACAGGAGTACTTCTGCCTAAACTAGTGCCTCCTAGGTGGAGGTTCTTCACTTGTATGCTTCTGCAGGCCTCCCAGATGTGTGCCATGTGGCTGACAGTATTTGTCATACCGTGGTACTTAGCAGTGGTTCCTGGGTCACTGTCTCCACTGCATTCCTCATAAAAGCATGAATATTTCATTAGCTGTGCACATTCGTCTATATTTGAGTAGCTTCATGCTGAGATAAGAAAAACGTGGCATTTGTTGAGGAGCATCATGGCTGTGCATTGCTGTGGTGTACTGCATGTGAAGTAAAGGAGTCAAACTGTATTGTCACAGGCTCCTCACCTGAGCCTCATGGTCTGTGTGGAGTGTTTGTAACTGTTCTGTTCAGAGTATAACCCCACAAAGGTTTTTGCAATTATTATACCTTATATATTCATTGCATGCTCTCCCAAAGGCTTGAAGTTGCTTATCAATTAGTATTCCTCAAGGTGAACCTATTCAGCACAACCACGGTGTTAGCATCATCCCAGATGGGAGCTAAGTAACATTCATTTTTTTAATCGACAATCAAAAACCAAAATCAACCCTTCCTCTTTCCAGAGTGGCAGAAGAACCTTTCAAGTCAAATAACAAAGTGAACTGAATTATGCAATTTCACCTGTCTCCTCTCATCGTAGTGTGTTAAGTCTGCATGCCTCAGCATGGCAATTTCCAAACCAAAATAATGGGCCTTGAGCTTTTACCTAAGCATGTGCAGGAAAGATAACTGTATAACTAAGGATAATTAAATATATATAGATATAACTAAATATAACCTAAGTTTTTATAACAAAATAATTCACATTAATTCCTTTTTGTTGTGCCTCATTTTTATAGCTATTGTCAAGAAAAAATGCCCAGATGAGCTGCTGCCTTCTCTGTCCTGAAGGCACAACCTGTCATGACAGACTAGAAAAGAGAATTATGATGGGGTCAAATAGCAAAGACCATGTTCCTAATCACTAAGGAACTTAAGAGAGAGCCTTGCCTGGGCAAGAGAACAAAATCTGGTCTGTTGTAGTCATCTCTTGTGACAGCCAGCTCTCCATGGCAGAAGTCTGCTGCGTGTTCTGACGGCGGCATTCTGGTGGAGCTTGGGCTATAGCGAGCCTTAGGTAAGAAAAGGTGAGAAATGCCAGATCTTTGTGCATCTCAGTGGGATCCTGCTGCAGTTACAGTTTCTAAGTTTGCTCTGGGATTATACTCCTCGTTGCTCTGCTTGGGTGGGCACAGCACAAGGCCTCTGCTCCTGCTCCTTCCTTGTGAAGCAGTGGGTTAAAAAAACAAAGGGCTCATGGCTAGGTCATGGGCAGGCAGATAAGGGAACTGTAGTGGATCCAACCAGCCCTTTTTTAGCTATCTGTCAAAATGGGAGTCATTCCCACCTATCTTTGAGGGCTGTGGGACCTGCAAGCTGCTGCAAGGCCTCAGCTGAGTGCCAAGCCCTGGCTCCAAGAGGGTGGTGAGGAGACCGGGGCACTTGGAAGTGCACAGCCTCCCTGAAGTCCCTGGGCTTTAAAACAATCTTGGCTGAGGGAGGAGTTGGGCTCACTGTGTGTAATTAAAACTGCCAGGTTGATTTTAAACAGTGTCGTCTATATTGAACTTCCTTTCGAACGTGAGATCTTGTCAAGGTTCTTTCAGCTCAGATTAAAGTCACTGGTGTGGGGGCTGCGGAGCTTAGCTGTCTTTTCGTACTCTGTCACGTTTTCTCTGGAGACTGTCTTCTGTTTTATTGCCTTAGTTGCTGAAGAGGCTGAGCAGCCTGCCTGGTGCTCTGGAGCCACACTGCTCGTCAGACCTGGTGTTTGGTGACAAAGTGACAAGCTGGGATATGGACTCCATTCGCTTTTGTCTCTCTTGCCTTGTGGGTTTGAGGAGCTTGCAGGGGCCCATGGCAGATCTATTCGTGGCAGCACAGAATGTGCCTGTGAACAGATGTTCTCCCTGGAGAGCTGCTGCTCAGAAGAAAGAGGCTCCTGCCCTTCTGAACCATGAGCACAAACAAGATACTGTGTGAGGAATCTGGGCTTTGCTGAAATTGGTAAAATTCCCATGGGTTTCAGGCAAGTCAGGTTCAGTGGGATCAAATTCCCATACTGCCAGAGCTGCTTGAGCATGACAGCAAGCAGGGCAGGCTTTGAGGCTGCTCTACGTTTCTCTTCTGGTGGCAATGTGATGCTCTCACACCTGCCTGCCATTAGGGATGCTGTGGTGGCAATTAGGTTGGTGTCGCTCCCGCTTGAAGTCCTCCCATATTCTGGTCTTTGCACGCATCATTTCAAGTATTTTACTTCTGTAGTGGGCTTGAAAGCTGGTAAGAAAGCAAGAAAAGAACACAGAAGCACATTCCCATGTGAAGTGGCTGTGAGGAAAGTCCTCTCCTCTTGCCTCTCTGCCATCCCTCGTGGCCTGGAGGTGCTGCATGCAGGGGGAGGCCAGCGCATGCAAAGCTCCTTCAGGAATATACTGGGCTGTGAGTGTGGGAGGGCTGCTGGCCAGTGTGCCCGCCTGCTGGGGATGGTGGTGGTGGGTGTGGGAGTGGACATGCTGCATCAGACAGGCAGATCAATCCACTGTAAAGAGCTGCAGGTCCTCAGGAAGCTGCTGTGGTGTGGAGGGGGCAGGTGGGGTTGTGAAGGTGTTACCTGTGACTCAAAAAGTGGAGCCTGGTCCTAATGGAGAGACCCCCTTGGTGATGGGAGTAAATTTGCTGGACTTGATTCTCCAGTTTGGGTAAGCAGATCTTACTTACATCAGCTTAAGATGTCTTTCTGAACTATACCAAAGAAAGAAAATCAAAGGCTGTAAATTTTGTGAGCCTGATAATTGTCACCTGATACGTGCCTCACTTGCTCCCTGCCTTGCAGTTGACTTCCGTGGGATTTGAGATTGTTTGGAGCCCTTCAGAAGCTGTCTTTAGATGTCCGTATGTCCAGGCTCAAGGCATGCTAGCCTGATACATTTTTTCTGTCCTGGAGCAATTGGATGTGCTGCTCCTGATCCTGAGCAGGGCCTGGGGTGGGTGCAGTGTCATCCTGGTGCACCCTGCTTTTGGGCTGGAAGTGTTTCAGTCCCTCTCATCCAAAGCATCTGGAAGGCTGTTCTGCATCTACCAGACAGTGCCAGTAGGTAGGTGCTGCTGCCTGTGGTCTCTGGGAGCAGGCACAGCCCTCTGGTGGTTGTGGAAGTGTACAAGAGGAATCATGAAGCCTTCGGTTGATACGGTAAGGACATGGGAATGCCTGAGAGGAAAATCCACATCGGGAACCTCTGAAAATGAGGTATTTTTAGCCTGCGTATACTGTCTTCAGGATTGTTTTGCCCTGTTCCTGTGACATTAACCAGCCAGGGATCTGAGTTATATTTTGAGTGTTTTATTGATTGAACATTGATTGAGCAACAGGAACTCTTATTAATAAACTTGCTGCAGACTTCAAATCCAGATTCTGTACAACAAATATTTTTCTCTTCTCTTCTAGTTCACGTGTGTTTTCAGACCAAGATACTCTTCAGAGTACTGGTAAGGCTTTCAGTGGGCTGAATACCGGGATACTGTCTCTGTTACTACAGTTTTTTCATTCCCAGCTGTTGCTTCTGTTGATATTACTGACTGTGTTGTCAAATGTTTTGTCAAAGCATATCCATGTTTAACAGATAACCTTTAAGGGATTTGCCTGTTTGAAATAATCATGTACTGACTGAGTCTGAGATGTGGTGAAAATAGGGAAGGAAGAAGGATTCACTCATTTTTATTTATTGATTTATTTTTTTTTTTTTTGGGTAAACAAATGAAAAAATTATATGTTTAAAGGATGGAGTGTCTGTGAAGTGATTTCTCACCTGCGAATCTTCACTCTCCTGGCAACCAGACAGTCCATGAGTTTATTTGTCAGAGGTTTCCATCTCTGTTCAGTGCAGGGAAAGAAATTCTCTGTAAAGATGGTAAGATATTCAGTGAAAATGAGAGGGACCTTGTTATATGATAAAGGTAAACTAAACTGGAAGATGGATGTTTTGAAGGCAATATTTACATCAAGCCGAATATTTCCTAAAACAAAATCAGTTATTCTGAAAAACATGTTTTGTGCATGGCTGCTAACTATTTGCATCAGAACACGCAAAATTATGCTTGTATGAATGATTGAATGTTTTCTTTGTAGGCTCATAAAACACTTTCATCTGCAGGTCGACACTACGATGGTGGTGTAAAGCCAAAATTCATCGTAAATCAAGTAGCAGTTACACAGGTAATTACAGAAAGAACTGTATCTGTAATCTGTAAAGTATATATATATATCTTTGTCATAATATATTGCAATCTTTTAAATTTATATTATTGAATTTAATGATCTGTTATTTACAAGAAATAGGCAACAAAATTCTCTGAATCATTGTGGTACTGATTCATAACATGCACTACGATATATCTTCTGCTTTTCTGAGACATGAGGTAGGACTTCTACTGCCACCTCTCGTGCTGATTGGCACTGGGTTCAGGCACAGGGTCATGTTAAAAGAATCAAATCATGCTGCCTGTATTTTGTGCAACTCCATTTGGCTGCAGTAGCCAGTATTTTGCTTATATTACTTGTTACTAAAAGAATATCTGAGTCAAAACTGGTGTTTGTTTAAACTGGGTGGGAGTTATTCCTGAGTCCAGCTTGTAGGTTTTGTTAAAAACTGAGGAAGAGGCTTCCCTGTCAAAAACCCTGCAGTTATACAGCCTAATGTAAATAGCTGGTTGATAAAATCTCTTTCATTCTTACCTTGCTTTCTGTTTCTTGCTGTGAGTACTTGCTCATTTTAATTCCTAAAGCAGTCTTGTGCCATATGTAAGGTCAAGTATCAAAAGGGTCTTTCAGGGCCTGAGCTGGGAGACATGATTTGCTAATCTTAACAACAAAAAAATACATCTCTCTTTAAGCTAAGACAAAGCTTTGGGGCTTAGCTGTGTCCCTTCTGGAGCCTGATAAGATGGTGTTTATGACTGAAACACAGAATACCTCTCTTGTTCATATGTGATTTGAATTTGCTCAATCATATAGCTTGCAAAACAGCCATGCAGATGTTACATGAATTATTATATTCAGCTAGGACCTATGTACAGCTGGCAAAGAGTTGGTGTCTGGAAATCTTAGTTTCAAATATGAAAATTACTCTTACCTTTTGAAATTACTTCTGAGCCCTAACTCACAGTCTCAAATTACACAGCCTCACAGCCAAATTGTCTTTCTTTGGCTCAAAATAAATAGTATTTTTTCTGATGTCCAGAGAGGACGTGGAACCTGTAGTTCCCAGGATTCAGTCTTATGAACTGCAGCCGGCCTACAGGGCGTTCTGCTGTGGTGAGCAGCTTGTGATTCTGTCATTGCTTCGACTTCTGATATTGGGCAGCTTTGTGTGTGCTGGGGTGAGATGGGAGCATGCCAAAAATATCCTTTTCCCCAATGATTCTGTGCTAGAGCAACTAGAAGAACAAATCTAACTTACATTGGCTCTCTGGGCGGTCATGCTGGAGCGCTGCATGGTGTGCTGCCAGTCCCAGGGTAGGAAGGGGTTTGCTAGAGACCTCCCTGCTTCCTCAGTTCAGTACTGCTGCAGCTGAAAAATTGCTCCAAAGGTGCTTTCCAAGTGCTGACCTTACTTATTGTGGTAGGATGGAGAGTAACTACTGAAATGCCCATCTTTTGATACTTTTTTTTTGTGTGGCCCATCAGGTTGTCAGCTATAACTTGAGCAGGAAAGAACAGCTAGAAAGAGCATCCTGGAGGCCGTTCACCCCCAGCCACTACAGCCCTCTCAACGTCACAGTTAACGGCACACCCTGCATTCTCTTCTGGGCCAAGAGGATCATGATTAAGTTTGAAAACCACACACAGCTGGATTTGACTGAGAAGACGTTTGGTGTCCATGCAACAGTGGATGTTGGGGATTCAAACTGCAGTGAAGACAATGCGATGTAAGATGCTAGCGAAACTAGTACCAGATAACAAGTCTGGTAAATAAATACTGAAGGAACAAGCCTTGTAATATCTGGTGTTGAGCCCTAGTACCTCAGGGGCAAGCTCCTTCCTACAGCGGCCTGACATTGCAGGCAGCATGGCAGCATGGGTTATATACTTTTGGACCCACGTATTTGGAGACAGAATTGGGTAGCCCCGGGTCCCATGGTATGATGTGTGAGTTGCTGAATCTGAAAGGTGAATTCAGTAGAGTTTTATGTGTGACCTGAAGGGTCTCCAAAAAACCTGGAATCTGCATCCCAGTCTGTCACGCATTACTTCAGCACCAACTGTTCAATGCCTTGCTCCTGCCTAACATGAGTGAGAATGTATGTTAAACCTGACTAGATCCCAAATCCTCCAATCCCATGGCCATACTAGAAAGGCATGAAGGTTCTTTTTTTCTCCTTTGTAGTGTACCCTAAAAATTTTCTTCCTCCATGTACTATACTGTTTGGCTCTACATCTTATACCAGGTTGCTGGTTCCATTCTGGTAGTCTAAAAATCAGGCAGTGAGCACCTAACTTGGCATTTGCTGAATTTTCTTCACAGTGTATAGTGCTCTGTTTTGGACTTGTTGCTAAAACAGTGTTGACTTACATTTTGGTGGTTGCCGAACAATTTTCAGCCTTCTGTCCTTCATTTATGGAGCTCTGTCCTAACACACAAGCTTTCTCTCTTTGTATCCTCTCCTGTCCCACTGAAGTGGAGATGGGCAGTGGGTGAGAGTGGCTCTGTTGGGCTTAGCTGCTGGCTGTGGTCAACCCACCACAATGCTGTATATTCTTGCTCGATGCAATGTGTTGGAAGGTATTTGGGAATTTGTAGAACACACCATACATTAAAAAAAGCTATGGGAAGAATCAGGAAACAGAACTTTACAGGATGCCCTTGACATGCCTTCTATCCGTGTAAAAACTGTCTGATGTTTGATCTCAAAATCTGTGACTCTGGAGTGATTTTATCTGTCACATCTGACCTTATCATTCTTTCTTTCATGTTCTTTTAGTAGTCTCAAAATAGGGACACAGGTGCTAAAGGCAGGCAGGACCTTGATGCTTTGTTTGAAGCTGAGGTTAGAATTGTTTTGCTTGTGTCAAGAGAAATACTGTGAGTACTGAGCCTTTCCTCCTCTGTTCTGCAGAGAGAGGAAAATGCTACACCTTCACAATAGTGATGCTTTCTTACATGTTCTATGCTTGGCTTATTTGGGATACCTAGAGAAAACATGAGTCTTAGTGACCTCAGCTCTTTGAATGTTAAACAGCACCAGTCCCAGTACTGTCCCCTGAAGAACACCACTTGTGCACTTGATCTGCACCTGGACATTGAGACACTGACTGCAACTCCGTGTGACCATCCAGTCAATTCCGTATCCACCGTGTGGCCCACCTGTCAAATCCATGTTTAGAGACAAGGATATCATTGGGAGAGTGTCAAATGCTTTACAGAAGTCCAGATAGATGACATCAGCTGCTTTTCCCCCATCCCCCATTGCTGTAATCCCATCATAGCAGGCCACCAGGTTTGTCAGGCATGATCTCCACGTAGTAAAGCCCTGTTGGCTGTCACCAGTCACCTCCTTATTTTCCTTGTGCCTTAGCATAGTTTCCAGGAGGGTCTGCTCCATGATCTTACTGGGCACAGAGGTGACTGGCTGACCTGTAGTTACCCTTGTCTCCTTCTCTCCCTTTTTTAAAAATAGGGGTTATATTTCTCCTTTTCCAGTCGGTGAGAACTTCACTGGACTGCCACGGCTTCTCAAATATGATGGATAGTGGCTTAGCAACTTAGGCAGTGGATTATCTGGCTGAGTGCTCACATGATGAATTGCCCTGTTTTTCTCACCCCAGAAAAGTCTCTTAAACTTCTCTCATCTCCAGCCTTCTTTGTTAAGACAATCCTCTGTTGTGGCTTTAGATTAGCTTCCAAGCTGCTTTATACTGTCTGATCAATGCAGAGTAGCTGGAGCCAGGACATGGCCCCAAATGCATATGCATTTGCCATGTAAATATAGTAAACCAGCCCACAGGATTTCTTTTCATTTATTTATTTGTTTATTTATTTTAAGCACCAAGTTATGGATCAGGCAGCTATGTGTTTTCCTGTGTCTAATCCTCATCTGTGATATTGCTATCCTCAGTCCCTGATTTCCCTTTGTAATAAAACAAGGGATGGTCTAGATTCAGTGTATGGAATGTGCAGAAGATATCTACATGTTGTATGAAATCATACGTCTAGCTATTTTTTTTTTTTTTCTTCAGCATTAGGTCCAAAAAGTCTTTCAGAAGCCGCATGGTTTCACTGTGTTCCATCTACACAGTGCTGTGGTGCATTAACTCCTGAGATGGTTAAAGAGTTGTTGGAGAATGCATGTGGAGCTTCATGTCCTAATTTACAGCGAACCTGCTACTGCCTTTCACTTAAGTAAACTTAAGATGCCCATATTGACTATACATAAGCTTTGTAGAGCTGCTTCACAGCCAATGCATTTTTATTTCTCTATTGATGCACACGTGAAGTTTGAACTCAAAGACCATATGGATCTGTTATGCTCTAGTACCTAAAAAGAGGAGGATTATGTGTAGCTCTTTTTAATGACATACACTGGTGATACACGATTAAGAGATTGTATTATAGATTAGCCTTGTTGGCTTGAGAAGGAGCACAGAGATCAAATAAAACCAATTATCAACCAAAGTTGGAAACAGTGGGATGTATGTCAAAAATTGATCTTTCAGTTCTGTTGTTTCTGGATAGTCTAGGCCTCATTCAAAATTTTTTCTTTTTTTGGTACTGACTTTAAAGGTATACTGAGTAGAAGGTTTTATGTATGACTCAATCTTTTGTGCTATTTTTTCTCTTAAGACTTCTGAAGTTTTTATCTAGCCTGACATTGCTTGCTTTTTGACCCAGGCTTTCTCTGAAGTTTGGAGACATTGGCAATCTAAAGGGACTTGTTATTAGGTAAGTTATGTGCTAAAGCAAAATGTTAGGTAATCACGTGTCAGTATCTATTGTTATGCAGTTGCTTGTGTAATTTTTGGGGGAAGAGTTTATATAAGCAAAAATAACCTGGTAGAACTGTTGATTATATGGTATGTTGATCTAGTGAGAGGTGTTCCTGCCCAAGGAAGGGGGGTAGGAACTAGATTATTTTTCATGGTCCCTGTCAACTCAAACCTTTCTATGATTCTCTGGTATAACCAAGACACTTGCAGGCTGCCATTTGCTTGGCTATTCTGTTTTATTAAGGCATTTCTTCTTCTATGTTGGATTTTCTACCATGAGAAAAGTTCAGATCATCTCATTTGAGTAGAATCTTCCCATGTCTGAGATTTTTGCTAAGTCTTGCTAGTTAGTTAAACTTTTTGGGTGGAATTTTGTTGAAAAAGTTGATAGTATGGGCTGCACAGGCATGAGACTATGACCTAATTTAAGTATGCTTCTCGGTAATCGAAGAAAACAGTATTTCCTGATAAATAATTTTGTGTTATTATGTGGTTTATGTATTACGAAGACTGAAGCATAAGCCGAGTGTGTATTGGATCATATCACTATAGCCTTCAGTCTTCCACACCTCATCTGCTCATTCCAATTTAGTGTGTTATACTTAAAGTTTAGGCCACACAAGCATTTAGGGGTATGTATTGTAACTGACAGTGCTCTCTGTGATGCCAGCAGTCTGCTCTGGGACTGTGTGAAATTATAATATACAGAGACCAATAAATGTGCTGCAATGTAGGTAATAAAAGTGAAGTTTTTTGTACGAACAGTTTAGTATACTTGGCATGAGCAACACATTTCACACTTTAAGCGTTCAGGAGCAAATTCTCACTGACAACAATAAAACTTATTCTGTGTACTCGTGGATTTTGGGTCATGTTGCAAAGTGATCACTGAAGTCTTGATGAAGTGTCTTCTAAGAATGACATGTGAACTTAATGGTGCCAACTCCTAGACTTTTGATCTTACTCATCTTTCTTCCCATACAATTTCAGATTCTTACTAACAACCAGCTATTACGAGCTGTCTGTTCAGAACTGGTTCAGCTTACACAGACTGCAGCTTCTTTACAACCACTCCGTACTGGCGACATTTAATGCGACAAGAATATATGCGCCGGCGAGTTACTCCTTCCACTGTGACCATGTGAGCAGCTTGCAGAGATATGATGCACTCCTGATACCCAGCTCTGCAAATGATATTTCAAAGCTTTGGGAAGTCACTTTTATTGATTTCCAGGTAAGGTGGAATTAAGCCAAATGGATCCCATAGGTAGACTGATGGGACATTTTGCAATTAAGTGCCTATGAGGTATAGTGACCTCCCATGTACAGTTTATGGGATCTCCATAGAACATCAAACAGAAATTGAATAGAAATGAAAATTTAAATTATTGTGGTTGTACTCCTGTCAAAGGAGCTGTATGGCTATATAGATTTTCCATAGTTTCTTGCTGGGGTTTCTCTTTCATGAGGGAAGTGAATTTAACTGTCAACATTAGATGTCTCTGAGCTGGGCTCTTAAAACCTGACATCAACAGTAGCATCAGCCACCAAGTATGGGATTCATCTCACTCAGCTTTTGAAGACTGGGAATTTTAACCTTTTGCCCTGGTTACAGTCACCTCAGTCTGCCTCTAAAGCCAGTGGATAATTCCTCTGACTCATCTTAAGTCCTTATTTTAGGATGAGATTAATCATGATCTGAAAATGCCTGTATTTTGATATTTGGCAATAACTGAGCCCAAGATGACTGGGCTAGGATGTCTTGCTTTTAGACACCTAAGTTTTAGGGGATGGTTCCCTCCCCAGACTGTCTGATATCCCTGACTGAACTGTGTCCTTCTCTAGCTCACCCTTGTTATGCATGTTTCATTGCCCAGAGCTGACTATTTCACACCAGACTCTGGGGTCTGTGAAGAAGGATCTTTTGTAATATCCATAGACCCCAATTTATCTCCTTCAGGGGCAAGAAAATAAAAAAGCAAAAACTTAGGCTGGAAGAAAATCCTTTTAATAAAGGAAAAGCAAAATAAGTATGTAAGTAAATAAATGCTTACGACGTGGAGACCGTGTTGGTAAATAGAGACGTAGAGACGTGGGACCTGTGTTGGTAAATAGCTGAAAAAGGTGACTGGGTGAGAAAGTTGACCCCCTTTTTCTCCCCAGGTGATAAATGCCTTTGGACCCATTTTAGCCAAGGAGACAATCTTTGAGTGTGAACTGGTGAACTTCATGTTAGGGCTGAAGCCCCAAGTAAAACTTAGTGGTATTGGCTGTAGTTAAATGCAACTTCATGTAATTTTGTTGTTTCACTGCCATGTGCCGCACACTCAAATCTGATGATAAAAATCTAATATTAGGGTAGGCAATTGAGCATACCTTGTTTGATGCATTGAAGTTGGTGCAGTTTGAAACAGAGAGCCTGGAGATTCTTAACAAATGATGCTGGAAATGCACAGTAAACTAGAAAGGTACGGTACCGTACTTACAATTAAATGTGACTGGGCTATCAAGAGAGATCATAGAAGGTTTTGTTTAAAATAAAAACTGCAAATCCTTTGGGCAGCAGAGTGAGGGGGATTAGAATAACTGGCATTTTCTGGAAGACTGACCTGGATAAACTCGGAGCATTAACTCCAGCTAGCACAGCTCGATACAATTTTGTAACATGATGATATTAAATTAAAAGTTCTTACTGACACCAGAGCAAATTCATGAAATTGTTTGTAAGCACCACAGCAAATACTTTGTTTAACATGAGCTCTTCTGTTCCCTTTGTAGATTCAAGGCTTTAACATTCAAGAAGGACATTTTGCTTATGCAAAAGATTGTGCATCTTTTTTCTCTCCAGCAATACTTATGGGATTGGTTATGTCACTGATTCTGCTGCTGGTTCTTGCCTATGCTCTTCATATGTTGATCCACCTCAAATCTCTTGACAGGCACTATGAATGCAAAGCTTCTCCTGCCTATTTTGCACAAATGAAAGACAATGACATGGGGGATGAGAAAGAGCCACTGAGAAGCAGTGGAAATGAATCCTATGAACTTAGAAACCAACAGTTCTCTAAAATCTATATTTAGCGGTATGCATCTGTCTCAGTGAAACAATGAAACAATTAAAGTTTTTTTTTTTTTTTTGTGTTCTATGTAGTTTTTGCAAATTTTTCACCAACTGATGAAGGGAAAATAAGTAGCAGATTGTCTGTCCAGTATCTATCTATTTTTTATTGTTAGCCATCTCCTTTGAAAGCAAGACAAGAGGAAAAAGCTTCCAATATGAGTAAGAGGTTTCACGTGATAGGAGTTTATTCCTGTAGTACAGAACCAAAACGCGTACCTTTGCAGCCAGCTTACCAAGTCCTGAAGAGAAGAATCAGTAATGGATCTTTTGAAGTTAAATAAAATTACAAATAATTAATTAAAATTATCTTGTCTCATTCTTACACATGGTGAGATTTTTCTTGGTTTTGTAATTGCTTCATCCACTCTGCTTTGTGTCCTGACAAAATGACATCATTCATTTATTTTTCAGAATATGATTTCCTTTAATTTCATTTAGATATTTCAAATTACATCCTTTGTAACAACTCTTTGTCCTCCTGAACTCCTCCTTTTTCGAAGTCTTCAGAGCCACATAGGCTATTACCCACTACACTAATGAAACAGCAATGCCTGTGGTACAGAAGCATTGTGATACTTTTCTGTAAACTGGAGGCTTACCCTAAGGATCTGGTGGGAGAAGAGTAGACATCTGGTCAAAGGCTTACCCTTAACTTCCCTGCTCAATGCTATGCCAAAAGACGGATTACGAGCATTATGTCCTGTAATTCTAGGTTAATTTCTTTTCTATCAAATCCCCGTGGTATTTCTTGAAAATTTTATATGAATGGAGATACCTAGTGCTAAGCATGTTGGGGGGTGGAAGCTCCCCAAGAGTGGAAAGGATACTGTGACATCATTTTGATGATTCCCCCTGAGCACTGAAGATACTGTCTTACTGTGAATCCTTTCTTCTGTTAGAGTCAGAATCTAGGAACTCCAAATTAGCCCGTCATTTAGCCCTGACTCCTAGCAAGGAAGAACCTAGCAATGTACTAACAGTAGTGCTTTCAGGGCACAAGTGGTACAAAATCCATCATGTTAGAAAACCTTTCGCCAAACCAGATTTAGCAAGCCTTTTCCAATTTTAAATAATAGAGCTAATTAATTGTTTGTGGTCTTTGTAAACTATACTGCAATGCTCGTTAAACACCTTGAGATATGTCCAGAGGCCTCCTATTTACTAGCACAGATGATATGCAGACTAGACGTGGAGTCTGAAGCAGTTTGTTGATTTAGGAAGGCACTTCAGAGGAAAAAAAAATCATCTTTGAACTGTAACCAGATGTAGGAGACAAGCTTCTGGGGACTTGGCAGGGCTGCCTGTGGCCATTTACTGCCAAACATGATGTGTTTCATAAAGGCAACAAGCAAAAACATGAATGTCTGGGAAGCTGAATGAGAGTAAGATCTGGAGACGCAAATAAAGGAACATGGCATTCTTCATGGGGTGCTGAAACGCTCCTCGGCTTGGTCCCCCTTCCTCACACACACGGTGATGACAGATGTAGGTTGCTGGCAATGTTAACATGAGTTCAGGATGCCATTCCTAATCGGTGATGTTCCTCAGAGTGTGAAGAGCAGTGCTGTTGTGCCTGGGGTTTGCTTGCCTGTCAGGCAATAAAGAAATGACACTAATCAGTGGTAAACTGACTCCCAAAATTACTGTCATGTGCTGATGGGCAATACCCATCCTGCAGAGCAGCACTTGGCTTTGGGCATGGCAGCACTCTGAGGCACAAGTGTTCTTGCTCACCCTGCAGAGCTCACTTAACCTTCTGGTAAGCATGTGGTAATGCTGCAGGAATAATTCTTACCTACTGCGAGAAGATGATTACTGACCATCTTCTTGCATATTTTAAATAGGCAAGATTGGTACTGTTGCTGTAAGAGGTTTTTATGACCGTGATAAAAGGAGCTTCCCTCTGATCATGTCCTCATCTCCTAAACCTCCTTCCCTAGCTATTGTCTTACTCACGTGGTGTTCCTCTTGCCTTATTCTGGTTTTGAGGGTGAGACATTTTTTGTCAGTTTTTTGCCCTGGAGTCACAGTGCTGCAAATCTCTAGCACATGACAGTGTAGATTTTTGGTGCAGAATTAAAAGGGAAACCCCTTTTAATGTGTGTGTGTGTGTCCTTTCAGCTGTAATGCAACTGAACCAGAGAGATGAATTTATACCTGCTACTTGCAAAGCAAACTTCAAGAAGAAAAGAGAATACAGAGGAAAAAACAAAAGCAGGCAAAAAAAAATAAAATCTCTAATTCTCTCGTCTTTTCCAAAGCCATGTCACAATTGGTATCATACCCAAAATGTCTGGGGTGGTGGAGCACAGTTAGTAGTCATCTTCTCTCCTTTGGGCCTTTTTATGCTGCAGGCTGACTTGGCAGTGAAAGATGACTGTTCTCTGCCAGGTATGCTCAGTATCATCAAATTTCCACTGGGTGCCAGTACCAGTCAGAAAGGATAACAAATACACCATTTGAGATAGACAGGAAATGTCTAGTCAGTTCAGTCATAGCACTGGAATTACAAAATGTATACTTGTAAAGAGTTAATTTTGTTCTAGTGGAAAAACAGCACTAGAAGAAAAAAAAAAAATCACCGGCATAAAAGCAAGCACCCATGTTTGAAAAAGACAAAATGTGCATTTTTGCATTCCTGGTAAGCTGTTTTCCATGAACCAGATAAACAGTCCTTATCAAATGCAGATTTTGGAACAACAGAGGCATTTTATTGCTCTGTTTCTGAAATAGAAAATTCAAGCTAAAATTAACTGTCTGCTACAAGCGGTGTTTGCACTAACAGGCTCATTAACAAAAGATAACCTTTTTTACACGGTCCACACTCTGCATAATTTGGCTGCCGTGTCAGAACACAGCTGTCTTTTCAAGCGATATACCCTCATGCAAACAAAATCCTTATGTATCTTTTCAAAGCTGATTCTCTGTTTCAGACTGAGGGCCCCATCCACACTCACTCAAAGTCAGAAGGAAGAGCCTCATCACCTTTGGCTGAAGCATCCCTTTCACTGAAGGACAAATTTCATGGACTCTGCCGCTCTCGCTGTGGGATGGCAACACTGAATTGAAGAAATAAATGCATTTGTTTATCATATGTTTCAGCTGCCGTAGTTTAAATTTTATAGTATTTTAAGGTATTGTATAGTATATCCCCCACACCCAATGTTAGGCAACTTCACACCTGCAGAAAACCAAGATTGCCATCAGTACATTAAGTACTGTTTGACCTGCAGTGGACTGTTGGATGCATCATTGGCGTAGGACTTGTGCACCAGGAGTGAACAAAGCCAAGGTTGCTGTGAAGATGGAGATAAAATGAGGGCCCACTAGCTGGTAACACTGAATTCCAGCAAAACAGAAGAAATAGCCTTCTTTCTTTCCTGTAAGTATTTTAAATGGTGGCATTTCCTTCCTCTGCTTTAAATGTTAATTCTTACTGTAGCAACAGAGTGAGGCTTTTTGCTTCTTTTGCTTCTGGTATGAGTTAGGGGCTTGTGGGTTTCGGTCAGTACCTTTACACAGCAGTGAAGAATTTCCCCATTACGTTGATGTGAGAGTGAAGAAGGCAACAAATGCAAAAAGAAGCGTGAGCAAGTCTGTTGGCACGCCTACCTTTGGTCACAGGAAATGTGTCCTTGCACAAGTAGTAATAAAAAATGCAGTACTGGAAGAGCATTGCTACCAAAATGAGAAGAAATCACAAGTTGTTATTCATTTGGTGGTGGACAGAATGGACAAATCCTCTTCTACAGACAGATGCCATGAGTTATGCATCATGCTTTGCTGCCCAGCATCTCAGATTTGACAGCGTTTTTGGAAATGACCTTCAGGGTGAAAGTCTTAACTTTTTATTTGCTCTGAATACAATTCTTTTCCTTTAAAAAGAAAACCACATCACCTTGGGGTTTCAGCGTTTCCATTCAGATCTTTTGAGAGAGCTTTTCCTAGGGTATGGCAGTCAGCGCATGGTCACACTGGGGATGCTGTTGCCAGGACATCTCCAGTCCTTCATCTGGGCAGCACAGTTCCAAGCAGAACTTCACCTCCTGCCTTTAGCTTTAAAATGAGCATGGCAAGTGGGTAAGAAAGGATGTTTCTGCCTAGTGGTTCTGGTCATTCTGGTGTGAGGATGGGACGTGGTCAGCCCCAGATACCCTGAAACTCTGTACTCTCCCAGCACCCTGCCCTGGGACCCAGAGCCTGCCCATCCCCTCTGGTTGGCATTGCCATTTGTCCCTCCTCTTCCACCTCTCCCTGTAGTATGGTGGTTTTTGAGACAGCTTTTTTTGCCCCTGTGCCTGGTATTTCTGTCAGGTTTTTATTTATGCATTCATTTTTAACTGAGGGCTTTAAAAAGGTTTCAGAAAAAGCACCACAGAAAGAAGGCTTGATTGGGAAAATGGCAGGCTGGTGCAGAGGAAATGATTGCCATTTCAGTCCTGAAAAGTTGTATCTAAACATGAATAATAAAGACTCATATTCTTAGCTGCAGCCGCTTATTTATGTGTGCAGAAGATAAAGTTGGCAAAAGAACAGTTCCCAAGCAGGAACTGCTTTATTTGGCAGGCTGGCAAAAATAAGACAATCATCTCTCTGTGCGTCGTCTCGTATGGGAGAATCCTTGCTCAGAATCATACTGAGATCATCCTGCACCCAAAACCAGGACTCTGGGTTTGGGTGCACCCAAACCCCTGGACTCTACTGGTTGCTGTCTGCATGGTATCTTGTCGTAGTAAGCCAGGTAACAGAAAATTGGTCTTGGTTTCTCTCTGTGACTTCCATAGTTCAACAAACCCTCTGATGTTCGCATTTTTCAGGATTGGTCTGTTCTTCACCATTGCATGAATGCTTCTTAAAGTTTCCTCCATTTTCAGTAAGCCTTGAGAAAGGGCATTTAACTGTTGTCTGACAGATCTTAAGTCCAGTTCCAATATTCCTAGTTCGTGCCTTGGTTTGCTTGCTGTAACATTGTTTGATGTAGCAGAACGAAGATCTAAAACCACTTTCAGAGCTGCACAAACTCTGTTAATAGACAGCCGTTTAATACGAACCATGCTCATTGTAACAAACTCTTCATGAAAACTCAGGATTTGCCCCAGCTGAAGGAGCATGTCAAGAGCTACGACTTGCACGTAGCCCAGATGGTTGGGATGCCATGCCGTGTGGTCTTTGAAGCTTGGTTTGCTCACAGTGGTAGGGTCCAGAGAGGTGAACACGCACTGAAAAGCCAGTCTGGGGATCACCATCAAGTCAGCAGGTGCACCATCCAACAGCACCCTCTCTTCCTGTCCTGGGCCACTGCTGCTCCCTGTTCTCCTGTCTGTGCATGCCTGGAGCACCATTAAACACAGGTAAATCCTCATCATGGACGGCCTCTAAAATTAAAATCAACACAAAGCATCTTATTAGAGAAGAATTTGCATCCCTAGAGGAGGAGACTGAACAAAGCAACCTGCCTAGTGTCTCAAAATTCACAGTAACAGTATATGCTGCATTTGCTTTCCAATAAATACAGTTTTCCCTGTGTGTAGCATTTCCACAGGCAACAGTTGATACATTTACAGCTGCTTCTGGAATGGAAAGCAGCAGTAGAGAGAGACAGGAAAGCAGCTATGTGAGTAATTGTTTTTTCCGGAAAGGTGGCTGTCAACACAGGTTAAAGCTCTGCTGAAAACTCTATTTCTCCATGACAGTTGGTTGTTGGTTTCATGGGAACTTACAGCAAAAGCAAAAAAGTGGTGTTCATGTGGTAGCATTTTAGATAAAGGATTAACTTCATAGGAACAGCCTGTTTACATCAAGCCCTTCATGAGATAAGAAATCAGAAGAAAGTGCTAAACCTTGTATATGAATCTTTATGCTTTTATTCCTTCAAGATGATACTTTATCATTTGTCCAAAAAGGTTTTTTTTTTTTTTTTTTTTTTTTTCTGAGTCAGTGGTGTACATTTGCTAGAGGTTCATACTGTTTTTGATGCCTAACAAAGGGTTTCAATTCCTGAAAATTTAGTAACAGCCTTCCTGAACATTTTGCATCTGCTTAATTATGTTTTTATTTATTTATGTATTTATTTATGTATTTATTTATTTATATATATATTTTTTTATTTGTTCAGAAACATTCAATCCTGAACATATGTGGAAGGGGCAGCTGCTGCCTTATACTGAAACAGCACAGGGTGGCCGAGCTTCCATCAGGCTCCAGTGCGATGCTTGTGGTGTCAGCTCTGTGGTTTGGAGGCAGCTCTGGCTCCTAAAAATGAGCGTAGTCAGGTGCTGAGAAACCCATAGGAGGGATCATGGGGAGGGTCAGTGAGCACGCTGGCCAGTTCTGCTGCTCCACAAATGCCTGCAGAGAGGAGCAGGCTGCTTTCTGGCTTTGAAGAGCAGCTTCCCACAGCCTGAACCTCACCCAGCTCTTGTCCTTGGAGCTGCAGTGTTTTTATAAATCAGCAATGCATAGGTTTTTTCCTCCCAGTTGCAAACTTCCATCATAAAATATTAACCAAGGCTTTTCAAGGAACAGAAAAGCTTTGTGCAGTTATAACTGTACCTTCAAAAACATAAGAGTGCCCAAATTACTGCTGGCAAGGGTATGTCTTTGTGAGATACGAGTCACTGTCACATTTTACCTTAGACAGAAATATCAATCCAACAGCACAGCCACTTTTCAGAGCAAAGAAACTGTGATATGCAAAGATGACAAAATTTCAGACCCTAGAGAGAGAAGACAGAAAAGAAGAATAAATGAAGATGGTGGAGAACCCATGACTGAAAATGCAATGCAGAAGTCCTCCAGCCCAGACATGGGTTGCTCTGCAGGTCTCTCTGAAATGGTTAGAAATGCCCTGGTGTGTCACTGAACAAATCCGTCCTGGGCAGCTTCCTTCTGTCTTTTGTGGTACTGATGGAAATCCCAAAACTCATTTCCAAAGAGGCATACCCTTGGTGCTAATGTTCTTCTGTTTCAAATGTGCCTCCATTTCATTTGACTTCAAGTGGCCTGGCTCCGTGCACTACATGAGAAGGAATTTTAAGTCCAGCTGTTCTGCTCATGTGTCAGCATGGTTGTTGCCTATAGTGCCGGCTGGGAATGTTTAGGAGTTGAAATTGTTGATATAAACACTTACACTAAAACTGTTGCCCTGCCAAAATCGCTCGAGACCCATAGTGAGACCTCTGTTCTCAGGGTATGCCATGCAGCTTCTTAAATTTTGCAAGAACTCCACAGTGAAAGGTAAAAAGTGAAAGAATTACACAAATAATCTTACCTTGGCATTGGGAGGATTAGTGGATCACCACTGTGGGGAAAGTGGTGGCAGTGTAAACAGCTCTGAAGGCAGATTTTTCATGTAGCTAAAATGATTGTGAAAAGTTCAGCTCTCCTGAACTTCTTCTGCTTAGTGAATTAAATATTACTCTGATAGGAATTTGTGTGGAATTAGCTGGAGGAGATGCTAAAGCTGTGTCTGAACACATAGTTGTCAGAATATGTTCTTTGGCCAACTGCTAGAAGAACATTTTTAGGCAATGTTATAATACAATTTTTTTTTTTTTTTTTTTTTTTTTTTCCGTGTGTGTTTTGCTTTATAAAGGAGTAAACACAAACGCTGGGGCTGGGGCTACTTAATGCAATGGAATTAGGTCTGCATTTGCAGCCTGGTACTTTGTGTTCACCCGGAGCACGACAGCCCCCTGGTGAGCACGTCTAACCATTGCAGCCCCGCGGTTGGAAGGCTTTTAGTGCACGTGAAGGAGCTGAAATAGCGTAGAGCCAGCAATATTTACTGTATGTTTCAGACCACCACTTGCTTGTATCGGCCATTTCATTTATCGACATATTACAGAAAAAAAAAGCATAGCCTGTCGCTAAGCGACTTAGTTTTCCAGCTAAGCCTGTCCAGACATGAGAGAGCACAGAGCTGCATCTGAGCAAGCTGTGAGAAAGGCATATAGGCAAGCACAGGCACCAGCAAGCTGTCCCAGGCAGGGGGAGTCCCTCGTCTCTTCAAGCCTCACTGATATCAGGACATAGCAAAGCATTTCTGCAAACTGAGCAAGTCAAGCCAGAGACTACTGCTATGCTGTTGGGTTAAACAGTGTCACTGAGACGTCACTTTGTGTGCCATATATGCAAGAACTGGGCTCTCACTCATTTTTCTTTTCTGCTTCCAAACTAATATTAATGAAAGTTTTGTGGTCTGTTAAGGAGGCCTAATCCCCAAATTATTTTGGACTAATGAAGTCTTATTGCTCCCAGCACACACTACAAATAGGGAACTGGAAATTACGAAGGAAGATCGGGTGATGTTTCTGAGTTGGATTATGGAGAACAAATGCCCCTTCCTGGGCGCAGCACTGTCTGCACCCTGACATCTCCAGCACACAGCTGTGATCCAGGCTCATGCACTAGTGGTGGATCTCATGCAGCTAACCCCTGTCCCATCCTTCCTGGCAGTGGCGTGTAGGCCTTGTCCTGCAGAGGGCCCGCTGGGGCTTGAGGTGTGCTGATCACCCATGCCTGGTGCATGGCATCATGTGGCTGGAGAGCATCTGCAGTGCTGAAGAACAGACACCCATAAACCACCAAGGCATGTGTCTCTCCAAAATTCCCTTCTAAAGTGATGGTTGGACCTTAGCTTCAGCCTAGTGGTACCAACCTTGTTGCTTAGCACACTGTGGACCCCCAGCTCTGCCAGCAGGAGACATGAGGCTTGTGAAAGGCTCCTGCTGTGTGGGACCAGGTGGCACCTCCACTAATGGGCTTGCAGATGGTATCTCCATGAGGAATTGGCTGAGTGTTTTTAGCCTGATATAAACCAGGACAAGCAAAATGTCACTTCCAGGTTGCAGCCAGGGCTGCTCCCTAAGGATTGGGTCGATGTCCCATCGCCCTTCAGTGAGGACAGAAGATCTGATGGCCTTGGGTTGGGCTGAAACTGGACCTTGGGATATGGGCAGGGGTGGAGGAGGCTGGTCTAAGATGTGAAGGCCTTTTAGTGCCCTTGGGAGCCCTGACAGCTCTCTCTTGCACTGCCATGCTGTTTTATGAAGAATTCCTACCCTTAGCCCGGGAGAAAAGAACATCTTCAATTCCCTGTTCTTATTAAAAACGCAGAAACATTAAGACTAATCTATACTTAAGCCTCATTAGCCCCTTTTAATTTCCCTGAGAGTCTCATGATGCAAGGAAACTTCATTGCTTGAGATAAATATTATGGATGTACACATTCAGGTCACACATTTTATCTGACATCTTTGAATTGCCAAAAACTTAAATATAAGACTCACAAGAAATCACTGAGTTGTTAGTCCTAGTTCTGTAGGATCTGTCTTGTAAGAAAAAATATAGAAAAATCTGAATTTAATTCTAGAGGGTGAAGCTCAAATAAATTATATTGTTATTGACCCTCCACATCTAATGACCCGGAAAGGTGGCTTTAATTTTGTGTTTAAGTCTGTGAACAAAATGGCTTCATTAAGATCAGTTAGTATGCATATATGTGCTAACAAAAAGACTTCACTGTAGGGGAGGAAAAAAAAATCCAGCTGAAAAATCAATCCCAAATTCAAGACTGTTAATTTATGGACTGCTTCTCTGACATTGGTTTATCTAAACTTCATCTAGATTTATTTGTCTGTACTTAGCTAGGGGCACTATTTGTTCTTCCTAACCAGCTTACAATACAGTATGTATTACTAGCAGAGTTTACACGAACTCATATGTTTGAGAGTTATAAAAAAATCTTAGTTTGCAAATTAAAAAAGAAATTCCAAAAGCTTTAATGTACTCAGGGTTAAGAGCTCTGCAAATTGGCAAAACTGCACTGCAGGTAGGCCATGGCCTGCTCTGGTGACTCCAAGTGGCAACAGCTACCCTGGCACTCTGGCTCTGTGACGGGTTAAGGTATATTTGTAATACTGCCATATTTATACAGTGCACTGTTGTATTGGGGTTATGTGGCAAAGTTTTTGTAGGGGGTTGCAGGGTCGGCCTCTGTGAAGCTGTGCGGCCCATGGAGAGCCCCCGCAGGAGCAGGCCCCGGGCCGGAGCTGCAGCCCGTGGAGAGGAGCCCCCGCAGGAGCAGGGGGTCTGGGGGGAGCTGCCCCCACCCGTGGGGGACCCGTGCTGGAGCAGTTTGCTCCTGGGGGATGGATGGATGGACCCCGTGGGACGGAGCCGTGTGGGAGCAGTTCCTGAAGAGCTGCTGCCTGTGGGCAGCTCCCGCAGGCTCAGTTCGGGAAGGATGGCATCCTGTGGGAGGGACCCCACAGGGAGCAGGGGCAGAGAGGGACCCTGAAGGAGCAGTGAAGAAGTGTCAGGGACTGACTGCAGCCCCCAGTCCCCGTTCCCCTGCACTGATCAGGGGGAGGAGGTGGAAGAGGGTGGATGGGGCAAGGTGGTTTCAGTTTGCTTTTAGTTCTCACTGTGCTGGTCTGATAGTGATAGGCAATAAATTATGTTAATCTCCATATGCTAAGTCTGTTTTGCCTGTGACAGTAATGGCAGAGTGATCTCTCAGTCCTTATCTCAGACCAAGAGATTTTTCATTGTATTTTCTCCTTCTGGCCCTTTGAGGAAGTAGTGTGGGAGTGGCATGGTGGTGTTGAGCTACCTACTGGCATTAAACAACCACAGCTGTAAGGAATAATAGTAATAGTACCACCACTACCACTAAAATCACAGTAGCCTCCTAGACTTAACATTTCTTCTCAGTTTTCTGAGAAAATGCTTGTTGTGAAACCTCTCATTTATTGAGTCAACAACCACACAACCCTCCAGATGCTGTCTGATGCCTACCAGGTTGGGTGTGATGTTGATTCCTATTATATTGTCTCCTTGAGTAGTAGGTGGAGAACAAAGAAGGTTTTTGATCATGGGCAAACTCTTAACACCTGACACAAGCTTTTTCCTCTTCAGGGAAGCTGAATCCCAAGTACTAGAGAAACAAAGAACAATGTTATTGAAGCTGTGGTGTTAATACGTTCTCATCTGGTTGTGGTCATATGGAGGACTGTATAAAAGTAGATGCACAAGAAAAAAATCCCCTAGGACTATTTATCTGTTGCCAGTAGTGTGAGGCAGCAGATGCTAAAGGAAAGAAAAAAGAATATATTATTTACATAAGGATAAAGTGCTATGCTCTTTCATGGTAAAATCTGGGAAAAGTTTGTAAAACCTTCCGGCTTCATTTTGTAGCAATCTGGAGACTCCAGAGTGCCAATATCTCCTTTCACTTGTCTTATATTTTGTTTTGTTACTTAGGGAAACAATTTATGTTTTCAAACAGATGTTGCCCAGTCAAATATTTATGGAGTTCTCTCTATGCTATGTTCTTTTTGAATGTCTGAATGTAATCCAGTCAAAGCTTATTTTCTGTCACACCCTTAAAATCATGTCCCCTCCAAGGATACCAATACAAGAATTTTCTATGTATTTCACAGAACAGAAAAAGTTTTCTATTAGGTGCTAATTTTGTCTTCCAAGTATTCTGAGAAATTTTCTGTTTAATATCCATTAATAAGTATATTTTATCAGAAAGATGTCTTTACTGATGCCAGTGTATTATCATGCCAAAACTATGACAAATGGTATTTAAAATGAACAGAGATGTTTTCACTTCCTTATTATGGGGAGAGATCATTATTTACAAATTTGCTATTTCTGAGTTCAGTAAAGCATTATATAATTTGAAAAGGATCCTAAACTATCAAAAAATAACATTGTATTTCTTTCAGGCAATTTGCCTCATTCTAAAGGCTGTTTCACAGCAACACATAAGGTTTCATATCACTTGAGTGAAGGTAGTGGTTGCAGATAGACAGCTTTCTTTCTGCAGAAGACAGATGTACCTCTGATAACTCTTCACAGCTAGTTTTAAACACAATAAACATCACTTCAGACTTGCCTGAGTCAAGACTGAAAATGTTATTTTGCCATTTGGACCTTCTTCTAAGACACTGGAGACCTTGGTCCAAGCCTCTACTTCACAACTGGGTTTGGACTATAAAATAATTTTGTTCTCTCTCATGGAGTGATGAGAAGTGAAGAAATTTGCTGACGAAAGTCAAAAAGTCAGCAATTTGCTGACAAAGTGAAGAAATTTGCTGATAGTGGTATGAGACATGAGACTGTGTGATACTTTAGTTAGTGTTAAGAGTGGAAGCCATACAAGAGTGTGTAAGTATGCTTGTTCTTCATCCAGATGTTCACTTCTTGCAGTTTTTGGATCAGCTCTTGGGTAGAATTGATTGCATCTGTGAAAAAAAAATAAAAATCACATCCGTAGTATCACTGTCACTGGTAGACCTGTTGTCTCTGGAAGTATCAGGAGGCACTTTCCTCCAAAAGGTACGTGATCTCAACACTTTTTTTCCACAGCGTCTCCCTGAAGCCATTCTTACTTTCAACCTGATACTGGAAAGGTAAAGCCACCTACCAAAAAAGAGTCAACAGTTTTTTTTCCACACATTCAGATGCTTACAACCTTTTATTTGAACCAAAGGAAGAGCATGACTTTGCTGAATACCTTCTATACCTTTCTTCAAGCCTTATCAATTTTTATATTTTATTTTTATTTTTTAAATATCTTTTCATCTTTCGAGTAGTTGCAGAGAGACTGGGGTCCCTTGTTGGTCTTGTAGAAACCTGCTCAGTTCTTCTGTCATCTTAAGATAGCAAGACTGATAAACTCTGATGGTATGAAGTCTTGCTCACATACATGCAGTTGCTTTTTATTATTTTTTATTTTTCAGCTCTTTTTGAACTGTTCTTCAAAGGATTTTAGAACCAAACAGTAGGGATAAGCTTTTAATGCTTTCTTCAGAGAGAGGTGATTTCCCTGCAAAGACTGTTTTCTACTTTTAGACTATAAAAAAATAAAAATAAACTAGTGTATATTTATTTTGGTTAATGACTTTTTATATCATCTGTGTTAGGCTATGAGTTGCTTTTCTACTGCACAAAAATACAAACAAGATTCACGTTTCAGCAGAAAACATCAGGATGTCTCAAACTACAGGTTTTCTGCTCTCTGGATTAGAGGTATGTGATGGGGTAGCTGCCTTCACCTAGGAGGGAACTGCTTGAACTGATTAAACAGTAAAATTTTAACTTATGTAAAATAACCAATGTCTGCTACTGTCCTTATCACCAAGGTCTTTAGTGTGAACATAGCGTCTTTGTTTCTCCTTATTACCTTGATATTTATCACTAAGGGCATTAGTGTGGATGCAGAATCTTTCTTTGGGTCTGTATTCCATATTTGACACTCCATCAAGATTTGTTGACAAGGCAATTATTTGAACATCAATAACTATGAACTCAGCCTTACTGTCACAAACAATTTCCTATTGTCTTTCATGGGAGCAGGAGGACTCACAGGAAAGTAAGCATATGGTGTGAAGATCCCACATCCATGTGAACAATCAGAAATGCCTTAATAATTAAAGCCTGAAAGAAAGCAGAGACACTTGCAATAGGGTGGCACACAATAGTCAATTTTTTAGGATGTTCTTAAAAATTTCCAGAAGATGCTCATTCCTTGAGTAGAAAATGCGTCTGGTAAATATTACATTCTCTGCCCACCATAACATTTTCTCTGTAACATTACTCTAGAATATTTTTGAGCTGAAGAAGCTGCTGCTGATATCAGCTTTGGAAATTCAGACACATTTTTTTTTTTTTTTTTCTGAAGACTGGCATTTATTTATTATTTCTATTACTTTTAGGACATTTTTCCTTTACTTTTTTATTTTTTATGTTTTATTTTTTATTCTCCCCCCTCCCCCCCCCACCTTTGAATTTAGAAATAACAAGTACTTTTTGAAAAAAAAAATGGCAAATTTCTATCTTCTGACTAATCAAATCAGAGACAGGGGCAGGAGTGGACCCTGGTGCTACTGTGTGTGGGAATTGAGATTAATTATGCTTATTTCTGCGTTTGCATTCCAGTGGCATCCAGAGGTGCCATGAACAAGTCCCCACTGAGCTATACACTGCAGCAATAAAAGAAAGCCCACGTTGTTGAAATTTCAGTAGCTTTATGTAGTATAGGTTCTTACCTTTGTCTCTGTCCTGAAGTGTATATATTGACAAGTTTGTCCCTCTCTTTTGTATCCAAATGACTGTCTTCAGGCAATTCTTACCCATTGCCTGTCTTTGTCCCCAGATTTAAGACAAGGAAACCTACCTAGAGTGCTAAAACTGACAGCAGCCTGTGCTCCTTCAGGGCAGGATTGGAACCAGCTGGCATGACTTGTGGGACAGGCCAGGGAGGAGATGTGGACAAGGCAACAGAAAACTGCAGAGCTTCAAGCTGTCTTATGGTTAACCACCAGAAGCTGATCTGAAAGCTGCCCTCCTCTGGCAGAGCCACCAAGTCATGGCTGAAGGGCACCCCTAGCCCAGGAGAGCTGAAATACATCTGCCTGCAAACACAGAGGAGTTTCCTCTGCCTACTGTAAGCAAAACACATGAAAAAATCCCCCCTCAGCCTCTGCTTGAAACAGGACCTCGGGAGAAAAGTAGGCATTTTCCGAGTATTTCAACAGGAGGTGGTGTTGCTTTGAGTCTAAAGCTTTTCTAGCTAGTACACTGGGAAAAAATCATCAAGAAATATGAGTGATAAGGTATTTTGAGCCTAGCTTGTAGCTACAGTGTTCTTAGACACTAATTGCAGTTTCTTATAGCCAACAAGATATATTTTTTAAAAAAATTGATTTCACATATCAGCCTTGCCTAATCCTATCTGATTATCCTGTCCGTGCTTAGCAAACACCACACTTTTAACCTGCCCAGAGGCACTCTAGATGGGAGGGTCAGGTTTGGTGTGAAAAAAATTGCGTAGGATACTGGGCTTATGGGGTTTACTTACCGTTCCTTTTGTCAGGCAGCCAGCCGGACAGTGTGAATTATGGCAAGAAAACACCGCGGTGATTTGGGGATGCATGCTGAAAGGTGGTGAGTTCCTGCTCTGTGTTGGTGGGGTGAGACCACACCTGGCATCAAACCAGCATTTTGTAGGTCCCCTGAGTCACCAGCTAGGAGACAAGGAGGTGAACTCAGAGACAAGCAAAGAAGGTTGTGAGTCTGAAGACCCCTTCATTCCCTGCCCAGGACAGACCTGCTGCTGCCCCATTCCTAGACCTTTCCCACGTCACGGCAATTATTTGACTGTCCTCATTGTATCTGCTTTTAGGATAAATCCCATCAAAGCATACATGGCCCTATAAGGAATAAAGTGGCTGGTTCTACCTAGCCATGCATCACATTCTCTGCTGAATTGTGGTCAGTTGCAGACAAGATATATTGCTTCCTTTTGTTTATTCTCACCATTTCTGGCTATGTGAGCACAAATAGAAGTATAGAAAATATAGGGAACTGACAGAAACTCCAGAAAAAAAGCCATCTCTGCAGGGATGGTAGTGGGATTTGGAGTCAGCAGGCATGGGTCAGACCTTCTCCTGCCTCCAGCAGTGATGGATGATGAGGGACCTGGGTATGAGGTACAGCGTGTAGTGATCCCATCAGCCTGCTCTGTGCCGTACCTCTGAGGACAGCCTGCCTGACACACAGCCTCTGTCCTGCAGCAAAAAGAGGAGCCCCTTGTCTGTTGTTTGCTGGGGAATACATTTTCCTCTCCACCTGTCCCTCTGCCCCTTGCTACTCATTCAGCTTGGTTTCTCGCAATATGATCTTCCCCTCCTTGCTGTCAGTCAAGAAGACAGACACCTGCCTTGTGCTGAGTGGTTCCCTTAATTAGCCCCAGGAGCATCCCGCTTGTGGTCTTTTTCCCCTTTTCTGCTTCCTGCCACTCAGACTTGCTGGCAAGAGACTCTTTTTGTTGTTTTTTCCTTGTGCCCTTGTCATACGATTCCTACTTGACCTCTTTTTTAGCTGCTCGCCAGACCTGCTGGAGTATCCCAGTGGGCCAGCCCACCCTTTGGTGGACCACCCTACAGGTCAGCAAAGAATTTTCTCCTTTGTCTCCTGCTCTCTTCCCCCTCCTCCTATTCCTCCCGGCCTTTTTTTGAGCTCCAAGAGGTTTTAGACTTAACAAGCCCGAATGCTGCTGCTGTCTGCCCTCCTGGAGACTCACTCTGCACTTCCTCTGTTCATTCCTTGTGGCTGTCAGATCTGATTTCTCATGGTCCCTTAAAGAGATGTAGCAAAGCAGAAGAGTGATTGCAAGCCTCCGGCACTCTTCCTCTTTCAGAGGAGGGTCAGGTCAAGGCTGGCTGTGATGAGCTCTGTCACTCTGATGGAGGGAAACCATTTAATAAGGGGATGCAGATGCTTTGGGAGAATACGGCTCTGCTACAGTCCCAACTTGATACAATTAGAGATGTGGAAAACCTTTTTTCCTCTTCATATCCTGAAAACCTTGTGGCAGATGACTGGCTCTCACCGGAGAAGAGATTAAAGGAGGCTATTGTATGAGAGAAGGGGTCCAGAGTACAGCAATGAAAATTACCCAGTGCCTGGGGAGGAGAAACCACATGAGGAGAACTTTAAAAAGACCAGAACTATTTAGTATGGAAAGGCAAACAGAAGGTGGAAATGTGATAGTGCAACATATTTTATTGGAGGATATAAAGACAGCCAAGCAAGGAATATTTTCTCAAATAAACCCCTTGATCTCAGGACATGGGGTCACTTTGCAGCATATAAGGGCAACATCTTTCCAACAAATCAACTGAATTTAGTCGTGTCATGCATATGTGCAGTTCACGATGACATGAGGAAGCCCAGGAGTGTAAATGAATATGACTGGCCTGCCAGGCCTTGCGTGCAGAAAGCGAGATTCACGTAGCTGTGTCTGGCTCTGCATGTCCTCACAGACGGATCTGTGCTGAGCACATGTGTGCAGCACTGGGCTGCAGTCCTCCCTTCCCCTTCCCCAGATGTGAGCTATGTCTGGCACGTGGGATCATGGAGCGGGAGAGGGGCTCTGCTGCTCTGTGGATGGAAATCCACCATCTGGAAGAGTCCTGTTGCTCCCCTGCCTATGTCTGCATCTCCTCGCTTGTCAGGCAGTGTCCTCCTCTTGGTGCTGGGGGAGTAGGGCTTGAGGGGCTGGAGTATGTCATCTACCTGCAGGAGGCTGGAGGAAAAAGGACAGCAGACATCCCTGCTGATACTCCATAGCATTACATGTGTCCACGTGTGTGTCTATAGATAAGTATTTCATCTCTTATAATTCTTTCATATGCAGCATAATGTTTTATGGTTTCCTTTATGCTGGGGGATGTGGGAGCTCCCTTGAATTGCAGACAGCTGTTGAGCTTAAAAGCAGCAATGTCAAAGAGGGAAATTTAATGGCTGGAAGGAGCTGCCTGGTTTTTGAGGCTGTACGTTGGTGTGGGGTACTGCTCTGAGATTGCTGGTGTTTGAAGAGATGTTGTTGAAAAGATCTGGAGACTTTGCTGAAAGGTAAGAACTGAAGGTCTTTCCCTGGAAAGTGTCTGATGGGGATGTTTTCGTTCCTGATGTTAACACTGTGACTACAGTTGCAAGATGTTAATTCTCTCCCTAAGTGTTTTGATAGCTTTCTCCACTGTAGTGAACCAATGCATGTGCCTTGCGGTGAAAATTGCACACATCACTTCATCACTTGTGTTAGAGCTCATCCAAAGCCTTTTTTAAAGGAAGTGCCACGAAAGAGGAACATGGCTGATGACACAGGACTTGGTTTCCTTCCATTTGCCACTGTGGCTCCCATTCTGCTTACCAGTGTTTTTCCACAACCTCAAAAATCGGAATTAGGTCCTGTGTCAAAATCTGAGTGGCTTCCCTCAGCCTGAAAAACATGGAGCTCCATGGTGGAAGCTCTCTCTGGCAGATGGCAGCTACCCAGATTATGATCCTTTCAGACAGATGTCTGGGAAGTAACTGGCCACCAAGATTTTGAAGCCTGGGTGGAAAATATCCAACTTGGCTTGAAGACCAGGCTGTCGAAACTAAGCACAGCCACAAAGTTCCAGTGTGCTGTCTTTGTACTTTAAACAAATTCCTTTTAAACATACTCCTTTGGGTAGATCTGGTCATATTGACTTCTTCTAGCAGTATTCTGGAAACCCAGAAGTGCTCAAATCAAAGTCAGTATGTCAATGGCAGTGTCCTCTGCATCTGTGCAGGCTCTGTTTGGCACGGGTTTGGTTCCTCTTCCTCAATTGCCTCTGACTTCAGGGCCAGACTGTGAAATGGTGGCCTTGCCAGGGAAAGTCAGTGCTACTCCTTTCCGAGTTGAAGGCCCTGGATTTTCTGAGTCGTGTCTCACGTCTGCCTAGCTGAATATGACTGACCAAGTGTTGGACAAGCGCTGTCTTTTCCTGAAGGTCTACAGCTGCCTGGTGAGGCTTTCAGAGGACCTGTGAGGGATCCAGAAAGCAAAGACCACCATCAGAAAAGCTTGGCATGGTCCATGAATGGTGTCTGTGTGTTCAGGGCAAGGAGGGTTTGCTGGCATGTCTGGGCTCTGGGATCTGGGCTAACCTCAGGGACTGACCAGATCGCGAAGCTGAGCAGCAACCAGAAGGAAGTGAAAGCAAATATGCTGGTGAGAAGGCAACGAGCACAGAGCTGGTATCTTCACAGGAGTGATTAAAGCTTTCCAGCCAGGAATACACAGCTTGGCAAAAAAATTCAATGTCTTGAGCAGTTGGTTGAGGCAGCAGACAGGGGAAGGGCTCTGGGGGGTTTCCATTGTACTGGCCACTTAGCTTTGGGGTGCTGTCCCTACCCCTCCAGACCAACAGGACCACATGAGGGCCTCTTGCACCCCAATAAATGCAATGGACGTTTGACAACAGCCACCATGTTATGTCCATATGCTTTTCCCTTGTGTCACACAGATTGCTGACTTGTTTGCAGCCCTGGATTCCTGCACCTTTTCCCTTGTGTTAACTTCCATGCATCCTCTTGAAAACACATGCTACCTTAAAATGCTCAGTCCCTCTGAAGGATCATATCCTCTAACATCTGCAGCTTCAGTGGGAGCTGGGAATCCTTAGGAGCTGCAGAACTGCGTTCCTACAGAGGGAAACATGAGAAAGTCATTATTTGTTAACAGAGTTCGACTCTCAGACTGCTTGGAAAACCGTCCCGATGGGATTCAATTACCAGCAGTTTTATGACATATCAAAGGAAGCATCTGTAAACCCAGAAAATGACTTACAGCCTATGACACCCGTCTTTAAGTTCCAAAGCTGTTAAATAGTTTAGAAGTCTTCAGTTTTGAAATATGGAGTTTAGCTGGATAATATTATGTAAATTACAGAGTGCTGCGTGGTGGAAGGCATAGACAGTCAGCAAGAGAGATCCTGAGAAGCCTCCAAATAATATTTCTGAAGAGAGATTAGAAAGATCCCAGAAGACATTGTTGCATTTGCCGTCGTAGAGAAATTTGAAAAGAGGTCCCTTCTTTTACATAACAAACATGATCCACTAAGTTTGTTTTGCAGTGTATAAAGGTTTCTGAATATACCCGTGAATTGTGGGCCTGATTTACCTCCCACTGAAGTTCAGTGGGTGCTGTGGTTTAACCTGGCAGGCAGCTTGGCATCACACAACTGTTTGCTCATTCCCCTGCAGTAGGATGGGGGGGGAGAATTGGAAGAAAGGCAAAACTCATGGGTTGAGATAACGACAGTTTAATAGGACAGAAAAGGAAGGGGATGATGATAATAATTTAAAAAAATGTACATGTATAGCCTGTGCAGTGGCTGAACTGGGCCAACCTCTCCAGTTTTATTGCCATACACGACTGCGTATGATATGGGAGATCCCTTTGGCCAGTTGTGGTCAGCTGTCCTGGTTCTTGTGCACCCCCAGGCTCCTCACTGGCTGAGCAGTGTGAGAAGCTGGAAAGACCTTGACTCAGTGTAAGAACTGCTTTGCAACAGCTAAACATTGGTGATTTATCAGCATTATTTTTCTCCTAAATCCAAAACACGGCAACATAGCAGCTACTACGAAGAAAATTGTCTCTGTCACAGCTGAGAACAGGACAATATCCACTCTTAGGTGCCCAAGGGTCCCACACTTTCCAATCCATCCCAGTAAATCACCACCACCTTTCCTGTCTTCTGATACACATACACAGATATTATTCCCTTAGGCTGTGGGCCATCATCCTTCTAAAATGTCCTTTGAGATGTTTTAGTCCATGACTTTGGGCTCCATCTGTCATCACAGTCCTTTGGGGCAGGAGAGATGGCGTGTGGTGTTGGATTGTTGCTTACTGAGGCCAGCTCTGCTTCCATCACTGCTGCAATGTGCTCAGTTCTCTCAAAACTCATTCTTCATTAATCTGGGTGGCTCTTACTGTAGCACCGCTGATGTGACATACAGCAACCACAGTAGTGATGACATACAGTGTTATACAGCAATATACAAAGCAATTCAAATCATGGGCCAGTCTCACACCACAGCAAATCCCCTTGAGGTACACATTGGCCTTCTCCATCCCTCTACACTACCCACCAAATGCACCCAGGTCCTTGGGAAAATGCAATCCTATGGATGGGTTTGCCTTTGCCCAAGGCAGGAATAACCCAGACTGTCTTCCCCAGCATGTTCTTTATGTATACTACAGGGACTTTATCCCCTTCTACAATATGTAAACATTTTGATTATGCAGGGCCAGCTCAGTTGGCCGATCCCCTAGTGTTGACTATGGGAGATGTGCAGTGTGTTTAGCAGGAGATGTATTACCCTTGGCCTCATTAGTATCATTTTATATCACTGTTGTGGACAACCTTTGCTCTTGCTGTCACAGGAAGGTGAAAACTAAGATGTACTGCATTGTACCTTCCGTAAATTTCACTCTCCTTTGTCTTTAATAACGTCTGTGATTTTTGCTGAAAAATATTGCTCCAAGTTCCCCTCGCTGGCTAGCTCTCTCTACTGCCCCACCACTTGTTTTTCCACCTTTGCAGAGCAAAGCTGATTGCTGAATTTAGCAGGTATTCCCCCCCAGGGAATTTACACAGCTGCACATAACCTTTATGAACGTTAATGACAATGTCCCATGGGACACTTTATTTATTTATTTATTTATTTATTTTTTTGAACTAGAGGATGATTACTATTTTCACATTAGGATGAATTTCCCAAGCAACTTGCTTCTTCCCAGAAGCTGTGCTCCCTCTCACATGCACTGTGGATTGGCAAGTTCTCTGAAGATGAAGGCATGATTACATGCGTGCACCTCTGTTTGTGTGTCACCACTGGCTGAGGTCCCCTACTGACTCAATCTCCTGCTTGGAGTATTACAAGCATATTGACTTAGCTGAAAGGAAATCAGTTTCAGAGGGACAGAAAGGAGTCCTGGTGCTGTTGCTGCTGGTGCACTGTTACATGTGTGCACAATTAATATAGGCGGTGGAACAAAGGCAGGTAGGAAGGAGCCAAGAAAGCACCTGATAGACCAGAAGAGCTGGGCAGTTCTGCGTCACACCTATGGCTGTAGTAAAAGATCAGTGTTGGTCTTGCACCTCAGCAAGAAGTCAGATGAAACCTCGTAGTCTGTAGCAATTCTTCACATGATTATGTACAGATTAGTGTGCACAGAAGCTGTATTGAGAAGATGGGTGTGCAGTCCTTTACAGCGTTAACTTTGTCCACAATGTCAGGAAACTGAACTTTGTAAAGCTGGCATGTGCTAAACAACTTTTTAACTTTCATTTGGTCCGAAGAGAAAACGGAACACAAGATAGTAAAGTCTAGCTGATTAAAGTATTATTATTCTGATCTCTTTGAACAGCTAAGGAGTCACATGACATTTCTAGATCAAAGAAACTTAACTTAAAAAGTATATAAGCTTTTGAAAAACTGGAGTTCCTATTGGAAGCAGCCTACTCATAATTAAAACATTGCAGCTGCAGTACCAGAAGAACGGAAACACTGAAAAGCAATAAAATCTTTCCTCTGACTTTGATGGGCTTAGCATCAAGACTACAGAGAAAAAACAGTGTGTCTCCATGAGTTTAACACAGGGTTCCCAACAAAATCCCCCTCTGTCTGAGTGGTATTGGGAGTGCAAAAGATCAGGGAATTCAGTCGTTCATCTTAATCAAAATACCTCGTGTAATGAAGTTGAAGGAGGATTCATACCCTTGGAAATGAGCTGATGTGAGGTGTGTCTTATCCATCAGTCCTTGCTGCAGAACAAGGTTTTGGGCAGCACACAGATGACGTGCAGAGTGATTTAATAGTGAGGTCTGAGATGAGCTGTCTGTCTGCAAAGTCTGTCTACTTCAGCCCTCTGAGCATTTTACTGAAAACTACAGCCCTTGATCTTTGGTGTAGTCTGGCTTACTCCAGATAACTGTAAACATCACACCAAAGAAGACGTCTTTTAGAAAGTATTCCAGGGTGTATTTACTGGGATTTGGTGATGGCCAGATGTATTCATGATAACTGTTTTAATAATTGGAAAAATTAGGGCTACAAAGCCTCAGACTTGATTGTTGTTGGGAACGAAGTAAGGTTGAGGCAACCAGTGAGCATAATTGAAAAGCTGCATCATTTTTGAAAGGTCTTGGTGACTAGGGAAGTCTTCTGATGCCTGGAGAAAGGAACTTTCTGTCTTCACACCTGTCTTCAAAAATAGCAAGAGGATTCATGAAGAAAACAGAGGGGTGGTTGGTCTCCCCTCAGTCCCTCGTAAGATTGTGAAGCAAATCCTCTAGGAAGCAGTGCGGGACACCCTGCAACTGGCAAGGAGCATTTCCATGACACACCACAGAGCTCGGTGTTGGCAGAGTAGGATGCATCTTTGCAAAAAATGTATCTGGGGATCAAGGTGGACAGCAGGCTGAACATGAGTCAGGGGTACACCCTGACTGTCAAGGAAGGCCAACCACATGCTGGGCTCCATGAACAAGTGTGTGGTCTGCAAAGCAAATGAAGCAATTATTCCCCTCCACCTGGCATTCATGAGGCTGCACGTGTCTGAGTTTGGAGACCTCTCTACACGAATGTAGAAATAATCTCAGACAGCTCCAGAACAGGGCCATGAAGGTGGTTTGGGGAATAGATCACGAAATGTTCAATGGGAAGCTGAGGGAACTGGGTTTGATCAACCTGCTGAATTGAAGGCTGAAGGGCAAAATCTAGTTGCTGTCTTCAGCTACCTACTCGGTGGTGGCAGAGACTCTTTTTGGAGGTGCACTGTGAAAGAGTGGAGGTGGATACAAGCTGCAGCAATGGAAATTCCAGCAGGGTATAAAAGAGAGCTTTTTTTCATAGTTGGGGTCATTAAACATTGGGACAAGAAAGTCTCTGGACTCTGCATCCCTGGAGATAATTGAAGCTCTGTTGGACAAGACCTGCAGGAACCTGACTTTGCTTTGCAGTAGGCCCTGCTTTGAGCAGAAGGTTGGAAGAGATGACCTCCAGAGGTCCCTCCCAAGCTGTCAGTCTATGATTCTGTGATGCTGCTGAGTGGTATTTCCCCCAGTCTTCCAGAACTCTGTAGGTCTTTCCTGCACTTCACCCAGGACTGTTCTGCTCACTTTACAGATTATTTCTTCCAGCCAGGGTTGTTTGTACAATGTAAGATCTCACCGTATGGTAGTTGTACAGCTTTTTCTGCCCTCCGAATTATCCATCAGCCTTATTTCAAGGGAAGCTGTCAGTTAGGGAGTGCTCTGACACTGTTTAATTCACCTCTGCTGAAATCAGATCTGGTGTCTTGCTGAATGCTGCCGACCAGGGATGTTGCTGTCTCCCTTTGAGATTATGGCCCCAGCTCTCATACCACCACATCAGCAGCCTGCCCCAAAGGAGCAAAGGCATGTTCCTGAATCACACTTACGAGTATTTTTGTTCTTAAGACAATGAGCAGAAAAGAGGCAACAAATCTAGACCATTTCTTCATTGTGGGGAGAATTTGCCAGAACCATACTTCAGCTTAGCTGCAAAGTCTGTTATTTTGGCATTTCTAGTAGATATCTGTTACTGCCATTTGTCTAACCTGTTAAGGACCATGAGCATGAAGCCAGAAATGCACAAACAAAGAAAAAAAATGTTTTTTTGAAATTGATCTGAAGGAAGCTGATCTCCTGACATATGTCAATGGCTAATTAATATCTCATTGCTCCTGGCAAGGGGCAGTCTGATGCTCCATATCACCACTAATTCCCCTATTACTCCTGGCATGCTTTCAATTGACTTTGGAGCTTGCTAATCTCACTGTAAATTTAGAGCTCAGAAAACTGAAGTAGGAGATTTTCTGCTTAATTCATATATTTTCCTTAATCTAAATTAACCACTGTTAGATCTCTGGTGTGCATGTTTGCATAGGCTTGGTAAAGCCAACATAATTCTATTGCTGTACTCCTCTGACTGAACAATGTTTTACCTCAGGAACTCGTCTGATTTTCAATTACTCGAACTTGTACCTACCTAACTTAACCTTCACCTAAATAAATCTGGTTTAAATGAGAGTTGTGGAGCAGCCTTTGTCTGAATGTGATGGCGGGGAGGTGAATAGACTCAGCTGTAGATGGAGTATTGTGAGTTCAGACCATTTTCAGCCAGTTTGATGGGACCACATCGCAGTTGTGTTAAACCACCAGCTATATATTGCTACAGTGGGAGCATGATGGGAGCATGAGCAACCAGTCCCAGGTAGAACTTTGCCCTTTGAGACAACTTGTGTGCATGGACCTGGTTGCACAGAATGATTTTGTTTTCACTAGTTCAAAGGTGAATGTTGTTTGATTAAGAAAACATCCCAGTGGCTGCACAAGCAGGTCGTGTTAAACTACAAATACACAACTAATGTGCAGTACAGTGTTTTTGCAAGACTACATGCACAAGGCACTTTACAGTTAAAAATAAGGAGGGCTGCAAACTTATTTCCATAGGATATTGATAGATGGGAAGCAGATGCTCTTTTCTGCCTGACAAGACTTCCCTTGAATCCCACTCATTGCAGTCTGATCAAGCTTCACCTTGAAGATGTGTAGCACCTGGATTTAGGGGATGTTTAATTAGAAACTATAGGACATGCAACTAAGGAACTTGTTTAAAATATCTTCCAGCTGTTGTGTGATTAAACCCCTGTGATTGTAAGATCGTTCTTTACTTCCACTTTTGCAAACACAGTTATTAGCAGAGTGGCAGCAGGACATGTGGTGTGCTTAAAACAATAACCAGAATTGTTGCCTCTCACTTATAACCTCATATTTATGCAAAAAAGCACTAGGAGCCCCTCCCAGGATATTCATGTTACTTTCTCTCTACAGAAATAGGTTTCCTTTGTGGAATACAGATTTTTCAAATGGTCCAAGCTTAAAAGCTAGGTCAGTGATCATGTCGTGATATCTAGTGGTGGGCTTTGAATCAGCTGTCAGAAATCCATAGAGAGCTGTTTAGTCACCTGGCATTACCCTCCCTCTCTTGTACAGAGACCTACTCTTCATTGTAGTGTAGTTTGAGGGGTAGAAGTAGCTGTTAGTGGAAGTAATTAACCAATATTGCCTTGTATATTCTAACCTACAAACGGTGCAGTTGGTGGGGAAAAATCATTTTGGATTTCTGAAGCTAGAGGCCAGTCTTTGAGTGTGACAGCACCTCTTCATACAGATTATTGCTGTATGCCTGGAGGTACTGTTGGAAAATGAGACAGAGACATTTGTGCAAGGGAAGACAAAGGACAGGGATGCAAAAATGAAGTAGTTTATGGATAACATTGTCTGCTTAGTTAGAAATAAGTACATAATAAACTCATTAGACTAAGTGCGCTTCTGTGAATTACTTACTGTGACACTGTGACTATAAATTGTTGCTGAAGTTTTCCTGGGACTGTTGTGATTTTTATTTTTATTTTTATTTTTTTCCCCTTTAGGGCCAGCTCTAGGAATAGGCAAATAAACAACTGTCTTTAGCAACAGACTACTGGTGTAAGGGAGTATAGTAAAATGATTATAATTCTGTGATGTCCTCTTTGTCCATACCAGAGTTCCAGAAGGCTGCAGGAGATGCTGAGCATGAGGGTCAACAGGGCTGAGGGAAGAAATGCTGAGCTTGACAGAACAAGGAAAGCTTCATATGAGTCAGGACAGCATGCAGTCTGAGTAGAGTACACAATGCTGAAAAGCAAATATCTTCTTATATATGGCTATGACAAACCTAATCCTCAGGTCTGATATACTCTTTCTTACAGTAGATGTGTCAGGCTGGTAACACACCAGGGGCAGTGAGATGCTTGAGGATAACATACATCAACTGAGTCATAGCAGGACTCATGCTAAGGAAGGGTCAACAGGGATTGGAAAACAGAGAGAACAGTTTTGTGGAGCTATGCCTCTCTCTTTCCTTTACCCTTCATACCTCTCTGGTTTACTGTGTGCAATGAAGGGTCACTGGGATCAGCAGATGGGAGTTCTGGTGTGACCACAATGACTTCCCTCAAACAACTCCTTCCTGACTCTAACAACAGCCTCCATTTCTTTATTTGCAAATTGCCAGTGATGGGAAATGCTTCATAATACATGGTAAATTATTTTGTTCCTTTGCTGTGTCGAACTGCTTTGTTTCAGCTCCCAAGTCCTGCTTGCTTGTTGTAGCTATGCCTGCTAAGCTGAAAAACCCCATGGTGAATGTCTGTTCTCTGTGGAGATGAGTAGGCTAAAAAAATGAATCTTCCCAAGCCATTCTCTTTCCCTTGATCAAAAGTTTCCTGATCTTTGCTCAGTGTTAAGACATACTATTACAGTACTGGTTGCCCCAGTGCTAAATGCACAAATATATATCATTCCTGTCCCTATTCAATATTCCTTCTGTACCCAAAATTTCCATTAGTACTCTGCCTATATTTGACATGAGTAGATTATGATGCAGAGATTATCCACCCTTGAATCCTTTAAAATCACTGCTTCCCATAAAAGGTACATTATATCCTGTATGTATTGTGTATATTCTTTTTCTGACGTGTGATATATTTTTTTTTTTAACCTGCCTAGGTAAATACGTGTACTGCTGGTATGTGCCAAGGATAATCCAGGTTGCTCTCACTCTGTATCCTGTTCTGTTTTCTTTGTTTTCTGTTCTCCTATTCTCGCTGTCATCTGCGAAGTTCAACAGTCACAATTTCTTCTTCCCCCCTGGATCATTCATAAAAAGTTATGTAGTATAGGGTCAATAACTCATTTATGTAATTGCAGAAAAAGCACATCTACTTGGTTTTGGTTTTCTTCGCACAATTACCCTTAGGCATAATGTACGTGGAGGTGGAGCCCCCCCCATTGCCAGGATACCCCATGATCTCAGCATTGCTGCCCTGTGAAGACAAGGCACTCCCTTGCAGTGCCTGGAAACACTGCTGCCTGTATGCCAGAACTGCACAGCTTGGAAGGTACTGGGAGAGCATGGTTGGTGAACAACTCCGGATTTACACAACCTGAATTGTGCCCAGGGTGGAGAATTACTGTCTAAAGCCAATCAGCTCGTGGTGCTATAATTACTGGTCCTAGGCGAAGAGTCCCTTGGAGCTCTCTGGGACAGCACAGGGCTGTGACCTGGGATATTCCCCTGAGGTGGGACCTCTCTCCAGGTAAGACTCCTTGAGATTCAGTGATCACCCACTGAACACATCAACACAGAGAAAGGTGAGTAATTCACCAAAAGAGGAAAAGATCTTGAGTGTGCAGCTGAATTTAGAACCCCCCAATACCTTGCCGTGTAGAAATCCCCAGTACTTCACCATAAATCTTGTGTGAACCTACTACCATTTATGAATCTTTAAGTCCATGTTTTGATTGTAGCAAACACTATTGAATTATTGTGTTAAATAGGCTAATTATTTTTAAGCAATGATTTTAGATGATTAAGTGCTGCTAAGGAAAAAAATCATACAATGTAACTTACACTTTACCATAAGGGTATTGATAAGTCTTAAATTACTGGTGAATCAAACCTCTGTAAAAATTTCATCTGTGAGAACAGGTTGTTTTCATTCTAGTTTTTAATTAGACTGTCATGTATTTTCAAGTGAAATGTCTTGCAAAAGAGAATTATTACATCAGTTACATTATTGGCCTAGATGAATTATTTTGTATAATATCTGAAAATTAAAATTTTCTTCTGACCTGAAGATTTTGTGAATATATGATTAATTCAACAAAAATTTTAGGTTCAGGTAAGTTTTAAGAAACAAAAAGGCTTAAATTATTTTTTTTTTAATGCTCAAACATGTAAAATTTGAGTCAAAACATTAATCTGATAACATACAGTGATTTTAAAATGGTTGAAAACTACTGAAATCATAAAGGAACATGTCATATTGGATGATACATGATGGAGACTTTTCATTTTTTATTTTCATTTATTTATTTATTTTTTAACCTTCATAAAAAGAATCCTGACTCATACACTTCTGTCTGGCACAATTCATCGGCCTTCACGCCTTCGCAGTTTTGTATAGGGTGTGAGGCTGATGGCTGGTATTATAGGAACATGGAAAACTATGATACAGTATTGTACAAAATTAAATAGCAGGTAAAAACTTTAGGACTTTAGTTGAAAAATACCTGAATAAATGAAATATAACAAAAATCATATAACATGGTTAACAGGAGTCATCAGTAAGGTAAAAATACATAGGATCATATGGACTGCTTCATCAAACTCAGACCATTGTCATGGTCTGCTCTGGCATAGTATAATAATTGTGATTCATTCATCACATGCCAATTTAAAACTTCCTAGTTTCTGACCTTGACGGCTCTGTTGGAGGAAACCTTGCTGCCCTAGTGTGTGAAAGCCATCAGATTTGAAGTCCAATATTATTCATAGACAGTTCGTACACTTTTGTTACAGTGCCAATACTGTAATTAGCTTAATAGTCTCTCTTCCTCCCTGAGGTTTACCCACAGGTGTATTTTTAGAGTTCTGTCATGTTCCCTCTTGATGTTCACTTTCATATGCTAAGCAAGCCTTCGACATACCCTTCGTAGCATTGGCTGCCTATTCCCATGACTGGCCCAGCAGTTCAGCTCTGTACCTGTTCCATGTCTGCCTTGTCTTTGAACACAGATGGGAGAACTGCAAAGGCTGTTCCAGATGAGGTTTCATCCTTGTTTAATAAAATAGCCTTAGCGGCTCAGCTGCCTTCTGCATACCTTGTCTGATGTGTCAGAGGACTGCATTTGCCTTTTTCATGTGATATATTGTGTCTGATGTGCTCATCAGTGCCACAGATATACACACTGGAGCAAGTGGCTCTGATCCAGAGTTAGCTTTGTCCCAGCTATGCAGCAGCACTCAGATTTTATATTTTTATTAAAAGCCTTAGTGTGGAATTTGCAATGTCATGTGGCAATTCTTCTGGTATTCTCAGACAGTGCTATTTAGTTAGTGTCCCCTAACCACAACATGTTCTGTATGTGGACAACCACCTCTGCTGGTTGCTGGTAGTAGGAATATGCTGGAAGCTGTACCATCAGCCTCAGTGGTGGTGTTTGGGATGATATATAAGCACTAGAGAGAGTTGTGAGCTGAAAATGACTGCTGGACCAGCATTAACACCAGAGTGCTATGTTAGAGGAGGAATACTTGTATCTAACCAGGGTTAGGAGGCCACAGGAAGAACTGACTGCTGCAGAGGCCAGAGAGTGCAAATGAGGTTGCTCAAGCAGTTGTCTAGGGGTGCAGTTCGGGTCCTATAGGAGATTGAGAAATTTTTCAGAGCCCTGGGACTTGCTGTGATTGTCTTTCCAACAAAAGCAGGCTGTGTGTAGTGGTCTGTTAAGGCTTCAAACTTGAACAGAGAAAATCCTTGGAGTTTTAAACCAAAGGTTCTAGCCAGCCCAGAGCGCCTATCTCTAACAAAGGGTGAGAGCTTGCAGAGAAAGCATTTAGATCTGCTTGGATGAATCATCCCTTCAAAAAGAAATGAAGGGAAAGCAGAGGTTAATAAGGGATCGAAAAGGGTCAGCAACTATTTGAAATTAATTACTGGATCATGCCAGTACTGATTGAAGCAGAGCTGTGCTAGATTTGGCAGTAATAAGGCAATTGCATTTTAACTATAGTAAGTAAGAGAGATACAAAAACAGATGGGACCAGTCTAAAGGTGGAATTTTATCTGATGAGTTTAAGGATTAACTAACTACAGCCCCAGGTGAAATGATTTTATCTCAGAGCACAAGGAAGATATTAAAGAACAACATACTCAAAAAGGCTAGAGCAAGCGGATGAGAATGGGAACATGAGGATGGAAATTACCACTTATGAATGGCACACAATTTGTGCTGAAATCTGAAAACCAAGAAATTAATGCTTGAAAGACTGTTGCTATAGTCTTTTTCTCATTCTCTGAATGAGGAAAAAACATAAACCTATGGTGGTTTTACTCAGGTGGGCAGCCGAGCTCCACCAAAACCGCTCTCTCACTCTCCCTCTCCTCAAAGAGGAAGGGGGAGAAATACAACACAGAGAACTTGAGGTTTGAGATGAGAAAGCTTTAATTAAAGCGAAAGGGAATGGGGAGAAAAAAGAAACAAAAGAAACAATCAGTCCGCGTGCAAGCACAGATAGAAGGAAAAAAAATTAAAAATTACTCTCTATTTCCCACCAACGAGTGATGTTCGGCCACGTCCTGGGAAGCAGGGCCTCAAAACGCGTAGCGGTTGTTCAGAAGGAAAAGCCCCCTCCCCCACGAGAGCTCACTTTTTTATTGCTGAGTGTGACATCAGGTGTTGTGGAATATCCCTTTGGTTGGTTTAGGTCAGCTACCCTGGCAATGTCCCCTCCCCATCCCTTGCCCACCCCCAGCCCGCTGGCTCTTGGGGGTTTGGAAGGAGTCCTGATGCTGTGCCAGCACCATGCAGCAATAGACACAACACTGGAGTGATATCAGTGCTGTTCCAGCTACGAGTGCAGAGCACAGCACTGTGTGGGCTGCTGCAGAGAAAAGTGACTCCATCTCAGACAGACCCAACACAAAACCAAAAAACCAAACCAATAATCTTTCAGAGAATGATAAAAAGAAGATTAGCAAAGTCAGCTCAGTGCTGTGCAGTTTGGAAAGTGCCACACTAGAAGTGAATAAACAGGAAGATATATAATATTGGTACACGTAAGGGTTCATTGCTGAACATGAAGGGAGACTCCAAGGTAGAAGAGATTGCTACCACATTTGTTCACATCATAATCTTTGGGACAGGCCTTCATTACTCTGATATCATGGTTATATTTGTAGCACTGATCTCTGAGTTTGTGAGAAAATCCATGTGGTTAGCCAGAAAAAGATCTAAGTATTATGTTGGCGATTATGTTGTCAGGTATATGTTTTTACTTAGCTTCAAAATATTCCTTGTTTCACTCTTTCTAACTAAAACTAGTCACTGATGAATTCTTCTTTGAGGAACTAAGAGATACCTTGAGATCAACTGTCCTTGTCCTTATGGGGGACTTCAACTTGCCAGATGTCAACTGGGATTCCCACACAGCCAACATGAGCAAGTCCAGGAGGCTCCTAAAGCACCTCGATGATAACTTCGTGGTGCAGGTGCTAAGGGAGCCAGTTAGGAAAGGTGCCCTCCCAGGTCTGTTGCTAGAGAACAGAGGGGGTCTTGTGGGGGACATGGCAATTGGCGTCTGTCTCAGTCATAGTGACCATGAAGTGGTTGAGTTTAGAATTTATGACAGAAGGAAAACTGCCACCAAAACTTCAGCCCTGGATATGGTGAAAACAGACTTCAGGCTGCTCATTGTGGCCTACAGCTTCCTCACGAGGGGCAGTGGATGGGAGGCATCGATCTCTTCTCTTTGGTGATCACTGATAGGACTCGAAGAATGGTGTCAGGGGGTGACAGGGGAGGCTTAGGCTGGAAATTAGGAAGAGGTTCTTCACTGAGAGGGTGGTCACTCACAAGAACAGGCTCCCCAGGGAGGCAGTCATGGCACCAAGCCTGTCAGAATTTAAGAAGTGTTTGGACGGTGCATTTAGTCAAATGGTCTGAATATTTGGGTGGATTAGTTTGGTGCCAGGAGTTGGAATCAATGATCCTTACAGGTCCCTTCCAAATTGGGATGTTCTAGATTTCATGATGCTATGAATACCCCTTTGGCCAGTAGAACATAACTGGGAATGAGTGGTAAAAGCACCCTATTGGGACTGGCCTGGATGCTCCGTGCATCCTTGGCATAGGCTACCTCAGGATTTCAAGGGCCTTTTTCTTCAGGGAACCAATCTATGCAGGTGGCAGGTGGAGATAGTTTTTCCCACTTGTTTGTTCCCTGCTTTTTCCTCCACCCGCCTCTTCTCGTCCAGACTAGTTAAGGCAGCTCTTCAGGTCTTTGAATATCCTGGGGGTGTTCAGGCCAGCATGTTCTTCTTGTAACGTCTCCCGAGTGAGCTTCAGCTATTGTCCAAGGTTAACCGACTGCTTAGGAATGCCATCCAGAGGTCTGTTCTGAGGCAGGAGAGGTGTGAGCGGCAGGCAGTGTGGGAGGATATGGGCAGGCACGTAGAGCAGCGGACACCTCCAGTGCTTTGGAAGTTCACCCCTGAACAGGTGCAAAATCCTAACAAAATGGCAGAATGGAAGGCTTGGAAGAGGTGCGTCATCACCCTGGCAATTCCAGAGAGACTCAAATCACTGCAACGCGCTGGGGCTTGGCCCAGTGCAGTTGCTCACCACCCACTGAGAGATGCCCAGCCTGCCCCCGAGCAGCCGGTAGCCCTGCCGTCCCCCAGACAGCCACCCCACAGTACTTGTCCAGCATGACGCCAGATGGTATGGAATAGCCCTTTGGCTAGTTGGGCTCAGCTGTCCTGCTTCTGTCCCCTCCCAGCTCCTCCTGCACGCCCAGCCTCCTCGCTGGCAGGACAGAGTGGGAAGCTGACAAGTCCTTGACTCCGTGTAAGCACTGCTCTGCAACTAGTCAAACACATAGAAGACTTTTCTTCTCAGAAAGAGCGGACAGGCGTTGGAACAGGTTGCCCAGGGAAGTGGTGGCATCAGCATCCCTGGGGGTGTTCAAGGCAAGGTTGGACCTGGTGTATGGGGACATGGTTTGGTGGGTGACATTGGAAGCAGGGTGATAGTTGGACCGGATGATCTTGGAGGTTGGTCTTTTCCAACCTTAATGTTTCTATGACTCTATATTCCACTGCTCAGAGGCTAGAGCCAGAGGTGGAAAAGAACATGGGGAACATGTGGACCAAGGCAAATAAGGCTGCGATTTGCTAGGTCCTGCACTTTTGCCACCTAAGCCAAGCCATACAAGTGGCCTAAAAGAGAGCTGGAGAGGGACTCTATTAGGGTATCAGGGAGTGTAGCCACGGAACAAGGGATAACGGCTTTGAACAAATGGAGGGCAGATTTAGATTAGATGCGATGTGGGGAAGAAATTCTTCACTCAGAGCACAAGCGCACCTGGGAATTAGGGCTGAAGATGCACCTTGCTTCTCTTCTTGTGCATTAGGAATAGAACTAATGACCTAAAAAGCAGTGTTAAAAATAAACGCAGGGCACAAGATGGGAGGTGCAGGGCAGTCGCCGTGGCCAAGGCGCAGCCTTTCACTCTGGCAAGCCAAATGGCCCGGGGGAGCCAGCCCCACACAAGGGGCCCTCAGCCCCGCCATCCCTCCTCCTTCCTCCACATGAGGGCATCTTCCAGAACACTCCCAACGCAGCCGCCCAAACTTGGCCACGCATGGGCCACTGCATCACTGAGGCTTGCTGAGGTCACAGTGGCCACCACTGCCCCGCCTTTGCCTATAAAAAGGCCCCCCTGCCGCTGGCCCGCCACTCGCTGAGCTTCTAGGCCCTCTGAGAGCCGGCATTGGCGGCAGAAGGAAGACCAGAAGCAGCAAGGTGAGAGGCGGTCCTCGTTGGTGCGAGCGGGCAGCGATGCAGTCCCAGCAAGCACCAGCAAGGAAAGCAACTGAGAAGAAGCGTCACGGGCAGAGGCAGAGCACCAGCGGCACAACAGACACCAGTGCCCAAGGCAGCTCTGGCATGCAGCCCATTGACCACTATAAGCGGTACCATTGGCACCGCAACGATGCTGGGAACAGGCCAGCCCCTCAGCCATCCAGCAACAGGGGGCCCGGGCCTTCCCAGTGGCGCAACGGCGGCGTGGGGAGACAGTGGCAGCATCAGATGGACACCCACGTGAAGCACAGGCGTGCCCCCAGTCCACAGCAGAGCGCGGGACCCAGCCACGGCCGCTACACAGATGGCAGCGTCGGCCCCACAAAGGGCAAGGAAGCACACCGTGGCATGGGACAGCAGCGTGGAAGCGGACAACCCTCTCGTTGCGCACCCCAGCCTGGAACCGTCCCAGATGGAAGGCATCCCATGCGGCCTGTCCCAAGAAGGGACGGACTTGATCATCAGCCATCCCGGGCCACGCGCAGTCCTTCCCGGCAACGATACAGCGACTGCAGGCCCTGGTCCTACGATTGGTACAACAGCGTCGTGGGGAGAAGGCAGCAGGATCTGTCAGACAGCCGTGGGGGACACAGGCATGCCGATCGTCTGCAGCACGGCGCAGGACCCAGCCGTGGCCGTGGCCTCTTGGATGGAAGGCATCCCGTGCAACAAGTCGCAAGCAAGGATGGGCATGGTCATCAGCAATCCCGGGCCACACGCAGTCCTTCCTGGCATCCATCCAGAGACTACAGGCGTCGGTCCTACGATTGGCGCAACAGCGGCGTGGGGCAAAGGCAGCAGGATCAGTCAGACAGCCGCAGGGAGCACAGGCGTGCCTATCAGCCCTACCATGGTGCGGGACCCAGCCAGGGCCATAAACGAGACGGCAACGTCGGATCCACGCATGGCAATCCAGCTGACAGTGGACGTCGTCATGGAACGGAACGATCGCGTGGTTCAGCACTCCGGCCTGGAAAGCTCTCGTCTGGAAGGCATCCTGTTTGGGCAGTCCCGGGCAAGGACTGGCTCAGCCTTTTGCCCAACACCGAGGAGCCCATGGAGGTGGAACCTCCACAAAACATGGACGAACCAATGCAAGTAGATCCACCTCGGCCAGAACAGGCATGGGACTTCCGCAGCGCGTCTTTGCTGTCTGCTCTGCAAACACAAAAACAGCGTCGCAGGAGTGCGCGGCCAGCGCCCTACTCGTTGTTGCACAGGCTCCATCGCAAGCATTAGCTTGCGATGGAGCCCCCAAACACCATGGATGTCCTGCAGGCTGACCTGCAAGACATCCCGGCAATAAACCACTCTGTTGCCAATTCTCAGGGGTTGTGTGAGTGCTTCTTTCCCATCCCCCAGCCCTTGTGCCAGAGGTGGCATCCCTTCTGCAGAGAGCCTCAAGGAAGAGCACAAGAGAGGAGCCAGCTTCCTTGGGGCTGCTGCACTGGGGTGACAGCAGGAGTCCGCAAAGGCCACCATGCACCTCTACCATTTGTGTAAACAGGAGACCGAGGGGTGAAAATGGGAGTGTGTAAGCAATTAGAGGTGTCTAATTTCTTATCCTAGGAGTGAGTTCCTCTACCTGAGTACTTGTTAATGAGAGACGTGGAGAAAGCTGAGGTACTCAACAACTTCTTTGCCTCCGTCTGCACTGGTAGGCAGGCTTCCTCAGTCTTTCATTTCCCTGAAGCCCTAGATGGAGGCTGGGGGAGCAAAATCCCACCCTGTACTGGGTCTGGCTGGAATGTTAACTTTCCCTGCAGCAGCCCATACAGTGCTGTACTCTGCACTTGTAGCTGGAACAGCAGTGTTATCACACCAGTGTTGTGTCTACTGCTGAGCAGCACTGGCACAGCATTGGGCCTCTCTCTAACCCTCCTAGGGGGTGGGCAAAAAGTGAGAAGAGAAACATCACTAGGGCAGCTGACCTAAACCAACCAAAGGGATATTCCATACCATGTGGTGTCACACTCAGCAATAAAAGGTGGAGACAGGAAGAAGAGGGGAGGGGTGGGCTCTCGTTGTGAAAACCTCAGTCCTCCTCCCGAACACCGGCTACATGCGTTGAGGCCCTGTTTCAAGGACGTGCTCAAGCATCGCTCATTTGTGGCAAGCAGAGAGTAATTTCTTTCCTCTGCACTTCCACATAGCCTTCATTTATTTTATTTGCTTGTTTTCCTCCCTTCTTTTTATTTTCTCTTTCCCCCTCCCTTTTCCCCTTTCCCTTTTAATTTTCCTTTAGTTAAATTGTTTAGTTCATAATAATCTTTATTTAATTATTATTATTATTTCCCTTTAATTAAATTATCCTTATCTCAAGCCGTGAGTTGTTCTTTGCTTTACTTCTCCCCCTCCTCACCTAAAAAGAGGGGGAGTGAGAGAGCGGTTGTAGGGTTTAGCTGCCCAGCACGGTAAAACCACCACAAACCCCCTGTAAGGGAAGAGTGGGTTCGAGACAAGCTGATGAGTCTAAACAACAGGGACAGGTCTATGGGACCTGATGACATGAATCGCAGGGTACGGAGGGAACTGGCTGAAAGCCTCTCTCCATCCAAGTTCTAAAGTCCTGGCACTCCAGCGATGTCCCTGGTGAGTGGAAAAAGGGAAACATCACGCCCCTTGTTCAAAAGGGCTGAGAAAGCCAGGTCGTTTAGAAAGCAGAGGAACTCCTACTCAGTCTGGGGAGGGAGAAGAAGAAGACGAGACAGGCTCCTCCAAAGTGGCTGGGCCATCCGAGGAACAGGAAGACAAAGGGGAAGATATCGTGAGGGCATCAAGAACTACCCGAGGCCTATAGCAGCATAAGCCGAAGTGGGAATGAGTGGTAAAAACACCCTATTGGGACTGGCCTGGATGCTCCGTGCATCCTTGGCATAGGCTACCTCAGGAGAGGGTATTTCAAGGGCCTTTTTTCTTCAGGGAACCAATCTATGCAGGTGGCAGGCGGAGATGGTTTTTCCCACTTGTTCGCTCCCCGCTTTCTCCTTCACCCGCCTCTTCTCGTCCAGACTAGTTAAGGCAGCTCTTCAGGTCTTTGAATATCCTGGGGGTGTTCAGGCCAGCATGTTCTTCTTGTAACGTCTCCCGAGTGAGCTTCAGCTATTGTCCAAGGTTAACCGACTGCTTAGGAATGCCATCCAGAGGTCTGTTCTGAGGCAGGAGAGGTGTGAGCGGCAGGCAGTGTGGGAGGATATGGGCAGGCACGTAGAGCAGCGGACACCTCCAGTGCTTTGGAAGTTCACCCCTGAACAGGTGCAAAATCCTAACAAAATGGCAGAATGGAAGGCTTGGAAGAGGTGCGTCATCACCCTGGCAATTCCAGAGAGACTCAAATCACTGCAACGCGCTGGGGCTTGGCCCAGTGCAGTTGCTCACCACCCACTGAGAGATGCCCAGCCTGCCCCCGAGCAGCCGGTAGCCCTGCCGTCCCCCAGACAGCCACCCCACAGTACTTGTCCAGCATGACGCCAGATGGTATGGAATAGCCCTTTGGCTAGTTGGGCTCAGCTGTCCTGCTTCTGTCCCCTCCCAGCTCCTCCTGCACGCCCAGCCTCCTCGCTGGCAGGACAGAGTGGGAAGCTGACAAGTCCTTGACTCCGTGTAAGCACTGCTCTGCAACTAGTCAAACACATAGAAGACTTTTCTTCTCAGAAAGAGCGGACAGGCGTTGGAACAGGTTGCCCAGGGAAGTGGTGGCATCAGCATCCCTGGGGGTGTTCAAGGCAAGGTTGGACCTGGTGTATGGGGACATGGTTTGGTGGGTGACATTGGAAGCAGGGTGATAGTTGGACCGGATGATCTTGGAGGTTGGTCTTTTCCAACCTTAATGTTTCTATGACTCTATATTCCACTGCTCAGAGGCTAGAGCCAGAGGTGGAAAAGAACATGGGGAACATGTGGACCAAGGCAAATAAGGCTGCGATTTGCTAGGTCCTGCACTTTTGCCACCTAAGCCAAGCCATACAAGTGGCCTAAAAGAGAGCTGGAGAGGGACTCTATTAGGGTATCAGGGAGTGTAGCCACGGAACAAGGGATAACGGCTTTGAACAAATGGAGGGCAGATTTAGATTAGATGCGATGTGGGGAAGAAATTCTTCACTCAGAGCACAAGCGCACCTGGGAATTAGGGCTGAAGATGCACCTTGCTTCTCTTCTTGTGCATTAGGAATAGAACTAATGACCTAAAAAGCAGTGTTAAAAATAAACGCAGGGCACAAGATGGGAGGTGCAGGGCAGTCGCCGTGGCCAAGGCGCAGCCTTTCACTCTGGCAAGCCAAATGGCCCGGGGGAGCCAGCCCCACACAAGGGGCCCTCAGCCCCGCCATCCCTCCTCCTTCCTCCACATGAGGGCATCTTCCAGAACACTCCCAACGCAGCCGCCCAAACTTGGCCACGCATGGGCCACTGCATCACTGAGGCTTGCTGAGGTCACAGTGGCCACCACTGCCCCGCCTTTGCCTATAAAAAGGCCCCCCTGCCGCTGGCCCGCCACTCGCTGAGCTTCTAGGCCCTCTGAGAGCCGGCATTGGCGGCAGAAGGAAGACCAGAAGCAGCAAGGTGAGAGGCGGTCCTCGTTGGTGCGAGCGGGCAGCGATGCAGTCCCAGCAAGCACCAGCAAGGAAAGCAACTGAGAAGAAGCGTCACGGGCAGAGGCAGAGCACCAGCGGCACAACAGACACCAGTGCCCAAGGCAGCTCTGGCATGCAGCCCATTGACCACTATAAGCGGTACCATTGGCACCGCAACGATGCTGGGAACAGGCCAGCCCCTCAGCCATCCAGCAACAGGGGGCCCGGGCCTTCCCAGTGGCGCAACGGCGGCGTGGGGAGACAGTGGCAGCATCAGATGGACACCCACGTGAAGCACAGGCGTGCCCCCAGTCCACAGCAGAGCGCGGGACCCAGCCACGGCCGCTACACAGATGGCAGCGTCGGCCCCACAAAGGGCAAGGAAGCACACCGTGGCATGGGACAGCAGCGTGGAAGCGGACAACCCTCTCGTTGCGCACCCCAGCCTGGAACCGTCCCAGATGGAAGGCATCCCATGCGGCCTGTCCCAAGAAGGGACGGACTTGATCATCAGCCATCCCGGGCCACGCGCAGTCCTTCCCGGCAACGATACAGCGACTGCAGGCCCTGGTCCTACGATTGGTACAACAGCGTCGTGGGGAGAAGGCAGCAGGATCTGTCAGACAGCCGTGGGGGACACAGGCATGCCGATCGTCTGCAGCACGGCGCAGGACCCAGCCGTGGCCGTGGCCTCTTGGATGGAAGGCATCCCGTGCAACAAGTCGCAAGCAAGGATGGGCATGGTCATCAGCAATCCCGGGCCACACGCAGTCCTTCCTGGCATCCATCCAGAGACTACAGGCGTCGGTCCTACGATTGGCGCAACAGCGGCGTGGGGCAAAGGCAGCAGGATCAGTCAGACAGCCGCAGGGAGCACAGGCGTGCCTATCAGCCCTACCATGGTGCGGGACCCAGCCAGGGCCATAAACGAGACGGCAACGTCGGATCCACGCATGGCAATCCAGCTGACAGTGGACGTCGTCATGGAACGGAACGATCGCGTGGTTCAGCACTCCGGCCTGGAAAGCTCTCGTCTGGAAGGCATCCTGTTTGGGCAGTCCCGGGCAAGGACTGGCTCAGCCTTTTGCCCAACACCGAGGAGCCCATGGAGGTGGAACCTCCACAAAACATGGACGAACCAATGCAAGTAGATCCACCTCGGCCAGAACAGGCATGGGACTTCCGCAGCGCGTCTTTGCTGTCTGCTCTGCAAACACAAAAACAGCGTCGCAGGAGTGCGCGGCCAGCGCCCTACTCGTTGTTGCACAGGCTCCATCGCAAGCATTAGCTTGCGATGGAGCCCCCAAACACCATGGATGTCCTGCAGGCTGACCTGCAAGACATCCCGGCAATAAACCACTCTGTTGCCAATTCTCAGGGGTTGTGTGAGTGCTTCTTTCCCATCCCCCAGCCCTTGTGCCAGAGGTGGCATCCCTTCTGCAGAGAGCCTCAAGGAAGAGCACAAGAGAGGAGCCAGCTTCCTTGGGGCTGCTGCACTGGGGTGACAGCAGGAGTCCGCAAAGGCCACCATGCACCTCTACCATTTGTGTAAACAGGAGACCGAGGGGTGAAAATGGGAGTGTGTAAGCAATTAGAGGTGTCTAATTTCTTATCCTAGGAGTGAGTTCCTCTACCTGAGTACTTGTTAACGAGAGACGTGGAGAAAGCTGAGGTACTCAACAACTTCTTTGCCTCCGTCTGCACTGGTAGGCAGGCTTCCTCAGTCTTTCATTTCCCTGAAGCCCTAGATGGAGGCTGGGGGAGCAAAATCCCACCCTGTACTGGGTCTGGCTGGAATGTTAACTTTCCCTGCAGCAGCCCATACAGTGCTGTACTCTGCACTTGTAGCTGGAACAGCAGTGTTATCACACCAGTGTTGTGTCTACTGCTGAGCAGCACTGGCACAGCATTGGGCCTCTCTCTAACCCTCCTAGGGGGTGGGCAAAAAGTGAGAAGAGAAACATCACTAGGGCAGCTGACCTAAACCAACCAAAGGGATATTCCATACCATGTGGTGTCACACTCAGCAATAAAAGGTGGAGACAGGAAGAAGAGGGGAGGGGTGGGCTCTCGTTGTGAAAACCTCAGTCCTCCTCCCGAACACCGGCTACATGCGTTGAGGCCCTGTTTCAAGGACGTGCTCAAGCATCGCTCATTTGTGGCAAGCAGAGAGTAATTTCTTTCCTCTGCACTTCCACATAGCCTTCATTTATTTTATTTGCTTGTTTTCCTCCCTTCTTTTTATTTTCTCTTTCCCCCTCCCTTTTCCCCTTTCCCTTTTAATTTTCCTTTAGTTAAATTGTTTAGTTCATAATAATCTTTATTTAATTATTATTATTATTTCCCTTTAATTAAATTATCCTTATCTCAAGCCGTGAGTTGTTCTTTGCTTTACTTCTCCCCCTCCTCACCTAAAAAGAGGGGGAGTGAGAGAGCGGTTGTAGGGTTTAGCTGCCCAGCACGGTAAAACCACCACAAACCCCCTGTAAGGGAAGAGTGGGTTCGAGACAAGCTGATGAGTCTAAACAACAGGGACAGGTCTATGGGACCTGATGACATGAATCGCAGGGTACGGAGGGAACTGGCTGAAAGCCTCTCTCCATCCAAGTTCTAAAGTCCTGGCACTCCAGCGATGTCCCTGGTGAGTGGAAAAAGGGAAACATCACGCCCCTTGTTCAAAAGGGCTGAGAAAGCCAGGTCGTTTAGAAAGCAGAGGAACTCCTACTCAGTCTGGGGAGGGAGAAGAAGAAGACGAGACAGGCTCCTCCAAAGTGGCTGGGCCATCCGAGGAACAGGAAGACAAAGGGGAAGATATCGTGAGGGCATCAAGAACTACCCGAGGCCTATAGCAGCATAAGCCGAAGTGGGAATGAGTGGTAAAAACACCCTATTGGGACTGGCCTGGATGCTCCGTGCATCCTTGGCATAGGCTACCTCAGGAGAGGGTATTTCAAGGGCCTTTTTTCTTCAGGGAACCAATCTATGCAGGTGGCAGGCGGAGATGGTTTTTCCCACTTGTTCGCTCCCCGCTTTCTCCTTCACCCGCCTCTTCTCGTCCAGACTAGTTAAGGCAGCTCTTCAGGTCTTTGAATATCCTGGGGGTGTTCAGGCCAGCATGTTCTTCTTGTAACGTCTCCCGAGTGAGCTTCAGCTATTGTCCAAGGTTAACCGACTGCTTAGGAATGCCATCCAGAGGTCTGTTCTGAGGCAGGAGAGGTGTGAGCGGCAGGCAGTGTGGGAGGATATGGGCAGGCACGTAGAGCAGCGGACACCTCCAGTGCTTTGGAAGTTCACCCCTGAACAGGTGCAAAATCCTAACAAAATGGCAGAATGGAAGGCTTGGAAGAGGTGCGTCATCACCCTGGCAATTCCAGAGAGACTCAAATCACTGCAACGCGCTGGGGCTTGGCCCAGTGCAGTTGCTCACCACCCACTGAGAGATGCCCAGCCTGCCCCCGAGCAGCCGGTAGCCCTGCCGTCCCCCAGACAGCCACCCCACAGTACTTGTCCAGCATGACGCCAGATGGTATGGAATAGCCCTTTGGCTAGTTGGGCTCAGCTGTCCTGCTTCTGTCCCCTCCCAGCTCCTCCTGCACGCCCAGCCTCCTCGCTGGCAGGACAGAGTGGGAAGCTGACAAGTCCTTGACTCCGTGTAAGCACTGCTCTGCAACTAGTCAAACACATAGAAGACTTTTCTTCTCAGAAAGAGCGGACAGGCGTTGGAACAGGTTGCCCAGGGAAGTGGTGGCATCAGCATCCCTGGGGGTGTTCAAGGCAAGGTTGGACCTGGTGTATGGGGACATGGTTTGGTGGGTGACATTGGAAGCAGGGTGATAGTTGGACCGGATGATCTTGGAGGTTGGTCTTTTCCAACCTTAATGTTTCTATGACTCTATATTCCACTGCTCAGAGGCTAGAGCCAGAGGTGGAAAAGAACATGGGGAACATGTGGACCAAGGCAAATAAGGCTGCGATTTGCTAGGTCCTGCACTTTTGCCACCTAAGCCAAGCCATACAAGTGGCCTAAAAGAGAGCTGGAGAGGGACTCTATTAGGGTATCAGGGAGTGTAGCCACGGAACAAGGGATAACGGCTTTGAACAAATGGAGGGCAGATTTAGATTAGATGCGATGTGGGGAAGAAATTCTTCACTCAGAGCACAAGCGCACCTGGGAATTAGGGCTGAAGATGCACCTTGCTTCTCTTCTTGTGCATTAGGAATAGAACTAATGACCTAAAAAGCAGTGTTAAAAATAAACGCAGGGCACAAGATGGGAGGTGCAGGGCAGTCGCCGTGGCCAAGGCGCAGCCTTTCACTCTGGCAAGCCAAATGGCCCGGGGGAGCCAGCCCCACACAAGGGGCCCTCAGCCCCGCCATCCCTCCTCCTTCCTCCACATGAGGGCATCTTCCAGAACACTCCCAACGCAGCCGCCCAAACTTGGCCACGCATGGGCCACTGCATCACTGAGGCTTGCTGAGGTCACAGTGGCCACCACTGCCCCGCCTTTGCCTATAAAAAGGCCCCCCTGCCGCTGGCCCGCCACTCGCTGAGCTTCTAGGCCCTCTGAGAGCCGGCATTGGCGGCAGAAGGAAGACCAGAAGCAGCAAGGTGAGAGGCGGTCCTCGTTGGTGCGAGCGGGCAGCGATGCAGTCCCAGCAAGCACCAGCAAGGAAAGCAACTGAGAAGAAGCGTCACGGGCAGAGGCAGAGCACCAGCGGCACAACAGACACCAGTGCCCAAGGCAGCTCTGGCATGCAGCCCATTGACCACTATAAGCGGTACCATTGGCACCGCAACGATGCTGGGAACAGGCCAGCCCCTCAGCCATCCAGCAACAGGGGGCCCGGGCCTTCCCAGTGGCGCAACGGCGGCGTGGGGAGACAGTGGCAGCATCAGATGGACACCCACGTGAAGCACAGGCGTGCCCCCAGTCCACAGCAGAGCGCGGGACCCAGCCACGGCCGCTACACAGATGGCAGCGTCGGCCCCACAAAGGGCAAGGAAGCACACCGTGGCATGGGACAGCAGCGTGGAAGCGGACAACCCTCTCGTTGCGCACCCCAGCCTGGAACCGTCCCAGATGGAAGGCATCCCATGCGGCCTGTCCCAAGAAGGGACGGACTTGATCATCAGCCATCCCGGGCCACGCGCAGTCCTTCCCGGCAACGATACAGCGACTGCAGGCCCTGGTCCTACGATTGGTACAACAGCGTCGTGGGGAGAAGGCAGCAGGATCTGTCAGACAGCCGTGGGGGACACAGGCATGCCGATCGTCTGCAGCACGGCGCAGGACCCAGCCGTGGCCGTGGCCTCTTGGATGGAAGGCATCCCGTGCAACAAGTCGCAAGCAAGGATGGGCATGGTCATCAGCAATCCCGGGCCACACGCAGTCCTTCCTGGCATCCATCCAGAGACTACAGGCGTCGGTCCTACGATTGGCGCAACAGCGGCGTGGGGCAAAGGCAGCAGGATCAGTCAGACAGCCGCAGGGAGCACAGGCGTGCCTATCAGCCCTACCATGGTGCGGGACCCAGCCAGGGCCATAAACGAGACGGCAACGTCGGATCCACGCATGGCAATCCAGCTGACAGTGGACGTCGTCATGGAACGGAACGATCGCGTGGTTCAGCACTCCGGCCTGGAAAGCTCTCGTCTGGAAGGCATCCTGTTTGGGCAGTCCCGGGCAAGGACTGGCTCAGCCTTTTGCCCAACACCGAGGAGCCCATGGAGGTGGAACCTCCACAAAACATGGACGAACCAATGCAAGTAGATCCACCTCGGCCAGAACAGGCATGGGACTTCCGCAGCGCGTCTTTGCTGTCTGCTCTGCAAACACAAAAACAGCGTCGCAGGAGTGCGCGGCCAGCGCCCTACTCGTTGTTGCACAGGCTCCATCGCAAGCATTAGCTTGCGATGGAGCCCCCAAACACCATGGATGTCCTGCAGGCTGACCTGCAAGACATCCCGGCAATAAACCACTCTGTTGCCAATTCTCAGGGGTTGTGTGAGTGCTTCTTTCCCATCCCCCAGCCCTTGTGCCAGAGGTGGCATCCCTTCTGCAGAGAGCCTCAAGGAAGAGCACAAGAGAGGAGCCAGCTTCCTTGGGGCTGCTGCACTGGGGTGACAGCAGGAGTCCGCAAAGGCCACCATGCACCTCTACCATTTGTGTAAACAGGAGACCGAGGGGTGAAAATGGGAGTGTGTAAGCAATTAGAGGTGTCTAATTTCTTATCCTAGGAGTGAGTTCCTCTACCTGAGCACTTGTTAACGAGAGACGTGGAGAAAGCTGAGGTACTCAACAACTTCTTTGCCTCCGTCTGCACTGGTAGGCAGGCTTCCTCAGTCTTTCATTTCCCTGAAGCCCTAGATGGAGGCTGGGGGAGCAAAATCCCACCCTGTACTGGGTCTGGCTGGAATGTTAACTTTCCCTGCAGCAGCCCATACAGTGCTGTACTCTGCACTTGTAGCTGGAACAGCAGTGTTATCACACCAGTGTTGTGTCTACTGCTGAGCAGCACTGGCACAGCATTGGGCCTCTCTCTAACCCTCCTAGGGGGTGGGCAAAAAGTGAGAAGAGAAACATCACTAGGGCAGCTGACCTAAACCAACCAAAGGGATATTCCATACCATGTGGTGTCACACTCAGCAATAAAAGGTGGAGACAGGAAGAAGAGGGGAGGGGTGGGCTCTCGTTGTGAAAACCTCAGTCCTCCTCCCGAACACCGGCTACGTGCGTTGAGGCCCTGTTTCAAGGACGTGCTCAAGCATCGCTCATTTGTGGCAAGCAGAGAGTAATTTCTTTCCTCTGCACTTCCACATAGCCTTCATTTATTTTATTTGCTTGTTTTCCTCCCTTCTTTTTATTTTCTCTTTCCCCCTCCCTTTTCCCCTTTCCCTTTTAATTTTCCTTTAGTTAAATTGTTTAGTTCATAATAATCTTTATTTAATTATTATTATTATTTCCCTTTAATTAAATTATCCTTATCTCAAGCCGTGAGTTGTTCTTTGCTTTACTTCTCCCCCTCCTCACCTAAAAAGAGGGGGAGTGAGAGAGCGGTTGTAGGGTTTAGCTGCCCAGCACGGTAAAACCACCACAAACCCCCTGTAAGGGAAGAGTGGGTTCGAGACAAGCTGATGAGTCTAAACAACAGGGACAGGTCTATGGGACCTGATGACATGAATCGCAGGGTACGGAGGGAACTGGCTGAAAGCCTCTCTCCATCCAAGTTCTAAAGTCCTGGCACTCCAGCGATGTCCCTGGTGAGTGGAAAAAGGGAAACATCACGCCCCTTGTTCAAAAGGGCTGAGAAAGCCAGGTCGTTTAGAAAGCAGAGGAACTCCTACTCAGTCTGGGGAGGGAGAAGAAGAAGACGAGACAGGCTCCTCCAAAGTGGCTGGGCCATCCGAGGAACAGGAAGACAAAGGGGAAGATATCGTGAGGGCATCAAGAACTACCCGAGGCCTATAGCAGCATAAGCCGAAGTGGGAATGAGTGGTAAAAACACCCTATTGGGACTGGCCTGGATGCTCCGTGCATCCTTGGCATAGGCTACCTCAGGAGAGGGTATTTCAAGGGCCTTTTTTCTTCAGGGAACCAATCTATGCAGGTGGCAGGCGGAGATGGTTTTTCCCACTTGTTCGCTCCCTGCTTTCTCCTTCACCCGCCTCTTCTCGTCCAGACTAGTTAAGGCAGCTCTTCAGGTCTTTGAATATCCTGGGGGTGTTCAGGCCAGCATGTTCTTCTTGTAACGTCTCCCGAGTGAGCTTCAGCTATTGTCCAAGGTTAACCGACTGCTTAGGAATGCCATCCAGAGGTCTGTTCTGAGGCAGGAGAGGTGTGAGCGGCAGGCAGTGTGGGAGGATATGGGCAGGCACGTAGAGCAGCGGACACCTCCAGTGCTTTGGAAGTTCACCCCTGAACAGGTGCAAAATCCTAACAAAATGGCAGAATGGAAGGCTTGGAAGAGGTGCGTCATCACCCTGGCAATTCCAGAGAGACTCAAATCACTGCAACGCGCTGGGGCTTGGCCCAGTGCAGTTGCTCACCACCCACTGAGAGATGCCCAGCCTGCCCCCGAGCAGCCGGTAGCCCTGCCGTCCCCCAGACAGCCACCCCACAGTACTTGTCCAGCATGACGCCAGATGGTATGGAATAGCCCTTTGGCTAGTTGGGCTCAGCTGTCCTGCTTCTGTCCCCTCCCAGCTCCTCCTGCACGCCCAGCCTCCTCGCTGGCAGGACAGAGTGGGAAGCTGACAAGTCCTTGACTCCGTGTAAGCACTGCTCTGCAACTAGTCAAACACATAGAAGACTTTTCTTCTCAGAAAGAGCGGACAGGCGTTGGAACAGGTTGCCCAGGGAAGTGGTGGCATCAGCATCCCTGGGGGTGTTCAAGGCAAGGTTGGACCTGGTGTATGGGGACATGGTTTGGTGGGTGACATTGGAAGCAGGGTGATAGTTGGACCGGATGATCTTGGAGGTTGGTCTTTTCCAACCTTAATGTTTCTATGACTCTATATTCCACTGCTCAGAGGCTAGAGCCAGAGGTGGAAAAGAACATGGGGAACATGTGGACCAAGGCAAATAAGGCTGCGATTTGCTAGGTCCTGCACTTTTGCCACCTAAGCCAAGCCATACAAGTGGCCTAAAAGAGAGCTGGAGAGGGACTCTATTAGGGTATCAGGGAGTGTAGCCACGGAACAAGGGATAACGGCTTTGAACAAATGGAGGGCAGATTTAGATTAGATGCGATGTGGGGAAGAAATTCTTCACTCAGAGCACAAGCGCACCTGGGAATTAGGGCTGAAGATGCACCTTGCTTCTCTTCTTGTGCATTAGGAATAGAACTAATGACCTAAAAAGCAGTGTTAAAAATAAACGCAGGGCACAAGATGGGAGGTGCAGGGCAGTCGCCGTGGCCAAGGCGCAGCCTTTCACTCTGGCAAGCCAAATGGCCCGGGGGAGCCAGCCCCACACAAGGGGCCCTCAGCCCCGCCATCCCTCCTCCTTCCTCCACATGAGGGCATCTTCCAGAACACTCCCAACGCAGCCGCCCAAACTTGGCCACGCATGGGCCACTGCATCACTGAGGCTTGCTGAGGTCACAGTGGCCACCACTGCCCCGCCTTTGCCTATAAAAAGGCCCCCCTGCCGCTGGCCCGCCACTCGCTGAGCTTCTAGGCCCTCTGAGAGCCGGCATTGGCGGCAGAAGGAAGACCAGAAGCAGCAAGGTGAGAGGCGGTCCTCGTTGGTGCGAGCGGGCAGCGATGCAGTCCCAGCAAGCACCAGCAAGGAAAGCAACTGAGAAGAAGCGTCACGGGCAGAGGCAGAGCACCAGCGGCACAACAGACACCAGTGCCCAAGGCAGCTCTGGCATGCAGCCCATTGACCACTATAAGCGGTACCATTGGCACCGCAACGATGCTGGGAACAGGCCAGCCCCTCAGCCATCCAGCAACAGGGGGCCCGGGCCTTCCCAGTGGCGCAACGGCGGCGTGGGGAGACAGTGGCAGCATCAGATGGACACCCACGTGAAGCACAGGCGTGCCCCCAGTCCACAGCAGAGCGCGGGACCCAGCCACGGCCGCTACACAGATGGCAGCGTCGGCCCCACAAAGGGCAAGGAAGCACACCGTGGCATGGGACAGCAGCGTGGAAGCGGACAACCCTCTCGTTGCGCACCCCAGCCTGGAACCGTCCCAGATGGAAGGCATCCCATGCGGCCTGTCCCAAGAAGGGACGGACTTGATCATCAGCCATCCCGGGCCACGCGCAGTCCTTCCCGGCAACGATACAGCGACTGCAGGCCCTGGTCCTACGATTGGTACAACAGCGTCGTGGGGAGAAGGCAGCAGGATCTGTCAGACAGCCGTGGGGGACACAGGCATGCCGATCGTCTGCAGCACGGCGCAGGACCCAGCCGTGGCCGTGGCCTCTTGGATGGAAGGCATCCCGTGCAACAAGTCGCAAGCAAGGATGGGCATGGTCATCAGCAATCCCGGGCCACACGCAGTCCTTCCTGGCATCCATCCAGAGACTACAGGCGTCGGTCCTACGATTGGCGCAACAGCGGCGTGGGGCAAAGGCAGCAGGATCAGTCAGACAGCCGCAGGGAGCACAGGCGTGCCTATCAGCCCTACCATGGTGCGGGACCCAGCCAGGGCCATAAACGAGACGGCAACGTCGGATCCACGCATGGCAATCCAGCTGACAGTGGACGTCGTCATGGAACGGAACGATCGCGTGGTTCAGCACTCCGGCCTGGAAAGCTCTCGTCTGGAAGGCATCCTGTTTGGGCAGTCCCGGGCAAGGACTGGCTCAGCCTTTTGCCCAACACCGAGGAGCCCATGGAGGTGGAACCTCCACAAAACATGGACGAACCAATGCAAGTAGATCCACCTCGGCCAGAACAGGCATGGGACTTCCGCAGCGCGTCTTTGCTGTCTGCTCTGCAAACACAAAAACAGCGTCGCAGGAGTGCGCGGCCAGCGCCCTACTCGTTGTTGCACAGGCTCCATCGCAAGCATTAGCTTGTGATGGAGCCCCCAAACACCATGGATGTCCTGCAGGCTGACCTGCAAGACATCCCGGCAATAAACCACTCTGTTGCCAATTCTCAGGGGTTGTGTGAGTGCTTCTTTCCCATCCCCCAGCCCTTGTGCCAGAGGTGGCATCCCTTCTGCAGAGAGCCTCAAGGAAGAGCACAAGAGAGGAGCCAGCTTCCTTGGGGCTGCTGCACTGGGGTGACAGCAGGAGTCCGCAAAGGCCACCATGCACCTCTACCATTTGTGTAAACAGGAGACCGAGGGGTGAAAATGGGAGTGTGTAAGCAATTAGAGGTGTCTAATTTCTTATCCTAGGAGTGAGTTCCTCTACCTGAGCACTTGTTAACGAGAGACGTGGAGAAAGCTGAGGTACTCAACAACTTCTTTGCCTCCGTCTGCACTGGTAGGCAGGCTTCCTCAGTCTTTCATTTCCCTGAAGCCCTAGATGGAGGCTGGGGGAGCAAAATCCCACCCTGTACTGGGTCTGGCTGGAATGTTAACTTTCCCTGCAGCAGCCCATACAGTGCTGTACTCTGCACTTGTAGCTGGAACAGCAGTGTTATCACACCAGTGTTGTGTCTACTGCTGAGCAGCACTGGCACAGCATTGGGCCTCTCTCTAACCCTCCTAGGGGGTGGGCAAAAAGTGAGAAGAGAAACATCACTAGGGCAGCTGACCTAAACCAACCAAAGGGATATTCCATACCATGTGGTGTCACACTCAGCAATAAAAGGTGGAGACAGGAAGAAGAGGGGAGGGGTGGGCTCTCGTTGTGAAAACCTCAGTCCTCCTCCCGAACACCGGCTACGTGCGTTGAGGCCCTGTTTCAAGGACGTGCTCAAGCATCGCTCATTTGTGGCAAGCAGAGAGTAATTTCTTTCCTCTGCACTTCCACATAGCCTTCATTTATTTTATTTGCTTGTTTTCCTCCCTTCTTTTTATTTTCTCTTTCCCCCTCCCTTTTCCCCTTTCCCTTTTAATTTTCCTTTAGTTAAATTGTTTAGTTCATAATAATCTTTATTTAATTATTATTATTATTTCCCTTTAATTAAATTATCCTTATCTCAAGCCGTGAGTTGTTCTTTGCTTTACTTCTCCCCCTCCTCACCTAAAAAGAGGGGGAGTGAGAGAGCGGTTGTAGGGTTTAGCTGCCCAGCACGGTAAAACCACCACAAACCCCCTGTAAGGGAAGAGTGGGTTCGAGACAAGCTGATGAGTCTAAACAACAGGGACAGGTCTATGGGACCTGATGACATGAATCGCAGGGTACGGAGGGAACTGGCTGAAAGCCTCTCTCCATCCAAGTTCTAAAGTCCTGGCACTCCAGCGATGTCCCTGGTGAGTGGAAAAAGGGAAACATCACGCCCCTTGTTCAAAAGGGCTGAGAAAGCCAGGTCGTTTAGAAAGCAGAGGAACTCCTACTCAGTCTGGGGAGGGAGAAGAAGAAGACGAGACAGGCTCCTCCAAAGTGGCTGGGCCATCCGAGGAACAGGAAGACAAAGGGGAAGATATCGTGAGGGCATCAAGAACTACCCGAGGCCTATAGCAGCATAAGCCGAAGTGGGAATGAGTGGTAAAAACACCCTATTGGGACTGGCCTGGATGCTCCGTTCATCCTTGGCATAGGCTACCTCAGGAGAGGATATTTCAAGGGCCTTTTTTCTTCAGGGAACCAATCTATGCAGGTGGCAGGCGGAGATGGTTTTTCCCACTTGTTCGCTCCCCGCTTTCTCCTTCACCCGCCTCTTCTCGTCCAGACTAGTTAAGGCAGCTCTTCAGGTCTTTGAATATCCTGGGGGTGTTCAGGCCAGCATGTTCTTCTTGTAACGTCTCCCGAGTGAGCTTCAGCTATTGTCCAAGGTTAACCGACTGCTTAGGAATGCCATCCAGAGGTCTGTTCTGAGGCAGGAGAGGTGTGAGCGGCAGGCAGTGTGGGAGGATATGGGCAGGCACGTAGAGCAGCGGACACCTCCAGTGCTTTGGAAGTTCACCCCTGAACAGGTGCAAAATCCTAACAAAATGGCAGAATGGAAGGCTTGGAAGAGGTGCGTCATCACCCTGGCAATTCCAGAGAGACTCAAATCACTGCAACGCGCTGGGGCTTGGCCCAGTGCAGTTGCTCACCACCCACTGAGTGATGCTGTCGTGGTTCTGCTCGAGTGGGTAGCCGAGCTCCAGCACAGCCACTCTCTCACTCCCCCTCCTCAAAGAGAAATGCGGAGAAAATATGTGAAAAGGGCTCAACAGTTGAGATAAGGATGAGAAAATCATGTAATAATTATTGTAACGTTCAAAGGAGACTCAGCATAATGAGATAGTAGCATTTATTACTTATTACTAACAAGCTAGAGAAGTGAGAAACAAAGGACAGAAACCAAAAGCACCTTCCTCCCCATCCACCCTCTTCCACCTCCTCCCCCCGAGTGGCGTAGGTGAACGGGGCTTTGGTGGTTATGGTTAGTCTACAGCGCTTCTTCTCTGCTGCTCCTTCTCGGTCACTCTCGTCCCCTGTGCTGTGGGGTCCCACCTGTGGGATACAGTCCTTGATGAACTGATCCACGTGGGCTTCCCACAGGCAGCAGCTCTTCCAAAACTGCTCCAGATATGGGTCCGTACCACGAGGTCCATCCCTCAGGAGAAAACTGCTCCAACCTGGGTCCCGCACAGGACAGGTCACCTGCTCCTGCGTGGGCTCCTCTCCACGGGCTACAGGTCTGGCCCGGAATCTGCTCGGGCAGGGGTCTTCCACAGGCAGCAGCCTCCATCGGTGCAGGGCCACCTGCTCCACCATGGTCTCCTCCACGGGCTGCAGCGTGGAAGCCTGCTTCACCGTGGTAGTCCATGGGCTGCAGGGGGACATCCTGCTTCACCATGGTCCTCACCACAGGCTGCAGGGGACTTCTGCTCCGGCGCCTGGAGCACCTCTCCCCCTCCTTCTGCACTGACCTTGGTGCCTGCAAGGCCGTTCCTCAGTCCTTTCATTCTCCCAGCTGCTGTGTGGCGCAGCATTTTTTTCCCTGTCTTAAATATGCTCTCACAGAGGCGCAAAACAACATCGCTTATTGGCTCAGCTCTGGAAAACAATGGGGCCCTTACCAAACATGGGGCAGCTTCTAGATCGTTCTCACAGTAACCACCCCTATGGCCCCCTGCTACCAAAACCTTGCCACGTAAACCCACTACAGATGCCCAGCCTGCCCCTGAGCATCCTCCAGCCAGCCACCCCACAGTACTTGTCCAGCATGATGCCAGATGGTATGGAATACGCCTTTGGCTAGTTGGGGTCAGCTGTTCTGCTTTTATCCCCTCCCAGCTCTTGCTGCACCCCCAGCCTGCCTGCTGGCAGGATGGAGCGAGAAGCTAACAGGTCCTTGGCTTAGTGTAAGCACTGCTCTGCAGCAAGTCAAATAGCAGCGTTTTATCAACATTATTCTCATCCTAAATTCAAAGCACAGCACCCTACCAGCTACTAGGAGGAAAATTAGCTCTATCATAATTGAAACCAGGACACAGCATGTCACATAGTATCAAATACCATCAATGGAATTTCTATGCATCTCTGTACCTGCTGGCACCAGATAGGATGCACCTCTCTCAGAGGTAGAAAGGATTTTTCCCAGGATTTAGCAGAGTGATAGATTGGGCTTTCCACTAGAGTTGAAGGGAGTAAGAGATAAAACCAATCCCACCAATGATAAAGTGAGGGATGGCATGCCAGATTCAGTGGGACTGTATGCTAGTGAGATCCTTCGGTCTGCTCCTCAAGGTACTGTGTACAATGAGGCGCGTCTGAAGTGCTTATATGCAAATGCATGCAGTACGAGTAATAAACTGAATGAGCTGGAAGTCCTGGCCCGGTCCAGCAGCTACAAAGTTATCAGCATAAGCAAAACCTGGTGGGATGAGTCCTGTGACTGGTGTGTTGCAGTAGATGGTTACAGGCTCCTCAGGCGGGACAGGCAGGGCAGGCAAGGTGGGAGGGTTGCAATGTACTTGTAGGAGAGTCTCAACTGTGTGGAACTTGAAGTTGGCAATGGCAAAGTTGAGAGCCTCTGGGCAAGGATTAAGGGACAAACAAATAAAGGGGATGTCGTTGTGGGAGTCTATTACAGACTGCCAGGCCAGGATGACGACACCGATGAATTCTTCTTTGACGAACTAAGAGATACCTAGAGATCAACTGCCCTTGTCCTTATAATAGGATATGAAACTGTTGGAGAGTGTCCAGAGGAGGGCTACGAATATGGTGAAGGGCCTAGAGGGGAAGATGTATGAGGAGTGGCTGAGGTCACTGTGCTTGTTCAACCTGGAGAAGAGGAGGCTGAGGGGAGACCTGTGTGGTGCCAGGAGCTGGACTCGATGATCCTTATGGGTCCCCTCCAACTCAAAATATTCTAGATTTTATGATTCCAGTTTAAATCACGTCACTACATTGCTGTAAGACACATTTTTTCCCCCTTTCTTTAACGTAATTGTGGACAAAATAATGATGTATTATAGTCTCATGAAACAACAATTCTACAGCCTTCCTGTAATATCTCAGAAACTGAAAATACCTTGTGGTTTGGACCAGATTCCTGCTTGTGTGACTCCAGTGTTGTATCAATAGACTGCTGGCATGAGGTCAGCCCTACAATTGATGATGGAAGGTGAGCAACTTTGGGAGGTTAGTCATCTAAGCTTGTGTCTGCAGAGCATGCAGTGTAGCGGAAATCAAAATACTGTGGAAAGCCTGTATACCACCATGGCTCTCCACCCAGGGACATTAAAAGGGGGTCAGGAAACTCAGAGTGAGTAGGGCATCTCAGTACAACATTACATTACTATGTGGGGTCCATCTTAGATCATCCCAGCTGAGTCCATCCTACTCATGGGCTTTTAGCAATACAAATGGGGCCATCTGGCATTGGTATATCTTCACTGAGACAATTAATCACTTTGGTCTAGGTCCTCAAGTAAGTGCTTCATTAGTGGCTGTATTCTCTATAGTTTCCTGCATCTTTTCTCCCTTCAGGCCAGCAGCAGGTTGACCAGTCATCTCTTCTCACAACACACTGCAGTGCTGCCCTAATTTATTCAGTGGTAGGTTATTTATTTGCCCACATTCAGATACCTGAAAAGGCCTGAGGTAATTTTTACAGGCATAAGCTCAGAGCTTAAATCTTTCTAAACCACCATCAATTGCACCACCAATTTAAAAAGCTTTTGGAAAACCGCCATTGCACAAATTGTTTACAACACTAATTTCAGAGCCTGAGAACTCTGCATTAACAAAGAATATCTAGCAGAAATATATGTATTTAAACAGGTAGATGCAGCATCATAGTTTTCAGTTTACTTCTGAATATCCTGAATACTTTAGCTGCTTTAAAATGTAGGTGTGGTTTGCTTGTTTGTTTTTGTTGTCATTATTCGTGCAACTGGTAAGAGAAAAATGCCAGGTAGATTCAACTTTTTTTTTTTTTTTTTTTTTTTTTTTTTTTTTTTTTTTTTTTTTCCCCAAAGTTGGCACTGCATATAAATACTTCTCAACACTAGGTTTTAACACTACAGTGTTGGCACGTGTATTGACTTTATTGTGCGTTCTGGCAGACAAGAAGAAGGCTATTGTGATATTTTTAAGCAAGCAAAAAAATAGAATGGTTTATCTGAAAATGAAATGATTGCCTAATGAGAACTGAAATATTCAGACCAACATTTTGCTGTACGCATACTTTTTTCTTTTTTTTTTTTTTTTCTGAAAAAAAAAAAGATTCTTTTTGCAACCTAGCAGGCTGTACAGGAAAACTACTGGAATTCTGGTGTTGGGCAGGTTTTCTGACAAAGAAAAGGTGAGATGACTGTATCTAAGGCTTTCTTTGGGATGATAGCAACTGAAAAAAAGAAAGAGAAAACCTCCTGGTTCAGATTCCGATTTTGGCCTGTTCATGCAACTGGACAATTGGAAATGTCAAGATGTAAAATTTAGTTAAGATGTACTCTCTTTGTCATAGTCTATCTGTACCTGCAGTGAACATGTGAGCTGCTCTATACAACTGACTGAATAATGACAAATCATATATATCATATACAAATTCATATTCAATATATTCAAATCACAAATTCAAATTAAAATATATTCAAATCATATATCGTATACAACTGACTGCATAATGACAAATCATATTTATCTTATAAAAGAATTTTACAAAAGCTGTTCTAAATTCAGTGTCCATCTAACAATTCACTGAAATACTCTATATGCCTCTTTTCAGGCAATCTAGCGGAGAATCAAAGTATCCTCTGGTAAAAAAATACATTACACCGTTATATCCCACTGTTGCAACTGTATTTGGGACCCGCAGAGACTAAGATACATATTGTCTTCCTGCTGAGTTTTTTCATACAGCAGATCCACAGTAGTTAAAACAACTCAGCACCTTGCTAGAGGTGAATGTCACTGGAGTTAATAGACTGCAGTCTTTGAATGCAGGTTTGCTATTTACTGCTTTTAGAACCTTGGAAATTGCAATTACATTGCTGAGCAGTGAGGTGTGTAGGCAGTGCCACTAGCCACACACCAGGATCATACGCAATGTCAACTGCACAACTGCACTTACCTTTTGGTATACATATTATTTTCCAATGACCATTGACTGACTTTGAAATAATGGTTTGATTTTATTGAAATTTATATATATATATATATATATATATATATTTTTATTTTTTTTTCCTCAGACTAACATCTCCAGACCTTATTGATAAAAAATAAATGATTCTAGCCAAAGACTTCTGACTCTTTATGACAACCACTTTTTGTGAGGGCTAAGGTCTGACAAGTGAACCACATCAAGCATTATGCATTATCTATTCCGAGTAGTCCGAGTCCTGAGTCATGCTCTTAATTTCCTTCTAGGTCTATTTAAAGCTCTGTGTGTAATTTATTTTTTTTATTTATTTAATTAGGAATGTCTGGTAACTGGTGGAAAAGTACTTTAACTTTGAAAAAAAGATCTATAACACAGTTTACACCTTAACTTTTCTATAATGACAGTAAATGCACACACTTTTTGGCATATGTAATTGCAGACCTCTAATCTGAAAGTTTGGCTTAGATTAAAAAAAAAAAATAATTAAAAAGGTAAATTATTTATCACATGTGAATGGACCTGATCCAGGATCTATGGGGCAGCTGCAAACTCCCCCTGCTTCCATGGGGAATTTTATGATGTGGAAATGAAGGGGGAAAAAACAGTAAAGCAATGACTTTGGGCTTTATATTTGCATAGACTTAAGATCCACTGAAGTTAAAGACTGGTCTGTGTTTTAATTGTTATATTGAAATGGGGCCTCCGGCTGGTGGAGATAAATAACCAAAATAAATGGTTGTGCAGAACTGCTGGGTTCATATCAGCCTTCTTTCCGAGCTTCATAGTTTTAACCTTCTTCAAAATCCCTTTGAATGTTTGATGTGAAATCTGGAGAAGACAGGTCCAGGTCATTGTCTCACTGTCAGGTACACTGAGAAGGTAAAAAACTAACTCACTCTCACTTAGTCCCCCTCTGGCTGTAAAGGAAAATGGAAAAGATTATTATCAGAAAGCTGCAAACTATGCTTGCTGGCTTAATTTTGGCAAAGGATGACTCCAGAATTTACATTTTGGGGATGAGGCCTCCACCTCAGACAGCTGAGGACCTGGGGAGGGAAAGGTGTGGTGACGGGGACCCTGCACTCACTTGCACTCCTCTCCCACCACGACCTGTGCCCATCTGTGTCTGGTTTGCAGTTAGGCAATATTGTTGGTCTAGACCTTACTAGTGATTAAAACCAGACCTGACCTTCTTGTTGGAGGGAGAATTGAGTTAGCCTTTATTAACATGTGGTTATTAATTTCACAAGTTACAAAGGAATCATTCATGTGAAACCCTATTTTAGGTTTCAAGCTGCAAATGCTCTCTAAGACTGTGCTACACAGAGGGCAGCACAGTTAATGTAGCTGTTTCTTTACTGAGCATTTAATTAAGTGCCTGCCTTCAAACAGACGTAAGTACAGCCAGCTAACACTTATCATATGAAGATTTTCTCTCCAACCGCTTGAGCCCAGCACTATTTTGGGTGAATGCTGGCTGTGCATGGTGCCCACAGCCATCCTCGGGCATGTGCTTTGTCTTCTTTATTACACCCACTTCCTTTACTTCCCCCTCCCCCCAATATGTTTCTTGTTGGCACTGAGATACAGGTCTACCACAGAGCTTAGATACCTAAGATGAAATCCATCCCAGCTCTTGCAGGAGCCAGTGTTTTCAGCGGGTTCATATCCCAGGGTTTTCTGGAGGACTGAGATAGGGCTTCTTTGAATTAATTTGGAAAAAATCCACAGGGAGGATTATGCTATCCCTTGCATACTGTTTACATGCAGACTTAATCTGAAGTTCATTGCACCCACCTGGTTTCACAGATTGCAAGTCCTCTGAACACCTACTCAGGAGCTGACATCCTGCAGGTGTAGGGCTGCAGCATTCCCCAAGGGATGTTCCCTCTAACCAGGTGAATGTGGGAGTACATAGTTATAAAGAAAACAAAGCCAGACAAAACAAACCCCAGCTAGAACAGCCTTTCCACAACTGTTTTTTATAATTAATTGACCATTTTTTTCCTACATCTCAGAACCATTGGCAAATTTGAGAGATTTAAATTTTCTAATTAAGCAAGCATGACAGCAGTAGTTTTCTTTTGGGAAGAAGAGAAAGAAGAGTTTAAAATAGGCATTTAATTGTTCATTACCTGAATGAGATTGCCCGTGTAGGATGCCTGCAGAGCCATTTTGCTTCGTGCTGGCTTTTCAACCAGAGGGCAGCAATACGATTTCTGACCAGTTTCAGAGGACTGGGCTAGGAAGGCTCAGGTTCAGCTGGTGGGATATTACAGCCAGTCTATTTGTTGTGTCCATCTCTCCCCCCCCCCAAAAAAAAAAACAAACAGAGGACAAAGGCAGACCCAGGGTTATGTTCACATCTCCTGGTATAGGAAGACACATCTGATGTCCACCCCACCATGGACCAGGCTGTGATCACTGGTAGGAGAATTAAAATGCCTGGGATGGACAACCTGGCTGCCTGCACAAGCAGTGTCTTAGTGGGGAGATTTTGGCTTCCTCAGGCTATTTTCTAGTGGCAGTTTTTTTCTGATTTGCATACCAATTTGCATGTCAGATCACAAAGTCATCAAAAAATGAACAAAGAGTACCATGAGACATGCCTTTATTCTATATATTCTATATTCTATAGATACAATTTAAGACATCATGTACCCTTTCAAAAGCAACGGGCATTAACATCCAGCTATTTCCAGTGTCCAAATGCCTTTAATGAGTAGCTTCAGAGAGTTTTCCAAGGGTTGTCTTGAAAATTACAGTCTAAATCTTGGAGCAAAATGGTAGGTGCTACATTAACTGACTGCTACTAACATGATTGAAGTGAATGCTTCTTACCTGTTTGCTTTTTGAAAGTGTATAAATAAATGTAAAATGTTATTAAATTGCACATGGGCTTTTAGTGCTTACACATGAAAAAAGACGTCATTGTTTGCTAGCAGTTTAAGATAATGGGAAGCACTTGAAAGACTTTCTGTCAATATTGGTTAACCTGGGAAACTTGTATGACAGAGCAAGTGTCAACAGCAGCTTGAAGCCTTGTTCCTCAGAGCTACTCTCAGTGAAGAGACTTCAATGCTTGTCAGACCGAGCCTGGGACACAGCTCTGAGAACAGAGCAGAGGTGATAGCCTGCCATCTGCATGATGCCTCAGTGCCATGGACGTACCTATGGCATGGAAAGGGTCTGCTGGTTCCTCCCATTTCAGGTTGGCTTGAAAGGGTCAGAAGAAACCAGCTTTCTCTACAGCTTTGTGAGTCTCGAAGGGGGCTTGCTGATCCCAGGGCTGGGCCTCCCTCCTGGCTGCCTTCCTGCTCCAGGCATGGTCACGGTGTCTGCCCCCTGCCTTCCCTTCTGGTGCATGCACCCAGGGGCCAAATTCACCAAGGTAGGTGAGCACCCCAGTGTGGGTATCTGGTCCTCCTTGCTATTGCAGACCAAGAGGTGATGCATCTAAAGCAGACATGCTGTGGACTGTTGATGAAGCCACATCACACATGTGCTAACGGCACCTTCTGTGGTAGCAAACTAGGAGGGAGGTGAACAGGAAAACTGAAAGCGTAATGGTGATGGAGCTGAGTTACCCTGTATACAGAGAGAGACAAACACAGACTAATGAAAAACAGAGTGGCCTGCGAGGAAGTGCAAAACAATGCTTGTACTATGGGGGGAAACATGAGAAAGGCAAGTAAGTTGCCAGCTGCGTGAGTTTATTGCAAGCTTTTTTTTTTTTTTTTTTTTTTTCTTGCAATAAACACAACATCAACCTAAAAAACACAACATGAACATCAACAAAAAAACTCCAAACACATTTTGCAAACAGTGACAGAAGCAGTCTGAAAGCATTTGCCAAGAGGAGAGCGACAGTGAGGTCTCCTCGGAGAATATTGTTTTCACTTCCCACTGTGCTGGAGCCGTGAGGAGAGGAGCAAAAAGCTTGTTTGTCCTGCTGAGCCTTTGGGTTGCATCAAAGCATGGACTCAGATGTCACACCTGGCAGTGGCTTGACTTAATGGGATTTAAAAATCATGGCAGAATTATGTTGGATGAGTCCTCCATGCTGCAGGAGGGCATCTGCTGTGTTTGTCACTGCATGTGCTTGGTGTAGAAGTGGGGCACGAGCTGGTGTAGCCGAATAAAGCAGGCTCTGCAGCTGGATTTCAAAACTGTGTCCAAAAAGAACCTATTGCCTCCACCTCCGTTAAATGATCAGGGTGAAGGAAACAGTGAGGTTTAGTCCCTGACAGGTGTAGCCACGATGCTGGCTGCAACACGTGGTCCTGCTGGCAGAGCCAGTCATGGCAGCGGGGAGGGAGTGTAGAGACTCAGGACAAAGGAGGATGATCAAAGTTATATTGAACTATGGACTGATAAACAGATGCTACCTGTGTGAGATGTGCAGACCAAGAGCCAGTAGGTGGTTTCAGAGTATGCAGTTTCTATGCTCTGAAGGACAAAAAAGCCATTGTCCACTTTTCCCACATGGCACTTTTCACCAGCTCTTAATATGTCCACGCTCTGATGCCAGCAGTCAAAAAGGAATAAAAGAGACAGGTTTGATCAATATTTTACTGCTCTCCATAATCTTATCAGACTCATGGCTCTCCTGTCAATCTGCTTTGTATTTACCTGAGTGGCTTCCAGCACGGTATCTCCCCAGCTGCAGGCTTCCTCACAGCACAAGCACAGCACCACGCCTGCCCGCTCCTCCCTCCCAGCCCAGCTTCCTGCTCCTGGTGCAGTTTTTGTGTCAATCCTCATCAGCTGCATGTCTTCCAGCATCTTTCTTTGTTCAGACACTGCATAGGGTCTGCTCCTTTGGTCAGAGCTGTTACCATGACTTGTCCTCAAAGGATGCTGCTCTGGTCACCCTCTGCTTTCATCTTTTCCATTGTCAGATTGTTTTCACCCGTGATGGCCCTTGTCCATCAAACGTAGTCTCCCTGTAAATACCCTCAGGCAGGAAACCCATTAGCAGATGGACTCCATGACCTTCTCCAGAAAGCACTGAATTTACAGCTGTGTGCAGTTTGCAGAAGTGAGGGAAGGTTTATTTATTCTGCTTTGTTTTCAGATTTTGTTTTCCTCTGTGGGGACAGACTTCTTTGTGCCCTGAGGGAAGGCTCATCTCTCTAAGTTGCTTTCCCCACCTGGTTATCAACTTTTAATTTACTATCTGCTAATGAGGGGAAATTTGTATTTCAGGGACTGAACACTGACAGAAATCACTTTTTTCACGTGCCTGCTTTGGAGGGCTGCTAGAACATGGTGTTGGGGCTGGAGCAAGGTCTCACGTCACGGGGGCAGGAAGCCATCCTTTGTTCAGGGGAAAAAAAAACACACATGCACAAACACACACACACACACACACAAAAAAAAATCATGAGAAAGCTTCTTTCAATGGGGCTGGTTAGCAGCCAGTGCTCTGCAGCCAGGCTGCCTGCACCAAGGGCAAAACACGAATGCAGGGGCCGAGACATGGTCCCACCAAGCCCAGTGTGCACAAGAGGGTGATGGCAGGGTAGGCTGTGCAGAGACATTCTTACCTCAGCTCAGCCCTGCCTGTAGCCACCCAGGGTTCCACATCACTGTTGTTTTCAATGTTTTCATGCTTGAAAGTTGGGGAACATGTAATGAAAGCAATGTGCTGAGCAGTTGGGGATGGGCTGCTGCTGAGAGGGCAGTGAGGATAGCTCCTGTGGCCAGCAAGAAGCATAGGGAGCAAGGCAGATACATGGATGAAAAAACCAGCAAGAATGGGTGCTGGCAGCCAAAGCCACATTAGCAATGTGTCCATGAGGAAAAGGGTAAGAAACAGTCTTCAGGAAGAGTCCTAGCTGGAAAACATTTTGGAGTTCTGAACAGAAAAGTCTTGTCTCCTGCTGGTTGAACACAATGGGGGAAGGGAAACAGGGCTTTGTACATTCTCTGCAGAAAAATAGGAGCACATCAGAAAAATATCTGATTTCTTCATCAATTACTTCCCGTAATGGAAACAATATGTTTGTCCCCAAATTTTGGCTAACTGCTCAGATCAAAATGGGCGACAACACTGCAGCACCATCCCACAAAGCTAACTTCACCCCATTGCTACAGAGAGATGCTAGCTTCAAGATCTGTGCGGCAAGGTTTGCTTATCCATACAGAAGAAAGAAGCCTCTTTTTTATTTTATTTTATTTTATTTTTCCCTCCCATTACTGTCCTTCTTTGGGATCAGAGAAGTTGGCTCCTCTGAGCGAGGAACCAGCCGTTGCCCTCCCTGCTGGTGGCTGTGGTCTCCTCCCTGCTGTCAGAGCCATGCTCCGCGTGAGGACAATTCTAGTTCCACGTGTGAGGATGCTGGTGCTGTGTGCTGGCACATGCACACGTGTGCCTGTGGCACATAGGAGTGTGCAAGCAGGTAGGAGTGGTCATGATATACCTGTCATGGCAAACTATTAAGTAATGCCCTTGTTCAAAGGTACAGTGGATAGCCAGGCCAGTGTGATGACTAGTTTGGTTTCCATAAATTATAGTGGAATTAAAGGGTTTGGTGGCCAGTATTTTTGTTATAATGTCCTCTTATCTGGTGCTGTGATGCTGAATTGCTGAATGAGCTATTGAAATATTGATGGAGCATGTTATCAAAAAAAAAAAAAAAAGAAAATAAAGAAGAAAACAAAACTTACAATTCTTACAATTTAAACTGAAGTTGGAAGCACTGTGATGAACAGTTTGCTGTTTTGTCTGGAGTAGATTTCTAAGCTGGAAAGTATTTGCAATAGCTTGTTGACAAGGCACACATGTTCATTAGGAGCGAAAATGATACCTAGTAGCTTAATCTCTTTCTACAGAAACAACAAAAAGCCCTCAGACATACAGCAGCGAAGCAGCAGAGGGCATCAGCAGCCTGCGTTTGAGGACTGTAATGGCCTAGCAGAGTTTACCAGAACAAAGCTGATTTAACTAGTGGATGGAAACCCTTAAAGCATCCCTGCAACCCTGACAAGTCAGCATGGTGAAGCATTTCGTGTTGCTGCATTTTCAAAAACATAAACATAAATAAAGCAAACAATGGCCTGGCACTGGAATACAGCGGGCAGCCTCTAATGTCAGTGATAAACCAGGCAGGTCACTGTGCTGCTCCAGCAGGCTGCCTCTCCAGCTGAAGCTGAGGGGTAGATGCTGGATTAAACAAAGCCATGTGCTATTTACAATGTGGTTTGAGTTTGTGCTTGCGGAGGTTTGTAGTGCCCCTATGGAACAATAGCTCACTGAACAGGACAAATGCAGAACAGCTTACGAACAATGAACAAACAGTAAGAGGGAGCTGGGTTGTTTTAATTTTCGTCCAGAATTCAAGGCAATTGGTTTCTTAACGGAAAATAAAAAGCTTATGAAGCTGCTGGTACATTGTCACTAGGCGAGCAACCATTCAGCATCCTGGAAATTGAATTCAGATTTTTGGGAAGCGTCTTGGACTAGTGGACGGAGCAACATTGGACTGTGCCAATCTTCCCTCACACTGTGGCCTTTACTGTTTCCTTTAAAGGATTTTGTCAGAAATAAAGGGCTCTAAAATGGCTGCAGCCTGAGACATTTAGAAGTCCACCCCACGTATCTCGCTCCCAGTAGGGAATCTGGGAAAAACAGAAATAAAGAGGACTGCCTCATCCCTGTGCTGTGAGTGCTTTTTCTTGCATTTCATATCCCCTATATTAAGATAAAACCCAACCATTTCAAAGTCCTGTGTCCCCCCCATGCAAACTGCAGTGGTCCAGCAGCCCAGGGGCAGGTTTTGTCATTGCTGCAGAGACGAAGAGCCTGGTGTTGCAGGCGAAAGGCAGCAACTTTCTGCTCAGAAGTGCTGACCTGGGCCCTTCTTTGCAGGAGATTTACTGTACTCTTAAGGATGGAAGGCAATCACTCTTTGTCTCTCTTTCCCTTGCTTTTCAATAAACACAGGAAGAGGGGGGTTGCTAGAATATTGACCACACTGTGAGCAGACACAGGTCCTAGTTCATTTCTTTTTAGGGGTGCCTACTTCCTCTGATTGTAAATCCCCCAGAAACTGACACTTTAACTGCAAAGGTGATGCTCAGACAGGAAAAGCAAACAAAGACACCATCAGAGACGCAGGCAAAATAAATGTTGCCTGAAATGCCAGTTAAATATCTTCACAGTTCAGAGGATTTCGCACAGACACATGATGTGCCCTTACATTTCCTGCTCCAGGATCTGCTTTGTCACCAGCTTTCTTTTCACAGAGGTAGAGGTCTGCTCGGGGAGGACAGCAAAGGCTCCTTGCTCGTCTCTGCGACTGCTGCCTTGCTTTCCCTGCTGGCTGGCAGAGAGCAGCTCTAGCAACACCCTCATCCTGGGGATAGTTGCAGAAGCTAGCTCTGGCAGCTTGGGGTCAAGCATGCCTTCCAGTCCAGGCTATATGGCTGCATTACCCATTCCTCTTATGCCAAGTGAAGCTTATTGCCATATTCCTGACCTGTATCTTGCACCATGGCTTCCACGTGGCTGGTATAAAAGCTCTCTTCGTTGTCATCAGCTGGCCATCAACATTGTCTCTGTTTGAACGAGCTTCTCCCATGAGTTTTGGGCTGCCGTGACCTGCTCCTGCTCTTTGGCTGCTTGACTCAGCCTCAGGCCATAGCCACAGAAAGAGGCTCTGAGATGCTTCACGCGTGCTGGGGCTGGTGTGCTGGCAGTCCGATAACACACATGATTTCAGGGGTGTTTTGTCAGGAAGAAATGAAGGCAGATGTATAATCAACGGCTGAAAAAAAAACGTGCCAAGATCTGCTCTTGAATTCCAGTAGATCTTCCTTAGACACAAATTAACTTTACATCTTCAGGGCATGTGCGTACTTGATTATTCTCCAGATACAAAGAGACCTTCAGTTTTTGAACACATGGGAAAGATTATGTCAGGGTGAAAATGTGGGCCTCACTGAAGCCGGGAAGGAAGTAGAACTGAGCATATTTTCCAGAGGTGTGGATAAGTGAGAAGATTTCATGCAGTTCATGTCAGTCATTACCTTTTATCTATGCTGGAAAGCAAAGCGCCAGTAAAATGGATGTGCTATGTTTAAACACTTTTCCAGAAAGCTGAATTTATCCAGAGGGGATTTTTTTTTTTCCTGGAAGAAATGATCAGCAATAACTTTTGGAGGAATTCTCCGGCTTCTTTTATTGCAGCTGAGCCTTCTTCCTTCCTTTTGCCATTATCTTCTCCAAAAGACATTATCTTTGAAGACTATCTTAACAGGTTTTCCCAAGCAGAGTTCTTCAGAAGAGCCTTCCCACATATAATTCTATAAGTCTTGCTAGCTTGTGGGTATGTTTTTATAGCAGTGCAGTTAGTGGTACTTGTTCCTTGCATGTACGTTAAGGCACTGGCCAGAATAAGACAGTTTTTGGCCACTGTAGTAAAAATGGAAGTGAAGCAAAATCACATCTAATAACATCCAGGTGCAGTGTGACTGCAGGGTCCTCTAGAAGAATCCAGGCATTAGGGTATTTTCTTGTAGTACTTCTGAAGGGTGCTCTGCACCAAAATCCAGGCGACTTATTGCTTCCTCTTCCTTCAGTAATGCAAGAGAACAACTCTCAGTTTGAGTGTGCAGCATCCCAGAGCTGGAAGAGAAATCATCATTGATGACATCTTTGCTTGCTTAGTCCCTCTGCAACTCATTGCTCTGCTAGCCCATGACGATTCCATGCAGGGGCATATTAACATGATGCCCTTTCAATTTTTAATGTAACCAGTCACACAGAAGAAAACTGGAGGGTATGAATACCTCCTAAACTTTGGGGGAAATAAATCTGTCTCCTGTACTCGAGCTTCAAAGCAATAACAGGAAGGTGGTAACTCTCTACAATACAGTAGGAAAGGATAAGCTGTACGAGGCCAACATCTTTAGCCCTGTTGACAATGCTCTCCTCCCAGAAGAAGGACAGTGCCTCGTTTCTGAACTATGGATATTCTCTTTGTTTATCCTGACCTCCCATCTTGAGAAACTAATTGCTCTCACTTATGAATTATCAAGACTGACGTGGGGTGTGCTCTGGAATATTTTTAACCAAAAAAAGAAAAGAAAAAAGGAAAAATAGAAAGAAAAATAAATCAAAGTACCCTTTGCATTATGCTGGTTTACTATTTTTTTTTTTCTTTCTCTCTCTCTCTCTCTTTTTTTTTTTCTTCTAGAAACAACATTGTGGATACAAATGGATTAGCACATTGTGTTGAAACATTGTGAATATGCTGACATCTCATTGTTTTGCTCAGGAAGTAGTTTGTCATTGTTACAAAAATGTAACATGACTGTTTCAAAGTTAATTGAGTATGTTGCAAGAATTTTTTAAATCTCAAGAAAACCCACTGGTCAACAAACAACCTTAGCTCCTTGGATGGAAGAGACTTTCTGTATGATGGTGGGAAAACCTCCAAGTAATCAGTAGGCATGTATTAGTAGTGTGAGATTAATGGCATGGGTATGCTCAGAAGGACCAGCAAGGCAGCCAGGGTGGTGAGAGATCAGCCCGAGCTCTTTGTAAGGAAGGAAGCCGATACAAAAAAAACTTCTTGCCAGACCTCATTTTCTCAGAGAGCGGTTCTGGATGGGATTCAGGAGGCAGATTTCAGCATTAGGGTAGTCACTGGAGCTGAGTGAGAAGGACTTCCCAGCGTGATGCCACCACCAACCCCCCTGCCATCTTGTCACTGCAGCAGTGGAGCAGTCAGACCCCAGCCAAAGAGGCAGGGCTCCTTCCCAGGTGGTGAAAGAGGAGGCTCAGACCCTGGATTAGGCATGTCTCAGCTGTGTGAGATGACCTCTGGGTTTTCTGTAGCTCTAAGAGCAAAGCCATGGCCCTGAAGGCATGGAATGACCTGTTTTTGTGAGCCAAGCCCAGGCTTACAGGGAGATAGGTATAAAGAATTCGGTGCAGTGAAACCTGAGGCATTCGGACATACCTAGGAAGCAAACATTTGGAGAAGTCAGACCCTTAAGGACCTGGGGTTAAATGGCAGCTTTGTGAATTCCTCTGATTTTCTACAATGGCTGCAGTTGTCCAAAACTCCTGGGGGCATTTGTATCTCCGCTGGGAATCTTGCCATGTGATTTTAAGTCATGGAAAAAAAGAAGTGACTTTAAGCATCAGTTCATGGATTTATCCCTTATAATGAAATTCTCAGGTGAATGCATTTTGTCCTGTGCTTTGCGAGCGGCTCAGAGTAGATCTTGTTTCTGTCACTGCAATCATTAGTGGAAATATTTGCTGAAAAGGTGCAGTGTGTGTGGCTGGGTTTACAGAGCTAGAGATCTGCAGGTCCTGATTTCCCATGGTCTGCTGCAGTCTTCTTCAGGAGGTGCTGGGTAGGCCCCTGTGTGGTGCGGGGAAATCTCTGGTGGGCAGACCTGGTGTGACACCCTGAATCTTGCCTTGGTAAACATCCAACTGGCTTCTTGCTGCCTCCCCATTGCTCTGCTGGGTCTGCAGAGGGCAGGAGGCTTCCTCCCATCCCCTGGGATGGAGCTGAGCATCCTTTCCCCTCCCTGGTTTAATTTGTGTGTTGTCTCCCTTTAAAGGTACTAGAAAATTCTCATCCTACGTGGTACCTTTCTGCAGCTTCAGGCACCCAAACCTACCTTTGTTGAACCACATTTCATTTAAATCATTAATGGATTGGTACTTAACTGCCTTAATGACCTGCTTTCTATTAAACACCTACTCCAGAGAAAGCAGCGGCCACTTTGACACACTGCTTTACACAGCTGTCTCTCACTCTTTTTCACAAATGACGTGCAGAGCTCTAGCTGTGTTCAAGACACACTTATCCAGTTGGTTAGGACCACACGGCTACTTCTGGAAAATCCCAGTGCCTAGGCATCCATATGGGTGACCAGGTCCTAGTCCCTCCTTTATGTCATTTGCTGGGAGCATTTGAATGCATTCCTGCTTCCCCAGTGAATGCTCTAATGGCTGGACTATTGGTTATTCAAAGTGGGTTTCTCTCATTGTCTTTTGGCAGAGGCAGTCTGCTCTGCATAAATAAATTAAGTCCCATGACTAGGCATGTAAGCTTATGGCTACAGCCCAACACATTGTTTCTTTATGCAGAATTGAACAGCTCCAACAGAGAGAAAAAAAAAAAAACAAAAAAAAACAAACAAGAGACAGCTGGGTACTCACCTGGGATACGAGCTGAAGATATTCCATCCATTCCAACACCAGCACATTGTGAGTCTCTCACATCCCTTTGGCTTGTTCTAATACTTCAGCTATCAGATGTTCTGAGATTTATTTTCTGGGCATTTGGTGGGCAAAAACCACCTCTAAAGAGGTCTTTGGCTTCATGTTCTTGAAGAAAGGGAACATTTTTCCAGCTGGAGAGGTGGCAGGACTTTGGTGGAGCTTTCTTATTGTAGGCTATACAGCAAATGCATTTGGAAAGACAGGAAACCCATTTTTTTTTTTTTTTTCCCCAAGTAAACAGAGAACCTTATCTTTATTGAGGTATCTTACTTGAGAATGCAGTTAATTTTACAGTGTTAAAAAGTAGATATTGTAACACCTTGTAAGCTATCCTCTAAGTCCTTCTGGACTAATTCATCTGAGTCAGAATGCACTGATTTTGATTCATTCACCTTTTGTAGACTCTTTTAAACAGATTTACAGTGCTATCTTTTGGCATCCACTAAATCAGAAGGAAATGTTAATTCAATAAATTTACCTTCCTCAACCGGAGTAATATGGCTCTTAGGAGGAAGACTATTGTATGCTTTCAGTGCCTAAGAAAGCAGAGCTTTTATGTCTATTTAAGTAATAGTTATAACCTAAAATTTTTTATTTGACCACATTTAACCAATTGTTTCCAAGCTGATGTAAGTGAATCTCTACTGTTTTCTTCTGTAGATAAATCCTTGATCGCAGGGTATTGATTTCTGCATCAAACAACAGAATTTTGATAACAAATGAAGCCTAACATACAGAAAAGGGCAAATTATGAATTAATTATTTCCTTCACTTCATGTAACTAAGTATATCAGCACGGCTATCAGCCACTTTTGTGAACAAAAGCCTGTTCATGGGTAACTAAAATAGCAAATAACAAGATTGTGTTCCAGAGAAATTGCTACTGAAATAAGTGTTCTGTCTTGTGACATAGCCTCTGTAGTTGCCCCATGCCCTGGTTTTGTGCCATCCTGAATTAATTACACTGAAGTTGGAGAACAGAAGTGAAATAATGTTATATAATTGAACCATGATAATAATACTTAGCACATTATTTAGTGGCAATCTCTTCTGCTTGGGCTGAATCTGAAATAGATGACAGTAATTTCACTAACTCTGAACTCAAAAATTACCACTGACAGCAAAATCTGTTTTCATATTCTGTTTATATTCAAAATGTGTTAGAAATGTTAATGAATTCTCATCCTTATGATTAATAAGTAGTAGCATTTCTGTTCTTCAGAAGCAAAAAGGCTGCAGAAGAAATCAGTGTCAGGACTATCAGCACTTGGACTAAATGTGGTTCTGGTAAAGATGGTGGAATATTTGTGCTGAAAATTTCCTATGTCTGAGTGAGCTTGGTATTCTTCATCTGTTTCCTAACTCTTCTTTACGAACACTTCTATTGTGACAATAAGCTACTCAATCTGAAATTAAATCATTATAGACTTCTGTGTTTTTATTTTATTTTTATTTTATTTTATTTTATTTTATTTTATTTTATTTTATTTTATTTTATTTTATTTTATTTTATTTTATTTTATTTTATTTTATTTTATTTTATTTTATGTTTGTGAATGCAATTCTTAACTTACAAGTTAAATTTTAAACAACAAAGAACACAACAATGAAGAATATACATGAAACCAAAAGTGGGCATTTTGCTTTTCTTTGGTAGCTAGAAGTGGGAGTGAAAATTGAAGGCAGTTTCTTCAATAACATATTTAAATGCTTTCTTCTGCAGTTGACTTTCATGCTGAAATAATACTAAAAAAATATTAAGTAAAGAAGAGGACAGTAATCTTTTCTTAAGTGGAATGCTATTTTCCTGATGAGGTAAACCTAACTGACATCAAGAATAGCTTAAGCCTGCCAGCTACATGCTGATACTGGCAGGCTGTGCCTTTCCTTCAGCCACTGCTATAGCTGATTTAAGTCATCTTCCATGCTTTTCATATTCACAAGGAGGTGAAACTAAGAACAACAGGATGGGATGTTGGGAGTGTAGGCTGGACTCTGGACACTGAGGGCAATGTAGTGGTGGGATGGACCTATAAGGCAAGTATTGAAACCCATGGCACTTGATACATTGAAAACTAGGTGTGAAATGATGTTAATGTAAAACCAATGTACCACAACAGTCAGAAGGTAAGGGAAACATTCTTCCCTATGGACAGCTCTTTCACATTGCTGAAACTCTCAAAACAGGATGATGTGCCTGAGAAGATCAGTAATCTCACAATTGTGTGGTCACTGGTGGCTTTGGAGATCACTGCCACAGCAGGGATACACTTCTTGTGGGACTAGCCATGTTTTACTTAGCCAAACAGTTGAAACAGGGTTTTTCATTTCCCATTGGAAAGGTGGAGACCGTTAAAAGGTGTGGGTTTAGGAGACGTAAGATCATAAAGCAATAAAAGACAGTGCAGAAATTAGTCATCTATGCATCTGCTGTGAAGCCAAAAGGGCTGGCAAAGCGGACAGATCTGTCATGCTAATCTAACTGCAGGAAACAAGAGATGTCTGAACTCTGTCACTTCTAGGTTCCAGGAATGAAAAATATTTTTTTTCTTTTTGTATTATTTTTTAATTATTTTCTGTTAGGAGCTGATTTGGCCAATAAGAAAAACCTAATCATAGCTAACCATTAAGTTTCAAGAGGTTTTGTTTTCTTGTTCTTTTATTTCCTTCTTTTTCTTCCCCCTGCCCCCTCTAAGGCTTCAGGGACTATTCTATTTGAGGAGCTTGTCTTGAGACTTTTCACATGGTTGAATTCTGTGGAAAATTTATTGTCATCAGAAAAAGGGGTGGGGGTAGGGTAGGGGGTGGGGAAAAAGAAGAAAAAAAAGAAACACATGAGTTTTCTTCCAAACCCTTTTCCAGATTTATTTTTCTGCTTCAGTTTTCGTGGGAAAATCCCTCTATGTGGTTATACATCTATTTTAGTGTTTTTACTTGTCAGTATTTTGTTTTTGTAGCTGCACTGAATCTTTTAGCTTAGAAACTGTTATGCTGTTTGTTGATGGAGAAAGAAACGGCATTGGAAATTACAGTGATGTAACATTTGGAGACATTGCAATTAAGGGCCTGACTTCTCTCATCACTAATAGCTACAGCAATGACTGGGGTTATCAAGGCAGCAGTTGTGACTCCCCAGGCTTTGTGTAAGTTCCAGCAGAGAGCTGATTGCTCCTCTATTAGCTCGCATGAAGTATCCAGGGCCTGCTGGTTGACCTGACATGAAAATGGCATTTTTGCTGTGACCCACCTGTAACTCCCTTATTTGCTAAATGCTGCAGCCCCAGAAGTTGTGTGGTGTGAAGGCGAGGAGCTGGAGAACATGTGGGAAGGCAATCGTTCCTGAGGCATCTAGAAGGTCCTTATGGTGATTAAAGATGTTGTCTGAGAGTCTCTCCAAGGTGCAGCTGTTCTTACTTCTTGCCCCTTGGCAGACAAGATAACGGGGCAAATGCCATGCATTGAAGTTTGGGAGATGCAGGCTGGGCTTCAGGAAAGCTTTCTTCTCCAGAAGGGTATTGCAATATTGTGTTGGGTTACCCAGACAAGCTGTGAAATCTCTGCCTATGGAGAATGTCAAGAGTTGAGTTTGTTGCCTTGGTCTAATAATGGTGATAGCCTCTCTTAGAGCAGGCTGTTGGACTAGAGTCTCTAGAGGTCTCCTCCAATGAGTATTTATGTGACTGTATGGTCACCATTAACCAGAGGAATTTTAAAACCATATTATCCAGCTGTGATGAATGAAATAGTTTTTCTTCTGCCTGGAGACACTTGGTGTTTTGGTCATGCATTTGGGGCTCAGGAGAAAGGGTACTGGGCAATCTGTAAAGGGAAACTCAGAGCTTAAATCAAGTAAGAAAAGGAGGCCATAGGAGACACTCTTCTCATGTGGATAAATAACATACGCTTTGCTCTTTTCCAGCTGTACTTCACCTGCCAAACAACCTGTTAAAGTGGATTTATTTATTTATTTATTTAAAATCCTGGTATATTTTTAATCCAACATGAATATTTGAGATTTATGTCTCCTTTTTTTTTTTTTTTTTTTTTCTTTCCCCTCAAAGAAAGGTTAATCTTACATAGTTAAGCAATTATATTGATGGAAAAAGATAAATAGAGCTCTTTCCATGGGATCAGATGCCTAAGTCTAACAGAAAGAAATATTGGAGCTCTACATTCCTACAGCTCATTGCAGTGGAAAAACTTACGCTGACAAAGACAACAACTGGAATTTTCTGTAGAGTACAAATGAATTTATAGGCAGGACTAGGCTGAATAGTGATTCACAATTTCTGACAACTTTCTTTCCTCTGTCCCAGGGTCTGGATGCAGTTCTGGGACACGAGTGACTACATTGTGTGGGCTACAAGTGGTTGAGGGGAGAGTGACAAAAAAGTTAGGGGACATAGAAAAATGTCTCTCTGGGGGAAGACTGAAGAGTTTGAGATAGTTTGTGTTAGTAAGGAGATGGTTAAAGAGGGAAATGATGAAAGGGCATCACAGGACCAACAGTTGGATAAAGATGTTCAGAAGAGATGATGGCTAGCATTCCCTGATTCTCCTGACACAGAAAAGGCGAGGCATTCAGTATTGAAGCTTCTGGATTTTAATTTCACACACACTCAAAAACGCTTTTTGTTATAGTATGTCCCGGCTGTGGAGTCAGCTACACTGGATGCTGCTAACTCTAGAAATCAGAAAAACCCATAGGTCACTTCAGTAAAAAGAACATTTGTAACCAGGTGTTTCTTGCAAGGTGATGAGGTCTCCTCAGGTTTTAAATTAATCTCTAATGTCTCATGATTATGAAAAGACTTCTATTCAGTAAATCACTGATTCTGGCCCAAGGTAGCAGATTGTGAATCCTCTTCTTGAGCATTTGGCACTTGTCAGATCTCTTATAGTAAGAAAATGTCTGTGCCATTACGTATTATTGTGCACCTCTGGCTTCATAGTACTCTTTGGGAAATCAGAAGGAATTTTACTTCAATAGAAAAATGGATTAATTGAGTTCTAGTTCACTTAACAACTATTTTAAAAAGCAACAGCTTGAATATCATCTCTTGTTTTTGTTGCAGTCTTTTATGGATTATATTCACTAAACAGATGTGTTTATACTGCAGTTATATCTGTTGTGTGTGTCCATTTTCTGATTCGTACTGAGATGAATTTACATATTGCTACTGATGACATGTTAGCTTTATGTCTCCACTTTCCTGTTCCACCTCCTTTAAATTTTAAGTGATGCGATTGACTCACTGAAGTGTGGGCTGAGCTCCATAAGCTGTTGGTAACTTTGGTTGGGCTATGTGTAAGCGTGGAGCGTATAGAAACGCTTTTATATAGCAGGTTTTCTTGCTTCATTTGCAATTTTTAAAAAACACAGCTGTAGCACAGTTGCCTTGACAGTGAAAAGCCATTGCTTATTGGACAGGGTGGTGATATGTGATTAAGTCAAAGCCTATCTAGTGATGATTAATGATATATCAGCATTCACCCAACGTGCAGCCCTTCATGGCACACAAAAATGTGGTTTATGTCATGAAAGCTAATGAATTGTTTCAAGCTCTGATTGACCTGGTCCATTCCTCCAGACTGGCTGCAGCGAAACAGTGATGTTTTTAGCAGTGACAAAAGGCTGTATAAGAGAATGAACGAATTAGCTCTGGAGACACAGAGGGGTTCATTCTCCTCTCAGTCCTTCTCTTTCTCCTTGCAGACTTGCGAAAACCTGCTCAGCTGTAGACTGGTTTGCAAACTGAAATTTCTGCAGCCAGCCACTGTTGACAGGGATAGAGATTGGGGAACAGAGCCGGGGCTGACAGTTTTACAATCCATTTGTGTTGAAAAGTGTCATTGTCAGTTCTGTTATTTAGAAGAAAATCCTCAGTTTGACTCAGAAGATGAAGATTTATTATGTAAAAAATCTGAAATGTCGGTGTCTGAGAAGCCAATATATGTAAGTAACACACCAGGCTCACAGCTCTTGCATAAATGAATTATCACCAGGGTATGTCTTCAGCTGAGCTCTACATCAAAGTGATACTTCAGTGGGTTTCACAGACAGGCAATTGTCCCCTCAATCCCCCACTCCCTGAATTTTCAGAAATAAGAAGACAGAAAGGTTCTGAGGCCATTTCTAGATTTTATTTATTTATTTTTTTTTTTGTAACCTTTGGCATTGGAAGTGGAATTGGTGGGACTATGCAAAAAAGCAAAGGTTTGTCATGATGTGCCAGTCTTGCTGAGTAACAGTAGGCTTGCTTATGTTTGCTCTCCACAAGGCATTCAAGCAGTGTCTTTCCATGACATTTCACCTGAGGATGAGGAGGCAAGTAACTCTACCTGGCTGATAACGTGGGATGGAAACCTCTGAAACAGATCCAGATCTGGGGCCAGGTTCTCATCTCAGTTTTTCACACCCATGTGAATGCACCGGCATGAGAAGAGGGACTTGGCCTCTGTTTCAGTCATGGTGAAAGGCTAGTCAGCAGGTGTTGAATCCTATGGGAGTGGGGTTGGAGGGAAGAAAAGAGAATGCTTTTCTGAGTCAGTACTGCTGCTAGATGCTTCTGATCACTTATACATTACACTTTCTTGAAATAACATCTGCATATATATATATATTTGTGCATCTATCTATTTATCTATCTATTCATTTACCTATTTATCTGTGTGCTCTTAGACACTGACACTCTCTCATCACTGTCTAATGATCAGGCATTATCACCCTTACATCCAAGTAATATGGGTACTGGCAATTTTATTAAAAATACTATATGACAGCTGTGAAACCTAGTAGTTCCTGAAGCATTTCTTGAACACACGGTGCATCTGGAATGTCAAAATGGTCCTTGGAGATATGTAGGCTAATAAACCAGGCAGGACACTCATCTCATGTTTATGATTATACATATTCCCCCATGAAATAAAACTGTACAATTGTGATTGGAGGCAGAGAGTTATCAGCTGGAAACAGCTGTGCTGCTGAACACCCGGTGGCAGGCTATATAAATATTAACAAAGATACCCCAAACTCAACTGTGTCTGTATTTATATATGTTTTGTTGCCAGCTGAGGCAGCTGTCAAGAGGGTAGACTTTGGGGAAATGGATGTGAGTTAGGAATTGCAGAGTTTGAAGCCTTTCTATTCATTTTGCTCGTCCATTAGCATTTAAAAATGTGTACTGAAGGGATCCATCAGCCACATGAAACTGTATACTGCAGGAAGCCACAAGTTCATTTCTTAAAGCAGTTATTTAAAAATGATGAACCACCTACTTTGGGGCAGCATGATTCCAAGCAGGTTTTCTTGCAGGAAAACTCTTCTCTTGCAAAGCCTCAGGGACTCGGTGTGTTACAGAAATGCACTTCTCTTCACAAGAACCAGCCCAGGGACTGCCTCCTTGCTTGCACTGGTACAAATCAGAATCTCCTTGACTGAAATTAACGGAGCCATGCTAGACAAATATGGCATGGAAGGGGGGACCCAAGCTGCTGGTGTTCCTGCAGCTTTTCTGACTGCAAAGGGAGAGGTCTACAACCCCCATGAGCAGTGTCTGCTCCTGCCTGTGCACAGCTCAGTGTGACACACAAGGGGTAAGGGATAGGGTGTCCCCAGGTGGTATGTAGAAACAGCTTTCCTCTGTCCTCTACCACTAGGAGGACTTAGTTCAAAGTATGGAACAGAAACAAAGTATTCTTGGCTCTAGTTCATGTGCACTTAAAACAAAAGACATGGGAGAATTAAATGGAAAATTCACTGGTTTATCATAAGGATAGTTTCACTTAAAGATCTGTTCTCATTAAAACATGCTCTGTGCATTGATTACATGTCTTAAGCACTCTGATTTTACAAGTCCTTTCCAATAACTTTTTGTTCCTTCTGAAGCAGGATTTGCTTTCTGCCTCTTTCCCTACTGTCCTAAAATCATTGCCCCCATTACAGATGTACAGATGTGTCATTGTATATAAAAAAAGATTTAATGTTTCAATATTTCCTTCTACTATGAGTCAGACAAAAAAACACTGAAGATATTCTGTGCAGGTCAAAGTTAGAAAAAAATTCTTGGACTGTTTGAAACAACTCAGTTTACTCAATTGATTTTCTTTCAACTTTGAAGGGTTCTTGCTAATTTGCACTCTGATAATTTCAAAGTGAAAAGTGCGCGCGTGTGTGTGTGTTCTTCCACCTAAGACACCACTGTCTTAGCCTGGTTTTATGAGGAACTCAGAGCCCTGTTCTGGGCTCTGAGGTTCCTACAAAAATACTGCACGGTTAGGAAGAACAAAAGCCCATGATGAATTCCTGCAATATGTTCCAGGATAATTATACCCCTGTCTTGATAAAAAAAAAAAAAAAAGGCAAACAAAAAAACTAAAGCCCAGCTGCCTTCCTATTTCCACCCTCATGCCAGACAGCTTTTGCTGACAGGTTTGGTTAGTGGTGGGAGTGGTGAAGGCTGAGGTGCACACCTGAGTATTGTGCATGAGTGTTGTCAGACTGGATGCTGACAGACTGCATGAGCTGTGGTCTTACGTGCTTCAGATTTAATCTAAACACTCTCCTGACAAGCATTCACTTTCCATGTTGCTCTGTGCTAAGATGTCCCACTGTGGATACTGGGTGGTGAATTGAGTATAGTTGAAGCAGGAAGGAAAAAAGAGCTTTTATCCTTATTGTTTTGCATAAAAATAATAGCTAGCTTGCAACTTCAAACTTCTGTTGGGTCCTTCAGGATTTTAAATGTTTGGAAAAAGATATCATCTGGTAAGCTTTTACAGAAACCAGTACTGCCTTTTGAGATTCTCATATGCTCATATCTTGAGGTAAAAGACCTTGATTATTTATTTATTTATTTATTTATTTTGTGTTCCCCTGGTTTGCAATTCAAATTCAAATTTTGCTGGAGTTTAAGAGACTTCTGTGTTGAAATGTTGATTCAAATATGTGGCTTCTTTGGAGGTTTCTTTTTATTTATTAATTTATTTATATATTTATTTTTATTTTTAATAAAAGTTTTTTTACTTCTCCATGTGGTTTTACCCTGTAGTGAGAGAGAAAAATTGGACATAAAAGCATCAGGCTGCTGAGCTGATAGATTTATTTTTTTCTCACTGGAATAGGTAAAGCTGCGGATCCAGCAAAGGCCCAGGAGAATGCTTAACATTCACGAGACACAGATGATTCAAATTATTCACCTGCTGAAATGTTTTGCGTATTTAAATAGGATAACTGTGATCCAGGAGAGTAATTCTGATCTGCAAGTTAACACCATATGGAAGTACATTGCCACCTGTACATGACTGATTGTTTATGTTGGGAAATTATAACAATACAAGCTTCCAAGGTGTATATTCCTCTTTCTTTTCAAAACAATACATATTTCAGGATTATACCTGGATTACTTAAATGACTTTGTAAGTATTATTGAATGGAAAACAAAGACAAGGCAACTAAAAAAATACCTCTGACAAACCAAAAGGTGTACACAGCGAAATTTAAGCTGCACGTATTAGGCAGCATGGATTAAGGAGCTGGCCATGTTTCAAGTGTTTGCAAGATGTGTTTGTTTTCTCAAATCTCCAATTTGCTCTAATAGACATATTATGTTCAGGCATGAACAACTAAATCTCATGAAATGAATGAAAGTGCTCAAAACACATGGTACAGTGGGCTTATTTGCATTTAATCATATGAATACCTGGTTTTTGACTGTTTAAGCCTGCAGCAAAGCCAAGGCTCATGTGGAGAAGGTTTTCTTATTTTAAACACAGATGTCTAATGACTGAAGTATGGGCATCTTAAAAGCAAGGTTCTTAAACATCTAGACTTTTTGATAGCCAATCATACGGGTGACAATTCAACCCTTGGTAGGTAAGTAGGTGGAATTGCCTTTGAGGCAATTGGCCACCTTTTTGTATCAACTATTAAGGTTGGTCAGTTTAGCAAATGCACCAACTTTTGTACAGTTCAAATGGTAAATTGCATGGGGTAAAATCTGCATGGGGCATCATTTTTGGCTTTGATTTAGTTTCCTTCTCCCTTTCTTCACTTGTATTTGTCTTTGTTGAACATTTAAATTAAGTTTGTTATGGCTGCTACCATCTTGTCTTTGTTAGTTGCTCAAGGCATAGTTGCCTGTTCAAGCAGTGCCTATTCGGTAATAACAAGAGTAGTGCAAGGACTGACTTCATGTAGGGGAAAGAAGGAAGATTATAGACAGCAGAATTACCAAACCAAGTGCTATAGATGCTGGTGCATCTTTCCATGCCATTTGTCATCACATTTGCTCTGGATTTGTGCAAAACCCCAAAATCACTAATGAAAACTTTTAAATAAATTTAATTTCAGCTATGACCTCTCAGTTGCAAGCTCAGTTGCACATAATGCATGCCAATTCCACAGAATAACAGAAAGGTGTACTGAGGCCATGGGAACTTTTAGAAGTGGGATTGAATTCTGATTATTGCTTCTGGGATGGCGTCACAGAGAAGTGGCAAGAAAATACAAATTGAAAGACTGAGTAAAAGAAGCAAAGCCCAGACACACCACTGTTTTATCTTCAAACTTGGTATTATTGTTAGCCATTTTTTAACAGTGTGTTTCTTAATAGGTTTCTTTATGCAAGAGTAAAGAGATTAACAGAGAAAATGGTAATTCCTGGGCAACAGTGTTGTGGACAATTTCAGGAGCACAAGGACTGCAAGTGCCAGGCAGAGTTCCTGTATGTTGTCATTAAGTCAAGTATTAATATCAGTGAGATTAAGAGTACTTTCGCTTTAACTACAGAAAATGTCACACTTGCAATACCTGATCCTACTAAAGGACTTAAATTATCATGAAGAACACAAAATCCCTTGAGTCCAACGTAAAAGAAATCAAGCAGACAAAGCAGAAAACCATTGTGGCTGAGTAAGGACTTGCTGTTCAACCTGAAGTGTAGGAAGAAAATGCACAGGAAGGGGAACCAGGGATTTATATCCTGGGAATAATGTAGGAATGCAGCCTGGGTGTGTAAGGATGGGATTCAGAAAGCTAAAGCATAGTTAGAGCTCAATTTGGCAAGGAATGTGAAGAATAAAGGCTTTTACAGGTACATTTGTCAGAAAATGAAGACTGAAGACAGTTTCTCCTTGCTCCCTTCTCCCCTCTCCAATAAATAAGACAGGAGAACTAGTGGCAATGGACTTGAAGAGGGCTGAATTACTCAACATTTTTTGGCTCCAGTTTTCACTGGTAATCGTTCTTACCACATCTGAACCTCAAGACAGGACTGGGGGGAATGATGTCCCTCCCATTGTAAGAGAAGATCAAGCTTGAGACCATTTGGGGAACCTGAATATATGCAAGTCCACAGGACCTGATGAGGTGCACATCAGAGTCCTGAGGAAACGGGATGATGTGGTCACTAAGCCAGTCTCCATCATATTTGAAAAGTCATGGCAGTCAGATGAAGCCTCCAGTGGCTTCAAAAGGAGATATCACACCAATTTTTAGAAAAGGCAGGAAGAAGGACCCTCAGAACTACTTATTAATCAGCCTCACCTCAGCTCTTGGTAAGATCATGCAACATTCCCTTCTGGAGGATTTCCAGAACGTCCTCCTGGAAGCATGTTGAGGACAGGGAGATGGTTAAAGACAGCCAATATGTCTTCTCCAAGGGCAGTTTGTGCCTGACTATTCTATTGGCCTTCTACAATGGAGCGATTGCTTCTGTGAACAAGGAAAGTGAAGCTGATATCATCTGCCTGGACTCCTGTAGGACCTTTGATACAGTCCCCCACAAAGTTCTTACTTCTAAATTTGAGAGATAAATATCTGGAATTGGTTGGATGGTTGCATCCAAAGAGTTACAGTCAGAATCTCAATATCCAGATGGAAACCGGTAATGAGGGAGGTCCCTCAATGGTCTGTACTGAGACTAATACTATCTCATGTCTTCATTAATGAGATAGATAGTGGGACTGAGTGTACTGTCAGCAAATTTGTGGATGAAACCAAACTGAATGGTGCAGTTAATACACTGTTGGTAAGGAATGCCATCTAGAGGGACCTTGACAAACTGGAGAGTTGGGCCCATGTGAACCCCGTGAAGTTCAACCAAACTAAGTGCAACATCCTGCACCTGGGCTGAAACAATCCCTAATATCAGTACTGACTCGGTAATGAACTGATTCAGAGCAGCCCTGCACAGAAGGACTTGGGAAGAGTGGTGGATGAAAAAATATATATAAGCCAGTAATGTGCACTTGCAGCCCAGAAACTCACTATATCCTGGGCTGCATCAAACGAAGTATAACTAGCAGGTTAAAGGAGGTGATTCTCTCTGTCTGCTCTCATGGGACAGCAGCTGGAGTACTGTGTTCAGGTCTGGGGCCCCCAAGACAATAAGGACATCAACATGTTAGAGTGGGCCCAGAGGAGGGTCATGAAGATGAACAGGGGATTGAGTTGCTGAAGAGAGGCTGAGAGAGCTGGATCTCTTTAGCCTATATAACAGAAGGCTTCAGGAAGACCTTACAATGTCCATTCAGAATATAAGGAGGGCTTGTGAGAAAAAGACTTTTTACCAGAGTCTGTAGTGACAAGATGATGTGGTTTGACCTTGCTAGGCAGCTAAGTGCCACAGAGCTGCTTGCTCACTCTCCCCAAATGGAGTGGGAGAGATAATTTGAAAGGTAAAAGTGCAAGAACTTGTAGGTTGAGTTAAGGATGCTTTACTAGGTAAAGCAAAAACTGCCCATGCAAGCTAAGCACAAGGAATTCATTCACTACTTCCTGCTGGAAGGCAGGTGTTCATCCATTTCTAGGAAAGCAGGGTCTGTCATGTGTAATGGTTTCTTGGGAAGAGAAAATGTTATTATGCCAAATATCCCTCCACTTTCCTTTCTTTACCTCCAGCTTTTATTGCTGAGCATGACACCACTTAGTATGGGACATCCCCTTGGTCAGCTGAGGTCAGTTGTCCTGGTTCTGCCTGGTCCTCCCAGCTCCTTGTGCACCCCCAGACTCATTGCTGGCAGGGCAGCACAAGAAGCTTAAATGTTCTTGGCTTAGTGTAAACACTGCTCAGCAACAACTAAACATCAGTGTGTTATCAACATTATCCTGATCCTAAACCCCAAACATGGCACCCCACCCACCAGTTACTATTTAGAAAATTAACCGTGTCAATATCCACCTTTTATTCCATACATCATGCTCAGGTCCCATATTTTCCAAAACACCTTCATTAATCACCAATCTTGATTAATATACATATTTGATTAATATACATATATAATTCCTTAGCCTATAGACCACCACTGTGAAATGTCCATAAAATATCCATAAAAGGCCTTATCAATGAGCCGTAGTCCCTTCACAAGTCTACCTGTTGTGACATGGACTTATCCACAGGGATGGTCTCTTTGCGGTGTACGTGCTGTGACACAACCATTTTGATCAGCCACAGTCCCTTCAGACGTCCTTCAGACACCTCCTGTGTTGTGGTCTTTCTTGTCCATGGCTACAGACATTATGAGGTATTCTAGCATGGCCTTCTCCAAGGTGTACCTACTGTCACACACAGGCACTTCAAGGTGTACCTGCTCTGGAGTGGTCTTACCCATGCCCACAGGCACTGTGGAGTATAGGTACCACCACAAGGACTCATCCCAGAGGAGAAGAGATAATGGTTTTAAACTTGAAGACCATAGATTTAGGTAGGATATAAAGAAGATTTATTTACTTTTTTTTTTTTTTTTTTTTTTTTTTTTTTTTTTTTAATGATGTTGGTGAGGCACTGTAACTGGTTGCTCAGAGAAACTGTGGATGTCCCATCCCTGGAAGCATTTGAGGCCAGGCTGGATGGGGCATTGGGCAACCTGTGGAAGGTATCCCTGTCCATGGCAGGGCAGTTGGAACTAGATGGTCTTTAAGGTCCTTTCCCACCCAAACCATTCTAAGACTATGTGATTTTGTGATCTGACCATTGGTAGTTCCAATAGTTTACCATCTGGACCACAGTCAGAAGTTTTTGTCTGCTGCTGTTCAGTAATAGCTGTTTCATGGGTCTACCTTGATAGTCACTAATGGGAATGTTTTCATTGTGAATTCAAACAACTGTTCTAGCTTTACTAGTCCTAAGCTTCAGATTTTGCCTATTTGTGGAAAAGAGTGGGCACTTCAGGGTCTGTCTAGACATGGCTCTGTTAAGCGCATGTCTGATCATGTGAGTTACTCACTCCGGTAATATTAATAAATGGGACCAAGCCAAATAAAAGACAGTTCCATTAAATTCTCTGAGCTCATAGGGTGGTTATAAAGTCAACATACTGTGCTATGTTAACATCTGACCAGTGAAATAGTTGTTTCCTGATCCCAGCTTTGGCTTTCAGCCACAAAAAACACAAGACAGATGTTACACTTTAGTAGGGTCAGGGTTATCAAAGAGATGTGATTAATAGTCAGTTACTTTGCTTTTTGACGCTTTTGTTCTGCTGATTACATAGTACTAATGGCCATGATTTTTCATTGATTTGGTGAACTAGGGAAGAAGAAAGGAAGAACCATACTGAATGAGAGCTTTTCCCGGAAAAAAACAGGCATGGGTGCAGTTTGGGTTGCTGGTTTTCTTTGAGTTTGTTTGATGTGGATGCTACTGATACTGGTATCTTAGAGGGCAAAGGGGCAAATGCCTCCTCATAGAGGTAACAGTTGTAAATGCAAACAAGGTGTTCTCAGCTATTTAATGATTTCCTATCAGGAAAAAATGCCAGAGAATTGAAAACACTGACTTTAAAAGTGCATCAAAGTAATTTGTTAGTCTTTGAAGTAGGAAGTTATTTATAATAGAGGGTGTTCTCTGATGGAATGATAAGCTTGCAATGTGAATGAGTGATCTGAGTCAGAAAGAGGTTTGTAAAAGGATACCAGAACATTATAACTTGGATTTGTGAGCACTTAATGCCTGAAACATGGGCATGCTACCGCCACCATTATTTTGATAGTGATACAGTATTTTCCTCTTGCTCCCTAATCAGCAATACAAGCAATGCTGATTTTCCTGATTTTACAATGGCTTGTGAAAAACAACATTCTAAGCAGGACTATGGTTTCAACCACAAATCATTGATAAACAGGGATAGCAGCCCTTGAAGCACAATAAGTCCTTTGAACACAGGTACTGAAAATCCCTTTTCATATGACTTTGGTGGGATATATCAATAATGAGAAGTCATTGTTAGAGACTCCTTTGAAACTTTGTCAGTAACTAGGTAAGACAGAATTTGATTCTGATGTGATGTGCCCTGCTGGCTGCAGAAAACAGATGAAGATTTGTGGTGTGATTCCTTCTCTTTTGGTATCTGTAGTATCCCAGAAAGGCTTCTTTCCCTTCTGCTTTTATTGGTCTTCTCATTACATTTTAATATTGGACAATGTATTGATCATTAACATTTTGTGATAGCCATTCAGATAGACTGGTATGGCTAGACTCAAGGCTAGAAAAGCCTACTTCTGAGCCACCTCTTTGCCTCTGCCACCTGCAGCTGTCTGCAGCAGGGATGGCACTGCTGGAACTTTGATTTGCTTGCCTTTCCCTCTGCCTCACTTACACACTAATCCAAACAGCAGAAAGGAGAGGGAAACCAGCCATGGGCAACTTACTGAGAGGCCTGGAGGGTCAAAAAGAAGGTACGTTTCCAGAGTATTGTGGTCATTAGCAAAGGCAGCATGAACTGGATCCCTGGACTGAGCACCAAACATGGGCTGTGGCTGGTGTTCAGTCTGCTCAGAGCTTCAGATCTTACTGACTGGCCATGTACCAGCACAAAGTTTTGTTTAATAAACATTAGACTTGAGATTCATGAGTGGTTGGGGGCCTGGTGCAAAAACTGGGAGGAAGCAATACAATATCCTGTGCCATGCATTAACAGCCATTGCTGTATTTAACATGGTGCTGTGGTGTGTGCACGGCTCCCTACGTTCAGCATCTCCTTCAAAGTTATCACTACCTTCTCAAGCTCTTTTGTTAGCTATTCTTTCTAGTAACACTGCAACTCCATGTTAAATGCAACAATAGCTACTTACTTGGCCTATGAAATACCATGGTAGGAAAACTTTGAAATACTTGCAAATGGTGTCAAATTATATGCAAGGATTTACATTTTTTTTTTTTTTCCCCTAGGCAGGTATTTTCAAAAACTGAATTAAACAGAGTCCATGTACCCAACTCATGTTGACTGTTTGGTAAATTTCAGCTTAACATTTGAACATGTTTTCTGCCACTTGGACTGTTGCTTCCTGTGCTATTTGTTTTTATTTTGTTAAAAAGAGACTATAAATATGTGGAAAATTGCTTCTAAGTAAAAATATACCTTCATAAGTAATTGCCTGAATTGCAATATGTGTATTATTATTTGCAATTGCTGATCCTCTTGATGTAGGTCAGCATTTTTTTTGGTTCAAATGTCGCAGGATGAGTCACAAGAACAAGAGGAGATAACTTCATTGTAATATTGCTTGGAAAGAATAGTTAACATAATTACTCTGCCTTATTGCTTTTTCCTCTGGCTTAAATAAGATAAAATCCTGTTTTGTCACAAGAAAAGTGGAGTAACTGGTTCATTTGGATGTCAAGAGGAGCTGCTTTTAATACTCCTGGTCTGAACCTTGAACAACTGTCTGACATGCTGATTGTTCCAGTTTCAAAAGGGATTTTACATAAAGTTTTGCTGAGGTAGCTGGAAGCCCAGCTTTGTTCCCTGTGGATGAATCCTTACTTTTCTTAAAAAAAAAAAAAAAATGTAAATAAAACAAAGATATAAAATAAGGATAGGTTCCTTTCATATAACAGTCAGAAAAAAAAAGACAAAGGAAATAGAAAAAATAGAAGCTAAAAATGTAAATGCAGAACATGAAGTGTCAATGGAAAAAAATGATGAACTACAGGAAATGTTAGCATATGTTTCTTAAAGGGAACAGTCTCTCATAGAGCTAAGATTAAATATTTACAAAAAGCAATGAAAGAAACTATCAGACTTTTGAAGAAAAAAATTAAGTACTTTAGTAGTTTCCCAAAGAGTGGAAAGAAGACAAAACAACTATACTATTAAGAAGTATGCTTGAAATTAGATACAGAGAAAACAAGGTGAAGAAAGCTGGTCAAGAAAGCAGGAATTTGTAGTGCCACCAAGAGATTTTGGCTTGTCTTGGCCAGAGATGGAAATCAGACTTCATGGGATTAGACATGGAGTTTAAATCAGGTGGTATCAGGTGAACTGCTCATTGAGAGCAGTCCACAGGTTTTCATGGTGCACCGAAGTGGCTGCTCCTCTGGATAGTGTAGTTGCTGTGTGTTATACCAAGCAGTTGGCACTGTGAAGGCATCTGTCCCCATCAGTGCTGTTGTGAATTTGAAGGGTATGGAGACAAGACAGAAAGGGAGACATTGAAATGAAAGAAAATGTCACTGCCCACATTTCTTGTTTCCTAATGAAGCTTTGGCTTTTAGCTTCAGGAGGGTTTCCCACCTCTGCTCTATGCTGTATGACCACAGACTGCCACAGATGTCTCTGCAAGTATGAGCCCTTAGGTAGGAACAGAGAAGAAAAGAGTGGCATAACTGCCCTCACCTGGGCTTTGCGTCTGCTATTCCAGGGCAAATATCTCTTGTTTCTGTCTAATGCAGAAAAAAAAAAAAATCCAAAATCTGTTTGATCTGTTTGCTAGTATGTTTGCTGTCACTGTTATCTTTTTATGTAGCTCCAGTAACCTGATGCCTGAGAGAAAAGGCTACGCAGTATATCTACTTTTTTTTTTTTTTTTTTTTTTTTGGAATAAGGGGAAAGAGCAACCTTGTATGGTGGAGAGGCACACTCCTGTTTTGTGTTATTACACTGCATTTTAGTCATGCAACAGCTTGAAGAAAATGACTTAAAACACAGGCCTATTTAGAGTTGGGTATGTAACACCAGGAACATGGTACTGATGTTTGAGGGTGAGTTGTCACTTTGGCCAAACCAAACTTGGGTGCATGAGTTGAGACGAGAGAGGAATGGAACCTGCCAAAGCATCACCCCGGGGGCAAGGGACCCCGCTGGGGCTCTGCCTACTGCCATGCTACCCTGCTAAGGATGGGGAAATATGCTTGTGGCTTGGAAGTAACATGCAGTATGAAACTGTTTGGGAGAAAAGTTATCTCATCAATCTCCACAGGAACAAGAAGAAGACAAGGGCTGGGACCATCACTAGGATGTTCTCAGCTATGGGAGTCTTGTTTAATAGATGTTGCTGATTTAAGAGTTGTTGGCTTCCACAGCAATTTCTCGCTCAATAAAATTCTCTTGAGTTCATTTTTTGGGAATGGAGAAGTGGCATTAATAACTGATGCGTATGGAAAGAGCTTTGTTTTGTTTGCCAGGCTTCTAGGCAAGGACATTGACTTCCTACCTGTTTTTAAGATGTAAATAATATGCCTCAAATCTGGCTAGATTTTCATTTACAGCAGAACCCTGAGAAGGTGTCACACTTGGACCCTACTTTTTCAAACATAAGGTACAATGTAGCTGTACCTTTTAGATTGAACAGTTGGCTGATTTTTGGGAACCTGCAAGTTGCTTCAGCTAAGAAAGCCAGCAGCAAGGTAATCCTGTCTATCTTCAAATACTGACTCTCTCAAAAAGTGGAAATACATAGTTTCTTTGCTCAGAGATCCATATCTGTTCTTTTTAGCTCTGTGTGGTGTCTTTCTCTCAAGGCTATTATACAATCATTTATGTAGTGCTCTGGTGTCTCTCTTGTTGGCCTCAGGCTCCCCATTTTCTTGCTCTTCTTGCCCCACTGGGAGAGCACCACAGTGCTGGCTGCTCCCCACAGAGGCCTCTGTCTTTCTAACTCTACTTTGACTACTAGTAATGGCAGTGAGCAGCTACTTTTGCAATTATCTTTATATAGTCACACAGATTTTCCCTTCTTAAAAGGAAGCTGATATTAAATTATAGGAGTTGTGCTTTATGATCCTTGTGGGTCCCTTCCAACTTGAGGTATTCTGTGACTGATTCTATTATAACAATGAAAAAAAGTTTATAGTGAACGCAAACTTTCTTGTCCTAATTTCTAAGGGAAGTCCACTATAGGCAGATGGTGATAACATTATCCAAAGAAAACTTTTTTTGGCTGGGTATCTTTACTAAGAAATGAGAGAAATGGATGAAATGAACTGAACACATGGAGGAGAAGCAGGAGGTGGGGGGAATATCTCCTTTTTGTTTGGATCATTTGGTGGATGCCTCAGGTAGAGAAGGTTGCTCTGCACCCATGTGCTGTAGTACTCACTGCTTTGAGGTGCAGAGCATCCAAAACATATGGACAACCTCAAAAAGTCCTGCAAAAATATGCTCTTTGGTGCAGTGGATAGTTTCTAGCTTTGGGTACTGGATCAGAAGGTCCTTTCTGTACTGCAGCTCCCATGTCCCGTGCAACACTCCCTGATGAAGGTCATAGCTGTGTCCCTGCTGCTGCCTTCAGCCTTCTCTCCTTGCCTTGCTGTCTCCAGTATCTCTTCATCATCAGCTTGCTAAACTATGCCATTTTCTTCTTCCCTTGATGTGGAGAGTGTGAGGAAACCTGGTATTTGAATATTGGAATGGGATAATCAGGTTAATCACTTAGACACATTTAAAAACAAATTGACAAGGAATTAGGGGAGAAGTCAGATTATAATCAAATTCAGTGTTAAGCATCAAATGGTAGGCAACAAACTCATAAAAGGGCATTCAGGCTGCTAACTTATTCAAGAGAAAGACTCATCTACTTGTTTCTCTGTTTATTCGTCACATGCTGATTAAACATTTTAGAAAACAAATTATCTGCCTTACAGACAGCAAGCAGTGCATTGCCACTGCCAGTCTGAGCTTTGTGACTTCTCAGAGGAGTATTTATCTTATGCACTTCTCTTCTTCCTATCTTTGCAAGTTCTTTGCCAGTGCTAGTTTTACACTGGGTGATTATTCTTGGGGAAGCATAACAAACATCATTTAAACTAAATTCACCAGACCTGCTTCTCTGTAATAAGCAGCAATAGCATTTTATTTATTTATTTATTTATTTACACCTAGCTAGGCCTGCTAGGACACTCTCCAAAGAATGCTGACTGGGAAAATTATGATGTCATTGTCGATGACTTGCTTATTTCCTCAGAATAAATGGACATCATCATGAAACTCCAGGAGTAAAACTCAGCTATGCTGGAGTTACAGAGCTATTAAAGAAGTTGAGACTAAGGTTTGCATTTGTCAGGGGTTATTTGGAGGTCACCATCATACACTTTTATTTGAGTCCTAAATATTGATTTAAGTGCCTCACTTAAATAATTTTGTCTGTAAGGAGGCTGGTTTGGCTCCTCTTGTCTGAAATACTGTAGAACAAATGTGTTACTGAATCACTGAAAATTTTTAAATATTATAAGGTTACAAAAAGGATAAATTCATAATTCTTCAGGTGCCTGTTTTGTAGCATGCTTTAAATGAAAGCTGTAACATGAAATCACAAGGATGAACAGGATGAGTTCTGAAACTAGCTGTCTTTTCTTTGAAAGAACTAGCTGTCATTTCTTCCTTAAGATGATTTACCCTTCTAGGTTCAGCAACTGTGCTTTCTTTGAAGCACAGCGGGAGAGAGACTGTATCAAAAGGAAGACAATTTCCAAAATGCTCTTCATAATTATTATAATAATGGTCTATTGCTGAAATTTGCAGGCTCTACAACTAAGTGAATGATGAGCTTACATAGAATGATTTTATTTATTTATTTATTTAATTATTTTTTCAGCAGATTGAAAAAGAGACAAAGATATAGCTGGAATTTAGGATTTGTTATAGTGTAGTGGATCACAGCTGTGGAGCCACGTGTATTGCTTTTGGCAGTATTACCTAAGATTCAAAATCAAGATCTAGCAGCAGAGTTGTACAATGCTGTGTAGCTGGGAAATATTCCTATCCCACTCCTTTTGCTGGGTGCAAATGTATGTGATTGGATTTTCTGCTGATTGAATGGATATTAGGAATTATGTAATACCCTAAAAAATATATTTTCCAACATGTCATATAGTTTACCACACTGTGAAAACTGATTTTGAACATATTTTCAACAGTTGCACTGCAATTTCATGAAGACTCATCATCTTCTCTTTTTTTTAATAATTTGAAAAGTTCTACTGTGCTATTCGTTATTTTCAATAGCTGCAGTATCTTTTGTTCCTTTTTTGTGACCTTTCCAAACGAGTACATCGATCTTTAGACTTCTGTAGCTATGTTAAGCATATTGTTTAAAATAAAGTTTTATCTTTACCTTTAGAATACAGTTCTAGAAAGATCACCCCATGTACTTTTATTGAAAGGGCTCTGCCTATGGTTGTTCAGTAGATTTAATTTCTTACATTTTAATGAATATTTTCCTAATGTATTATCTGGGGCTTACTTAAATTTCCTCACAGTAAAATACATCATTTGTGTTTATGGTGGTATTCACTGTTTCATCTTCTTAACTAAAAACATCAACGCCCTCTCTTCATTTCTACCTACAGTTCCATTTGTTTGGATGAAGAACCACAGCTTTTAGCAGTGTGCCATCTGCAGAAGGATGACTGTATGCTTCTTTTGCCAACAAGGAACATTATTCTTCACGGTGCTTTTTGTTTTCTTCATCACTTTTTGGCCTGATTTATTTTCTCTTTCACATCTTCTATCTGGTTTCTTTCTGACCTAAGCATCTGCTGAAGACACTTTATTTTAAATGATAGTATCATTGATCACTTGTCTTACTCATTTCATGGCTGAACTGAAACTTCACATTAAATTTTTATAGGTCAAATAATCATGGAATTGTAGAATGGTTTGGGTTGGACCCTTGAAGATCATATAATTCCAACCACCCTGACATGAATTATCATCATGATGATGATTCTGAAGTCCAGATCATCTTGTGAACATGTGTGGTTCCCACTGTTTTCTTTCTGCTGGTCATTAATTAGTGAGCAAAATCTCAGTGTTTTATTTTGCATTTTGTTCTTCATGCTAATATGTTGAAAACCGAAGTTTTATTTTATTTATTATTTATTTTCAATGAGACATGCAGCTACAGTATTTACTTTGTCCTGAGGTGCTGTAAACTGCAGAGCTTTTCTGTATTGAACTCAAGTTCTTTCAATGGCTCCCAAGCTGGCAAAGCAGAGATAATTGAAATATTTGAGTGAACGCAGATTTTTTTTTTTTTCTTAGCCAATGGACCAGCTCTTTGTGATCGATTTTCCAGCCACTTAAGTGTATGTTACTCACTGATTAGGTAAAAGTTGCCTATATGACGAAAGACCAGAAAATTTCAGTCTTGGGTCATAAAATATTATATTCACCTTAAAAAAAAAAAAAAGTTTATATGATGATAAATTATATTTGTACATCTCTCTCACTATTTTGTTCAACATTATTAGCATGTAGGTTTTGACTGAAACCCTATGTATTATTTTGCTTGGTTGGAATCCAACTTGCAGTGAGTCAGTTGCTCATTGACAAGGTTAACAACTCTTAGAATGGAAAAGAAAGCTGATAAACTACTCACATTGTTCTTGCACTCTCTTTTATAAAACTGGCTTGTTCTTATTGATCATCTTTCTAATTCTAAACCATAATTTGCACGATTTACAACTACATTGCTTTATTTTCTCCCCATTGTCTCTTTCAACTTTGATTATACTCCTAACAAAAACTACTTTTGAGAGGCTTTGTTTAGATTTGGTTTAGAAAATGAGTGTAGGCATACAAATATAAGAGAAAAGCATAGAAGAGCTGTTGTGTAATTATTGTTCTTTTTACATTAGATATCAAAATGACCCTTCTGTAAACAATTTAGAATAATTTCAAATGTCATATTTGTCACTGAATAATTTAAAGGAGAACATTCTCCTCTAACCTCATAGAACCTTCCCATCTTGAAAAACCCAGACCAAAAAAAAAAAAAAGGTACTTAAGGACTTGGGGTTGTCTGCATTTGGTAAATTTCTGAAATCTCATTCTAAGCTTTTTGTTGTTAGGACAGTGAATATACAGACCTGGGAGACTTCATACCTGTCTCCTGGGGTAGGGTGGTAGCTCATGGAGCTGGGAGCACTATGAGGGTGTTGGGTCACTGGACCAGGTTTCTCAGAAGAGGTGTGAACTCCCTGGAGGTAATGCAGGTATTCAAGGCCAGGCTGGATGGGGCTTTTGGCAACCTGGTCTGGTGGGAGGTATCCTTGTCCATGGCAGGGGGTTGGTGTTTAAAGACCCTTCCAATCCAAACCGTTCTACAGTTCTATGTCTCTATGATGTCCAAAACTGATACCTTATTGGTTTATAAGGAGAAGAGTGATTGAGTGGTAGGAGAAAACTGACAGTTGTTACTATGGTAAAGGGACTGCCTGTCATATCGTTTCTGACTTGTATACACGTGTGCTAAGGAAAGAGAAATAATGTTACCCAAGAGCTCTCTTATCAGGAGTCACTCCTTCTCTGGCACAGAGGTTTTCATGCATTTTCAGCAGTGAACTAGGAGTGACTACTGTCTGCTGTACATTAAGTAGTGCTGAAAACATTGTGAGTATAGGTGTGAAGGACTGCAGAGAGGATATGGGCTATATGATAGTCTTCCTGTGCTTTGATATGGTGTTAAAGCAGATGAGGATACTTGTTGCAGAGACATAGTGATATTACTTAGTGGAGCAGGGTTAGCTGGTTGGGTGGGTACTGACTACATCCTGTGGTTTCTCAGGATCTACTGAATATTAATAGAAACAGATATAATATCACCAAGTGAACTGCATTTGAGCAAGTTTCATGGCACATGCCCCATCAATGTAAAATTAAGTTTCTTGTCTTTACTGTTCACTGATCAGAGAAACTCATGCTTCAAGCAGATCTGAAGATGCCCCTTTGTTTATTTCTCCAATATCTCTTTTTATTTTACAGGTCCACTATATGCACAGGGCATCCAGCCTGCATTGATCTCAAGGCCAGTAATGAGGTTTGCATAATCTCTCCATAAATTCATTGCTTCCCTATCTGTCTTTTGAGGAAAATTTACTTAATGCTTCAGCCACATGTTATTTGCTTCAGATCGAGATAATTCTGTTCTGCTTTCATTTGACATTGAGAGTCCTATCATCAAATAGCTGTGTATTTTCTCCTCCTCCCCCTCCTCATTCTCTTTCATTCTCTTCCCCCTCCCCTTTCCCCCCCCCCCCTTTTTTTTTTTTTTTTTATTAACAGTTTTACAAAGCCATATTAACTTCTGGTTCTTCTACCTCCTCAGTAATTATTTCCCATTTCCTACTTGTATATTTCTTCTCCCTTAGCTGATTATAGCAGTTAGCATGGAATGTTTTATTTCAGAAGTGACTATTTGATAACTACCACAATGAAAATAGTAGATCTGGAGTTGAAATGCATCTGCTGTTAGGTAAAGGGTGACAAATAGTTCCTAGTTTTTTCTAATCCTTACTATACATTTTATTATAATAAGACAGGAATTGCAGTTGTTCAGTGAAATGTTTAGAAAGTTTAGTAGCTAATGGGTATGGTGAGAGAAATTGCAGACATGGTCTATTTTCCAACATCTTGACAGTTTTATTGCTTACTGGTTACCATAGACTACTTTTTTCTTGTCATTCTTGAAACTGTCTCTCTCCTATGTTATGTCTCTGTGCCACACAAGGTTACCTACTATGTAGAAATTTGGACACCATTTTAAGCTCTTCCACCTCACCACACATCTAGGAAAGGGACATAAGTAGTCTTCATCTTAGGGAGGATGGAGTCTGACAGAAGCTTTGATATTAGTAAATCACTTTATGTTGTGAACAACTTGAAACAACCTAAACTCATACACACAAAGTAACCTATTAGCTCCAGAGCTCTTCATTTGTTGGAACACGGTTTGAAAACAAGCTAACAAATGAACTTCAGTGTTTGGAGAGGGAAAAGTCTGTTAATCACTTGTCTCTGCTTGGCATTTGCACATGTTCAGCTATGAGTGGGTCTTGATCTTCCCACATATAGCTGTGCAGTTGCATCTTTTTTTCCTCATCATTAGGCTATTACAATAGAAAATCTTATGCTGAACAAGCTACTTGTGTGTTTGGATGTTGTTTTTGTTGCTATTTGTTTTGCTGCTGGATTACATGTAATATCTTACTGAAGGATTGCAGTCTTTCTTGGTTATATGCTATGGGTTGTACATTGAAATAAGCCCTGGGTCTACACAGAGTCCCCAGTCCAGATGAAATCTCCTGCTGCCTTTCCCCAGCCCTGATGTCCCTAATTCTTTGGCCCTACTCCAAGGTAATCACTCTTCCACTCCACACACTTTACATCTCTTTGTTTTTATTTCCTAGTTTTTGATGTCTTCTGGTGTTCACCTTGCATTGCTTTCATATGCCACATATGGCAGGCAGGAAGAAGTGGAGTTTGACTTAAAGAACATGTAATGGCTGGCATGGGTTGTATAGTTGATATAGTATTTGTCAGTTGGTGGAAAATGGTTCTGAAAAACTCCTTGAGGTCCTTGTTGCTCCTTCTTCTGCCTTCATGCCATCAAAGCATGCTTAGGTCACTGTTTATAATTGTGCTTTTTTCTCTTCTCCCCAGGATAATGTGTCTTGGGAACCTGCAGTTCAAAACCTGCATTTACTTCTTAGGTTAGAAGTCTTATTTTATTCAGAATACTGCAAATTCTGCCTTAATGCAGTTTGAGTAGGTGTGTGCATCTGTAAGCATTAGAGTCCATAACTAGTTAACTAGTTATTGTACAGAGCTGTAGGGCACGTAGCAGACTGCCGTAATGTGAAGAAGAAAATCTGTATTTTTACCTTATGGGGTGCAGCAGTCCCAATGCTTTTTTTTTTTTTTTTTTTTTTTTCCCTGTGGAGCACAGGGGAGGGTGTTACTATTACATGGTGAGCTGCTGTACAGCACTGTTATATATAGTGACAGCAGTAGCAGAACTTGATTTCTGATAGCAATTATGTTGCTTTCTTACATTTGATATGTAAGTATATGCTGTATGTACATCCATCTCCCTCAGGGAGATATTTGGTGAGTCTTGCAGAAGTTGGGAGTGTCTAGAACTCAGCATGGGCCAGATGTGCCCTCAGTGAATATTACTTTGGAGGATCCACAGAGGGTTTTCCTTAAGGAAGCTTCTGAAGACATAGAATCAGAAACTGCCCATTTAGGATAGTTTGAGGATGTTTCATATCACTACAGAAGCAAAATGCAGATACAAGGGGTCAAAAGCATGCCCCACAGTAGTATTGAACCTGCTTGTCAAAATAACTTACAGCATGGGTCTTTTGGGCAGTCACATTAGAAACATTAATACAGTGTACCTTATAGTTAAGATTTTTTTCCTGCCTTTTATGTCATAATAAGTAACTAATGTAACTATTTGAATAGTTACTGAACTCATTTTATACACAATATACAGCATTTTTTGCCAACAAAGTAATGTGATTTAACAGTTGTGCTTCACATTATACTTCTCTGTAAGCTGGAAATCTGGAAGATAAATAGTGTGATAAACATTGGAGAGGCACCAAATTCCAAGAAGATTACTATTGCCTCTGTTATGTAAAACTAAATGAAAAAAAAATACTATACAGTAACTTTTCCTTTAAATTGACAGTTAAGGAAATAGTAAAACATGGTTGGATGGCAATCAGACTTTCTCTCTAATTATTTTACTGCTTCCTTTGTCACAGATGCTATGATTAGATTTCCCTTACAGGAATCCTTGTTACATCATGGCTGGGTGCAGAATTCCCTGTTCACACCAACTATTTATTTCGCAAATGTTGGTCAGTGGCTTCTTTTTCAGACATGCTCACTTACCTCCACCCATTAAAAAACAGTCATTAACTTTCCTATCTTTCCAAAGGTGATGGCTTTGAGCTTTCCAGTTGCGATGGCTTCAAGCTTTCCAATTGCAGTTGCCTTTCTTCTGCTGGCAGTAGATCTGTAACTTTTATATCAGTCTGGCTTGTTCAGTTTCTAGCGTGGAATAGATTATTATTATTATTATTATTATTATTATTATTATTATTATTATTATTA